>NC_045595.1:36723232-37057875 GCF_009762305.2 Zalophus californianus | reverse complement strand
GCAAACAGTGCAAAATCTTTTAGTACCTGAAAACAGAAAAACAGTAACATTTGAGAAAATGTTCACCCTCAAGGAAGTCACTCATCCAGGGAAATATGTGAAGCTTTAGCTTTCTCCCTTGAGTATAAACCCCAGTACTGTCTTCACCTTCCAACGAAAGACAAAATAAAGCCTTTAAGCCATTGGCCGTCCTTATGAACTCCTTAAAGATAGGAACCTTCAAACTCTGCAGGTAACAAAACATGCTAACAGATGAGGAGATGTTTGTGTTTCTCCCTCACATGGTTCCAGAAAACTACATGATAAAAATTACATCAGCAGTTAACCTACTACTCACCATAGGAAATCAATTCAGGGAATTATGATAGGATCATATAATGCAATACTATGCAGCCATTCAAAGTGCTGAAGAAATATATTTATGGTTGGAATTTAATCTACACAATATAATAAACTTAGAAACGCCAGCTGCGAAAAAAAAAAAGTGTTCGAGGTATGACCTAATTAAAAAAAATAAATGTTCACTACCAGAACAAGTGTCCTGATAATGCTAGTCTGAACCATTGCTGGCACAGTCCTTTAAGGCATATTACAAAAAGCACAAGAAAAACAACATTATCAAAAAGCTGTAACACTGTTCAGACAATCTGACTCAGAAATTTCATCGATGGACAGTTTTCCTAAAAACGTAACTCAGAAATATGGAAAACCTGATACTGCAAAGCTATTTACAAATTGCAAAATATTCTGAACCACCTAAATTTCCTCCCTAATATGAGAATGACTACATAAATTATTAGGGGAGATACTGGTCAAAAGGCACAAACTTTTAGTTATGAGATCAGGTTCTAGGGATCCAATGTTCATCATGGCAACTATAGTAATAAAACTTATTGTACACTTGAAATTTGCTGCAAGAGTAGATCTTAAGTGTTCTCATAGCAAAAAAAAGAAAGAAAGAAAGAAACAGAAAAGAAATAGCGACTACATGATGGACGTGTTAATTAGTTTGACTGTAATCACTTCACAATGTATACATAAATCAAATCATCACGTTATACACCCTTAAATACATATAACTTTTGTCAATTGTGCCTCAATAAAACTGGGGGAAAAACAAAGCCATTTAAAAGATTTAAGCATAAAATTGGTTTTAAAAAAGTAAGTTGTAATATATGAATTTGATAACATACTACTTTTTCAAAAACTGCACAACTACAAAGTGAGAAAAGTATATAATAAGAATAAAATAAAAAGTAGCAATCAAAAGTGTATTTATGTTTTAATTTAAAATAAGTAAGGTGTGTGTATGTATGTACACAAATACACATGCCTAGTAGGGACTGTATCAAGGTGATCTTAGCTTTCAGATGTAGAGTGGAATTAGAGGTTAATTTCTTTCTTTTTTTTTGTTTTTCCCCGCTAAATTATAATAAAGCCAAAATATTTTTTTTCAATGGCAAAATATATGTCTCTAATTTAAGAACATGAATTAATTTACAAACATGAAGGAATGACTTGGTAATCAAAGTCACCCTTTGCCTGGAGAAAAAGAGACAGGGTCTATCACACTGACTGTATTTTGACCGTAGGAAGGGAAAGTGCTGAGAGTATCCAGTGCCTTGGTTCTCGTGGACAACTTCAGCATTCCAGAAAACCTAAACCCTCTGTCCTTTACAGTTTCCTACAGACACGCACAGACTGAACAATGTGAATACTCTGCTTCTTATTTTAATATCATGCACTCATCCACATGGTAAGAACACCTAGACGTTACTCAAAATAATCTATTCACCAGGTAAGGCTCTACTTAGAAGAACATAAAAAGCAAATGTATTTTCCCACTTTTGAGTGTGTGTTCAAAGCTCAAATGTAGCTTCTTGAACGAAGAAAGGAAGCGGGAGGTGGGAGGGCCGGGGAGCAGCTCTTAAAAAATAAATAAATAAATAACGGGTCTTACTATTCAAAGCCTGTCAGGTTAAAACATTCCCAGAGAGACTGATCCTTTTGATAAAAACAGGAGCAAACCTTTGTGCTGTAGCAAATGCAGCTGTGGAATAATCGCACTAATTAGCTGCTCAAGACAAGCCATTGGCTGTGATACTGGGGGAAAAAATCCTTTCAATTAACAGTAAAGCATTCTTGAGACATCTTAAATTAAAATTACCAGTTATCAACCACACTAAGGCTTCAGACTTTAAGTTCACAATGATATCATTTAAAGCATGTGCTGAGATAGCCTATCAGAAAAAAATATGCATATTTATACAGTACGCCCCTATAAATAAATTGAAACTCCAATAAAGAAATGTAGCAGAGCTCGGCTAATTGAAATTATTTTAATAAATCTTCTAAAAAAATGCAAAAGGAAGACTGTAGTCACTCTGCACATACTCCCTGCAGGGTCTTTTTACATTGTTAAAGACGACTCCCAGATCCTCAGCTTTACTTGACAGTTTTTAAAGACCCCTGTCTCTTAGAAATAATTGAATCTGCAATTATAGACAAAAATGAAGATATCTACCCTTCAAAGTGTGAGCAGGACAAAGGAGCATCAGGTTTTAAACTCAAAGTTGCGGTTTACGTGAGAACATTACGTGTGGCTACAAAAGCTTATGTGTAAAATGAGGACCTGATGCTTTGGTCATTTAAGATAAGCAAGGAGAGTCGTCCAGATGAATTTAATTTTAAAAGCTAACCAAACTCATCCGGGGCCCCTGGAGCGCAATCTGCATTAGGTAATCCTAATTCTGTGAGTCTGATTCCTTTTAATCAGATTATGTAAAGGTCATTTATTCAACAACTACACGGTGAGTGTTCTCTCTGTGCCAGGTGCTGGGAATACCTGGTTTCTAATCTCACACAGTTTAAAGCCATGGTCACAGACATTTTTCTGAGATGCCCTAAAATTAAGTCAGTTATCCAGGTTATCTGACTCTTAAATAGATCCACATGGGAAGGTGTCTCTCTCACTGTAAGAAATCACCCTTTCAAAGCCAAGTAAAGGAAAGGCAAACGCCGTTACTAGCAATTCCCTGGAGCACGGAAACCTGACACACAACTTCCCCGAGAGCTGCCAATTTCTCAACGGGATTCGAGAAGGAAGGCCATCAACCGGACACAAGTTCTAGCTCAGTCACTGCTGAGCAGCCTGATCTTTAATGAGCCATTCAACCTCTCTGATCCTCTCCAAACCCCACCTCCCTAATGCATGGCTGTGACTGCGCTAATATTACCGACATTAAATTCCTCAACACAGCAGCTGTTAGATGGACACCAGGCAGCCACCCATGGGGCCTGAGTTCCCAACTCCATGGCTGAATTTGTATTTTAACCTTCAAAGCCTCCCCATTCTCTCTGGGATGGCGCAGGTATGTGGACATGTGCTCCAAAATATCTCGTATATTCCTAAATTCAAATAGTCAATTCCGTTGCTTTCATTAACCTCTTAAATATATCAGATATTCCATGAAATCCAAATGACATTGGCCCACCCAAGATACCTTCATCTTTGACAGTGATGCCAATATCCCTTTAGTAGACCTTATGGTTCAGTTTGGTCTCCATATCATGGTAGGAAACCAGATGTCAGTTGAAATGTAGTCTCTAGGCTGAAGGAGATGACACACTCTTTCCTGTGTTTCCTCTCTTCAACTCCTCAGGCAGAGTCCAGCTCTGCCACTTACTAACCTGTGACTGTGGACGAGTCAGTCAATGCCTTTGAGCTTCAGTTTTCCTTATTCATAAAGACTGTTTAATACATCTGCCTGTCAACATGGTGATGAGGATTAAAATCTATGATAGACGTAAACAAAATTAGCACGACTGGAACAAAGTCCAGTAAACTGGAGCAGAGTTCAAAATTAATAGTAGAAGAAACAGTAAACCATGAACCTGCTACTTCTTTTTTGATGCAAAGAAGCAATTTTGTATAAGCCCATATGCAAGTTTGGATGACAGCAGATTTATCTCTTAAGATAGGGAATCCCTATTTAATTCAGAGAATGGGACACAGTTTTGCAGGGGTGGAGGGAGATTATTTATCCTGCAATTGTCTCATGAGTTATAAAGTAAAAATCCTAGCATTTTTTTCTCCAGGGAAAATTAATCTTCATTATAATCAAGTTGATAGAGCTCAAAGCCTAGCATTTGCCTGCACTGGAGTATAATGTAATTATGTCCAGGAAAGCACAATGGCTGAGGTTCAAATACACAGTGGAGACACAGGAAGGCACACAGGTGAGAAAGCCAGGTCATAGATAGGTTAAGGCACAGAAGTTTCCAAATGCAAGAGTGGCTGCCACAAAATTAGCTGAGAACGCTGTTCCAGTGTCCATCCCTGGAAATTCGGATTTCCGGTAAGGTGAGGTTCAGGAATTAATATGTCTACAAAAATTCTGCAGCTGCTTCTGATGCCTGACCATGTTCAGAAACTAATAGTGAAATACCTAAGGAGTTTAGTAGGGACTGAAACTAGCAGCTCTGATTCTTAGGTGAGAACACTTTCTTCCACATCTGAGGAAATTCATTCCATTCCCCACCTCCAGCAAGCCTGCCAAGAGCTCTGAAGTCTTTATTACTCTGATTTCAACATGTGGAATGGAATGAAATGGGGACTACTCACTCCTGCCAAATGGGCTATAAAACCAAACAAATAAAAACATCTGTCCAGAAAGTGCCAATGGATCTTTATGGTCACAATACAACTATGTTATCCTAAGAAAAAGGAACCAAAAGGCTGGATTTATAGAAACTGCCCCCAAATTAGTTTGTTCTGTCAGCAAAAAGAAATTCTTAAGAATCTTCTATGAGTGCCTCCAAGTGCACAAATCACTGAAGTAAGAGTTGGTCAATGGATTTATCTTTTTAAATGACAGTCTGGGTATTCAATACTTCAGAATGACCAGCCTTTCCATTATCTTAACCTTCCCATTCCTTCTCAAGTAATCACTCTATAAACATAAGGATGACCTTTTTACCATGTACGGTAGAACCAAGCACCAATAAGAAAAGATATTATTACTTGTACTTTAAAATGCCTAAGGCAGTGGTCACTCATGTACATATCAGAGCACTAGATTTCATAGTTCGGCTTCAAAAACTGACATCTTCTGGACTTCTGTCATCATCAACTCTGGGTTTTACTGGTCAAGAAAAAAAAAATGAAAACCTGCCAAAATTTTTCTGGTAACATTACCAGCTCAGACAATACATACTACAGGTTTCTGGCACAGAGAAAATAAAAAGGACTGCACAGTACAGCTTGTCTTTCTCCTCTCCTTTCCTTCACCTTCACCAAATATTTGGATGCTTCCCAAAAGCCAGGTTCTGCTAGATGTGAGGGAGATCATGGTGTCCTAAGTGGACAGCACTCCTGCGCTTTGAAGCTCTGTACCTTCCATTGTACGAAAGGAGGAAAACATTCTAAAAGAATCACCACTAATGACATTATGTTAAAAACTGAAATCTTCACTTTTCCACACCTAAACCCTAATTCATTGGTAAAAACTGGAGACTCTGCATCTATTCAGGATTAATATTCTTGAAGCTGGACCTCCAACAGGTATCAGTAAGAATAATCTCAGTAACTGATTAGATCAAAGTTAAAGAGAACCCTAAAAAGACTCCCAGTATATCAATATTCTACAAAGGAGGGTTCAAAATATGATTTTCTGGGGCTCAGGAAGAAAAGATTAGAACATTTCTTTATATATATTTTATCCATCATTTTTATTTTCTATTTTTGTACATGTTGTATAATGTAATGTAATTATAATGTAACATAAAATAATGTGTATAACATATAAACATTATAAACCTGTTTATAATTTACAAATAAAATAAAAATATGTTGAGAGAGTTTGCTTGAAAAAATTTAACTAGGAAGGATGATCAAAAATGTTCAAGAGGCCTCTATAATATATGACCAATGTTCTTTCAGGCAATTTTCATCATGAGTTTTTAAGTTGGTTATTTTCCCCACTCCCAGAGTTTCTCACTTCTATACACTCTAACTAGGGAGAATGTCAACTCTTACTAAAAGATGAAGTTGAATGATACGAGAATGCCATTTCCTCATTTTATGACCACAAATGTTCTTCATTTTCCACAGGTGCCACTATGGGCTGGCATAATCTTAACACTCAATTCCCTTCAGGAAATTGCCTCTGAGAGCCAGGCCATCAAAAAGTTATAAAGGCGATAAAGTTAAGGTGGCCCCACACTCGAGCTTTCTGTCTTTCATATCAAGCTTTATTTATTTATTATACGACATGACATGATACTATACCTACAATGTTTCAAAACGAAGACTTCCTTGATGCATGTCTAGTACATAGCTACCGAGATGCAAAGGTTGCAAAACTGTGTGGAAATCAAAAGTACAAATGATGGCCTCAGGAGCAGCCTAGTATCCTGTCCCACTTCCTTGGTAAAGTACCCCAATTTCACCATGAAGGACCAGGCTCCTCACTTTCAGTGCATGAGGTTATGATGTGCTACTAACTCCAGACATAGAAACACAACCCAGGATTAGCCAATCAGCATATCCACCGAATGGGCTTGTGCCCCAAGATGGTCCAGTAAGAGGCAGCCCTATGCCTGTGACTGCAACTACTGGGGTAAAAGAACTCTCCTTATGCAAAGATTTGGAAAGATGGTGGAATGTAAGTCTGGAATTTCCTGGGCCAACTGAAAAGAAAGCCAGACTAGGTGAAACAGTAATGTAAACTGAACGAAGAAACAGAGGATGGAGAACAAGAAGGAGCCAGCATGTGGATGACACTGAGCATCTGAATCAAATGATCCTTGAAGCCCTGAAAACCCTGCACATTGGATACTGATTTGCAAAGACCAGTCAATCTCCATTTTTTATTAAGCCAGTTTGATGTGCCCTGGAATACAACAGTTGGTTTTTGTGACATTTTAGAAAATATCATTCTGAAAAAAATAAAATTTCGGCCGAAAATCTACAACTCAAACAATCCAATATTCATTTTCCTATTTTCTCCTCAGTTTAGCTGGTACACTGCTACTCACAACATTTCCCAGATTTTCAGGAGCTAGGTTAGCTTCATGTCTAAGTTCTGCCATCATATCTCCTGGACTTTGGTTGTAATGGCTGGAGGTCCAGCAGCCACTCTGGATTGTAAGGATGAGGCCCAGACTTCAGAATGGAGCTGAAATGTGCATAGTCCTTCATGATCTGGTCTCCACGAGGAAAGGATTTTTTTATATTTTATTCACATATAGACTCCCCAGCACCCAGAGGACTACTTGGCACCTCATAGGCTCAAATAAATACCTGTTCAATGAATAAATTTGGTGTCTCTATTCTAACAAATATCCCACCTCTATTAAAATCAGATATTAGAATCTTATGTTGGAAGACCTTTCATCAGACCATTTGCTTGAATCATCCAGTGACAGAGAATACATTTTTCCAAAGAGCTCTGGGCTCTAGAGACCTACTATATTTCCTTAATTCTGAGACAAACTTTCCCTCTACATTTTAAGATTTCTCAATTCAGAATGGATTTTATAATCAATGTATATATTTAGTAGATCTTTTGCCCCAAATAATTGCCTTATAATTATAATCAATAGTGAACTTGATATAAGGAACTATATTTGATAGACAAATACTGTGGCACTGTAGTAACTGCGGCCCCCAAAAGCTCAAATGAGTAACCGATGGAGTAATTCAGAAATGTGTGCATTGGAGGAAACCCACTCAATAAAAAGGCAGAGGAAGAAACATCAAATCGTTCATTATCTTAATGAAAATGCACAGAGCATAATAACAGAGATTAGCATAAGCTCTGGAGCCAGAATACCTAAGGTCGAAAACCTGGCTCTATCACTTCTCAGTTACACGACATGGGCAGGATTCTTCACCTGCCCAAACCTCAATTTTCTCATCTGCAAAATGGAAGTAGAAAAAAGCGCCTTTGTCACAGAGCAAGTATGGGAATTCAGTGTGCTAGGACAGGTAAGACCCTTGGAATGGTGGCCGGCACACCATGAACAATAAGGAGAAGTTATATAACTAAACTATGTTTTAATTCTTGATTTGGCATCCTCTGAGCATCTTCTTAATTATCTCAAAACTAGTGAAAACTGACAAGGTATTTTCTAGGAAGCCAAAACTCTTAGTATGTTGCCTTCTGCTATGGTGTTCCTCTGCTTTCCTAGAGGAAAATACAAAAGAAACAATTAATTCACAGTGTGCACCCTCCCTAAAAGAACAGGCACAAAGAATTTAACAGGCAACAGCTCAGTGAACAGTTTTATCAAAGATGTGTGCTAAGAATTTCCTTCTGAGAGTTCAGAAGGGAAGCATGCCCCTATGGTGACTATTTCCTTTAACCAGAAAAAGAAATTCAAAATCAATTAAGCAAAAGTAGTTCAAATTAAGAATTAACTTTGGTGTAAATTCAAGGGTGATATCATTACTGTCCTTAGGCTGCATCAGAGTGGCATGTTTTATCCACTCATGCCATCCACTAATTTGCATAAAATTGATATTTAAAAAATTAGCAAGTTGCACAGTACATCTTGGGTGTGAGTCACACAGAGCAGCCATCATCTCCTTAACTATTATCTGATTTGCGAAGCAGAAATTTATAACGTTTCTAGGATAATGACATTTTGAATACATAATTAAAATACATAAACTGTGTTCATAAAATGCTCTATCATTTCAGAGAGGTAAGTAATTAAGCTGTTTTAATGACCTACAGAATGAAAACAGTATCAATGAAAACAAAATACTGCCAAAATAGCGCAAGAAATTAGAAATCATTTTAAAAGCTACTCTGAGAACTTCTAAAGATGTACCTACTGAACATTATGAACTTCAACCGCACTTCAATTTGTGGAAATTTATTTTTTAAGAATCAAATTCTAAAAATAGTTCTGCTACATTTAGTATTTTTCCATTATTCTTGCCGTCTTTAAACACACCTTCACAAGCTGCTGAACATAATGCTTTTCTGACTTAATCAGAACCTCTCTCATGACCCAGGAACGTTCAGTAAATAATTATTAAGCTCCAGAGGTGGCTTTTGCATAAGCTGATTTGCTTGAATGCGTATTCAACTGAGGGACATAGCTTTTAGTATTGTTTCCAAATCTTATCACCTAATACTGAAAGTAAATGTTAAGGCGGGGGTGGAGGGGGGGGGACATGCTATCATCTACTTAGTCTTTCTCTTTTTTAGTAATTCTTTGAAACTGCCCATCTCAGACTTGTTCTACATTGATATGCCAGGCAGATGATTCTGATATTTGGATGTTTTGTTTTCCTCTCAAAGAGAAAAAAAAAATCAATATACAGAAATGCAAACGAGATATTTATAAATGCAACTGCTACTATTCCACAGTCAGGTAAAAAAGAGAGAGAGAGAGAGAGAGAGAGAGCAAAAAATCTAAAGTGTTTGCAATAGGACAATTCTGACAAATGTTACTGCTAAGCACACTCGTTTTCGTGAAGAAAATCCTTTTTTACTCATGACGAAGCTGAGCTGCAATCTACCCCATAATCATAAATCAAGCTCTGTTCTCAGATTTTTCAAGCGGTCACTTTATTGGCATTATTAATTTAAGACCGACATTCAATTTTAAACAAGAAGACAAAGCTAATGGGCCAGCATTTCGATTCCCCCCCCAACAAATTAGTTGTTATCCTTGTCATAGCCACATACTAGAGGCTACAGCTGAAGCTGATTAAAGCCACAGTCACAAAGTAACAGTTCCAGTATTTTTAACTCCCAATAAAACATTCCCGTACTCTATCCTCCCCCTTAAAAAAAAAAAAAAAAAAAAAAAAAATCGCTCCTGTTAAGTGGTCCCGGGATTATTTCCAGAATAAAACTTCACTTACAGATACAGGCTTTCAAAGGAGCAAGGCATGAACATCTGAACTCTAAGCGCCTCCATCTTTTTTCCTTTAAGGTGTTCTGCAAGCCCTTGGCGAAGAGTGAAAGTCAAAGTTAGTTCTGGCACTGGCTGTGTCACTAGGGGTGGCTCCTGATAAGGCCCTGGAAACTCCAATCCAAACACAGCTCGTGCTAGAACGGTGCCTGGTGTCTGTCTGCAACAGCAGACCTGTTTAATCCAGTACCTACTGTACCTGTGGGACAAAATTGCTGCCTCACCCTGCACAGGGGGTGAGGCTGGGACCCAGGCAGGCCCGCAATTTGCCCCAGCAGCCAGGCGAGCACCTCAGGATGCTCACTTAGCCTTCCCCAGCACAGGTACTGGTGGAGGCTTACAGCGGCTGCGCCTTAGTAGAGAACTTGAAAGAGAGGTAATTTCACATGCCGGTGAATTTTTAACATTTCATACAGTCCCAGAATCTAGGAGGGCTGTGGGATTGCTTGTGTCCCTTCTCAGTTTGGGCGATCTCAGACATTTTTGGAACTGCAGCTGATAATTGGACATGCTCTCCTGCTGGCAGGCTAGAGAGCCAGAGAGCATTCCTCACTCTTGGACCCCAAGAATCTGAGGGCTGTCCCTGCCCCGTCCTGCTGGGAGCCAAATGCAAGCTGCTTCTAACTGTGGGCACCATCTTTTGGGATGTGCACATCTTTAGGCCGCATATCTGTGTATTCTTAGACTGTCACCCAATTAATTCTGCACACACTGGTGTACAAGAAGAAAAAAAATAACAACACATGTTCTCCAACAACACTTTAAAATTCCAACATGACAACATCAATATTATCAAATATTGATGGAGCTCCTACAGACTCAGCACGCCAAAGATGTCCTGTAGAGCTATGAAAATATGTATGTTTCTCTTTACACATCATTCAAAGGTCAGAACAAAGACATGTGACGTGGGCTAGCTGTGTGCCCGGGACAAGTGACTTCACTTCTCTGTGCCTAAGAGTTTATCTCCAAAGTAAATGATTGGAAAATAATGCAGTCTCGACAAGCCGTAATCAAACTCGAATTCCATAATGTAATGAAATTATCTTTGTCTTAACTTCCCTTTAATAATAGGAAATCCCTAGCCAGGAGCCTCAGGCAAACTATTTAGTCTTTTTAGTCTTTGTTCATGTGTTCATTCATTCATTCATTCTTTTGTGTAATAAATATTTATGGGACACCTACTATGTCCCAGGCATTGGTAAACTCTTGGAGTTTATGGACTAGTGGGACACACATATTAAATAATCACACAAACAGATAATGATACAAGTAATAACCGCTACAGGGAGCTAGAAAGGCTTAGAATATAAGGGTCAGAAAAGACTTCTCTCGGGCAGGGGGACCTCTGCACCGAGGTCTGAGCAGGGTCACCAGTTGGGGGTAAGGAGGACATGGAAGAACAGTCTTCTGAGCAGTGGTAACAATATATACATGCAAGAATCCTGAGGTGGGAATTAGAAGAAAGGTGGACAGAGAAGGAGGGAAAAGGGTGGTGTCCATGAGACCAAAGCAGTGACCAGCACCAGACCACACAGGATCTGGTAAGCCTGGTAGAAAGAGGTGATTTTGATTCAAGGTGAACAGGAAACCATTGAGAGGCTGTATACGCAGGAGAACAAAGGGCTCAGATTTGAATTTTTAGGAAGTTCCCTCTAGCTGCTATTTTGAGACTCAGATAAAGGAGGTCTAAGATTGGCTATTGCAACAGTCCTGGTAGGAGGTAATGATAGTTCATGGGGGGTGGGGAGCAATGACGATACAAAGGGTAAAGAGAAGTGCAGAAAAGTGCACAGAGGACTGGCAAAACTAAAGACCAATAAATAGAAAGACTAGGGGTAGCATAGGGAATACAGGTCCCTAATGCAGTAATTGTATTCATTAACTAGAGTTATTGAGCACTTCCTACACACCAGGTATTTGTTCTGGGTAGGGGAGTAAAGAGATGACTAAGATGCTACACTATTCCCTTTACTAACCTACCCAACCTCTCTTCTCCTGTCTCTGTCACAAAATGGCATAAAAATAAAGAACACAGGTTCTGGTGTTAACTTATCCAGGCTGAAATTCCACCACTTACTAATTCTGTGACCTTGTGCAAATTTACCAAACTTTCTGTGCCCCAGATTCTTCACCTGAAAGGGAAATGGTAAGTGCCTATCCCGTATGTTACCGTTAGAACTGAAGGAGATAATATAGTGATGTGTTTGGCATAGTATCTGGCATATAGTAAGCTCTAAATTAAAAAACAGCTCTCATGATTATGACTGTGGTTAGGGCTGTTATCCTTGATTCACACTGACTGATCTAGAGAACCAAGGGAAATAGGACAGAGTGGGGAAAAAAAATAAAGTAAAGGAGGCATGACCATAAGAAATGACCATATTAGTGAACCATATCAGTGAGGAATTCTTAATCTCAGGAAACAAACTGAGTGTTGCTGGAGTGGTGGGGGGGTGGGAGGGATGGGTGGCTGGGTGATAGACACTGGGGAGGGTATGTGCTATGGTGAGCACTGTGAATTGTACAAGACTGTTGAATCACAGATCTGTACCTCTGAAGCAAATAATGCAATATATGTTAAGGAAAAAAAAAGGAAGATAGCAGGAGGGGAAGAATGAAGGGGGGAAATCGGAGGGGGAGACCAACCATGAGAGACGATGGACTCTGAAAAACAAACTGAGGGTTCTAGAGGGGAGGCGGGTAGGGGGATGGGTTAGCCTGGTGATGGGTATTAAAGAGGGCACGTTCTGCGTGGAGCACGGGTGTTATGCACAAACAATGAATCATGGAACACTACATCCAAAACTAATGATGTAATGTATAGTGATTAACATAACAATAAAAAAATTTTTAAAAAAAGAAATGACCATATCAGGACCTTTAAGGGATTATCTCTTAAAAGACTGGACTGGACTCTCACTTTGGGCACTATTTGAAATTGCATTAAGTTACAAGGTACCGGGTAAGTTTTAGAACTAAAACCCTGATTTATTACGTGCTTACACACAGGGAAAATCTGTACCCTCCATGGGCTCTCAAGTGTTGACCATGAAACCAATGGTATCAATTCTAGCCATTCCAGCAGGGACACAAAGTGGTGCCAAATGCTCCCCTGGCATGTTCAGCTGATGACATCGCCCGACCTTTCCTCCCAGATAATCCACCACCCTAAGAAGGCTGTCCATTGACTGTTTATATAAGTGTTTAAATAAAATTACTTTTAAGGGGCATGTGTTCACCTATTCATGGTACTTTAGAAAGATCTATATTAGGCCAGTGTTCTTGGAAAATCTTCTTGGCCACAGCAATCAAATACCCACCAGCCAATGGAGTAAAGCTTGACTGAAATGTGCATATATGCCACCATCTACAAAATTCATGAAACATTACATACATTCCCCTAAACTCAAATACTGGTCTGCTCAACACCAAAAATAAATAAAAATCTGATTAAAAAATGGGCAGAGGACCCAAATAAACATTTTTCCAAAGAAGACATCCAAGTGGGCAACAGGCACATGAAAAGATGTTCAACATCATTCATCATCAGGAAAATGCAAATCAAAACCACAATGAAATATCACCTTCTCCTGTCGAAATGGCTAGCGTCAAAAAGACAAGAAATGACAAGTACTGGCAAGAATGTGGGGGGGGGGGGGCGGTAAGGAACCCTCATGCACCGTTGGTAGGAATGTAAATCAGTGCAGCATTACTGAAAACAGTACGGAGGTTCCTCAAAAACTTAAAAACAGAACAACCATATGATCCAGTAATTCCACTTCTGGGTATCTACCTGAAGAAAACAAAAACACTAATTCAAGAAGATACATGTATCCCTATGTTTCCTGCACCATTACTTATAATAGGTAAGATATGAAACCCTAAGTGTCCAATGAAAGATAAGTGGCTAAAGATGTGAGATACACACACACACACACACACACACACACACACACACACACACACACACACACACACACTGGAATATTACTCAACCATCAAAAATAATGAACTCTTGCCATTTGTGACAATATGGATGGACCTAGAGGGTATAGTGAAATTAGGCAGAGAAAGACAAATACCATATAATTTCACTTATATGTGGGATCTAAAAAAAACAAACGAACAAACAAACACAAAGAAACAGACTCATAAATACAAGGAAACAAACTGGTGATTGCCGGGGGGGGGGGGGGGCGGGGGGGGAGGATAGGTGAAACAGATGAAGAGGATTAAACTTCCAGTTATAAAACAAATAAGGCACGGGTACAGAAAGTGCAGCATGGGGAATACAGCTGACAATACTGTAATAACTTTGTACAGTGACAGACAGTAAGACTTATGGGGAGCACTCTGTATTTGTCAATTCACTATGTTGACATCTGACACTAATAAAAATTTAAAAATAAAATAAAATACCAGTCCTCAAGCAGTGATCCAATTATTCAACCAGTGTCTCGGAGCAGTAGGAACCATGTCTGCTTGGTTCACCACTGTGTTCCTAGAACCTAGTGGAATAAACTGTCGGTAGTTGATGTTCAACAAATATTTTTAAAATGAATTAATCTATAACATGAAAGTAACTCTCTTGTACACATCTGTATTATCCAGATGAGTATCCTAAGTGCATATACATATGTGTGTGTGTATATATATATATACATATATATATATATGTTTATGTGTGTGTGTATATATCTTAAATTTAAATAAGAATTTTCAAATGCAAGTAGAGGAAAAGGAAAAATAATATTTAAAAAATAAAACACCGAATGCAGACTAAAAATATTACCTGTATTCTAATGCATTTCAAATCTTAATTACTACTGCTTGCCCCAAATCCAAGTGACAGCCAAGTTTTTCTTTGGATGCTAAATTTGGGCCTTGGAATCTTTTTGGAAGGAAAAATTCAATCACTATGTTGAATGGGTGAGAGAAGAGATAAGAGGTTTTACTTGTTATCCTGTCCAAAACTCGGCTGAAGAAAAGTAGAACCATTACCACAGATTTCTCGTTTTATTTGGATATCAAATGTTTTATTGCCCCCCAAAGTGCACCATTTTCTTCTGTCTTTTCCTTTGAGTCATTGCTCTTTCCGGTCAACTTGCACTTCTGCTCGTTGACCTAGTGACAGTTCATAGGTGAGGGCTTATGATGTGCCCAGCACTATACTGACGCATGAACTACCTCCCACAGCCAATTTAGGAAGCATCTAACCACTCTTTGAATGTTTCATTATGATCCCAGCCAATAGTTCCCAAGCCTGTCCTCCTATCAGAAGCACCTGAGGACTCTTCTCCTCACCCTACTCCCTTAGAGTCAACTCAGGAACATTTAATGTCGAGGATCATGCCCCAAACAAATGACTGAATGAGACTCTGCAGGAGTATAGTTTGGAATTCTGTGTTTTTTAAAAGATTCTCATAAAAGTCTAATGTGAAGTCAGGTCTAGGAACCCCTAATATATAATGTATTATAATATATACAATTAAATATAATATATCCTATGTAAATCATCTAAAAGAGGCAGGAAAACACTCCAGAAGACAAGTGCTCTTTATTTGTTGTAGAATTTAATCCTTTAAAGCATCCACTTGGAATTACTATGGATATGCTTTGAATGTTCAGTGAAAGCCTTCTTATGAGGTAATTAAAGAGTACCATGAACGTGACTATAAAACTCAAGAAATACTCTCAAGAGTAACAAACACACCCCCTCTTCTCCCCACATACCATTATGCTCCATCCTGGGAAAAGTCAGATGCACTGAAAGGCCCTGCAACACAAACACTGACTGACTGGCCCAGCACATGAGAGGTGCCTTCTCGGTGCTGTGTGCCAGACCAAAGTGAAGAAGCAAGGGGCTCTGCTTTTCAGGGGCTCACACCAAAGAAGGCCAAACTCCCATATACATGCCTATATCCTAAGACTGGGTGGAGAGGACATCGTCAGGGGCCCCCTCTCCCTCCTCCAAGGACTCTCCCATGGCTGGCTGCTCCTCATCTTTCAGAGCAGGGCCTTACAGGGTTGACATTTTTCCCTCAGAGAGATCTTTCCTGCCCTCCCTACCTAAAGCAAAACACCCACTTCTGGTGGTTCACTCTCCAAGCAAAGCAAAAGTTTGCTTCTTTCTTTCACAGCATTTAATCCAACTTACAATCATTTTATTTGTTTGTCTTTTGTCCTTGATGAAGGCAGGGTCCTTTGTATTTATTTTTTTCTCAGTGCCTGGCATATAGTAAATGCTCGATAAATATTTGCTGGCTGGCTGGCTGGCAAGAAGGGAGGGAGGATGGACAGATGAGTGACAAAATGAAAAAAAGATCAGTAAGAAACGCCCTCCAAAGTACAATCCGACAGCATTTAATTAATTACAAAGGAGTCAACAGGCATCAATGGGAAGCACAATTACATACTCTGGAAGCTTTTAGTTGCTGAACCTAACTGATCTTCATGAGTAAGTACTGGGAGACAAAGTTACAAGAAAGTGGTCCAGCAGTTCTCATCTGAAACCCTCACAGCCTGACTGAAGGCCATTTCTGATGACTACCTATCTGCAGAAATACCCATTCAGTACCATTCAATCACGATTATCTCTTATCATTCTGTTTCTATTTTCTTCTACTACCAAGAACAGACCTCCCTGTAAAAATGATGGTACAGCATCTTCTGAAAGACTGTTCATTGTACCTGGCACACAAAGAAGCCTTTTCAGATTGAAAAGGAAAAGCAGACGAGACCAAGATGACCCCAGGTAAACTTGATTTAGGCTCACTCTGACATTGTTAAAGAACTGTTTAGATGCTTATGCAAACATCCAAAGAGAAAAATTAATGCTTTTTAAGACTGTTTAGAAAAATCTGTCCTGAATATAAAAATATAATAGACAAAGAGGCATCTCAAATGTTGCCTGGAGTCAATTTTTAAGCAATTAATGAAGGAAGAAATCCATGAAATAATAGTTTGGCCTTTCATTTAATATAATAATCAATACAACAGATTAATTCCCTATCTTGAGCTTTCTGATATTCTCTATCTTAAGGGTTCACTTCAAAAGAAATACTTGTTCCTGAATTAAAGGAGATACAGAGGCTGTTTCTTTGTTATCTGGGGTATTTTTCAATAAGCAGACCACAATCTATAATACGGGCCAAGTTTGTGAGACAACACAAAGCTGGGGAGGCAAACACTGATGAGATTATGCCACTTTGATTGGCATTTCTTCAAATGAGAAACTTAGTAAACTGCAATTTACTTTCCTTTATAAACAGAAGAAGATAAGGCTGTCGCCATTGTGGGGGTCCAAAATTACTTACAATGTGACTTCACGATAAATAAAATCTTCCACTTCAGGAGTTTAAAATCATGGTGTTTCTCTCTCACTTTAGTGGTTAACTCCTAACTCATTTAAAAAGAAAAATGTGGCCTTCTCTTTTATTGTAGTCAACTTTTTTTTTAAGTGATTAAAGACTGAAGAGCAAATAAGCACACAGGATGTCTCTGCCATCCTCTTAAGGGTGCTGATGACTGAAACAGGACCGTGTACCACTGTCTTCATCATCTAAGACTTCAGCTTATTTCTTCTTCAAAGCAAGAGTCAAGATATTAAAATATTTTAAAGTAACATAATATTCAGATATTAGAAATGGCCTCCACAGACCACCTGAGATGCTAAGGAAGGTGAATCCATCCTTCCCAAGGTTTCCTCTCTGAAAGAGGTCTCTGGGCATCAACAACTCAAAGAACCACCTAAATCCTTTATGGTCCACAGAGAAGCTGAAAAAGGGGACAAAGATAGGAAGAAAGGGATGGATATTTTGTCAGCTAAACTTTCTAATCCATTCATGTAAATGTAATACTTGTATTCCAAAAACTGAGCTGCAGGTAGAGACAGACTGCTTCTTGTGGACAATCATGCTATGGTGGAAGGCGATATGGAAGTCAACAGAGTGAAGTATGGAAACTCCAGTTTGTACAAGATGTAGTAAGGACCCAGAAAAATGGTTTCTATCTGTGGGTGGCAAAACTCTGAGAGGTCACTATTTTATAAATGAATGAACAGTTGCTATGTCTCTCCTACGGATACAAACAGAACATTTTTCAATCGGAGACAATACAGTGTGGTGGGGCAATGTAGACAACACAGACACACACACACTGTATTGATCTCATAGTTTTACCTAGGGCAAGTCATTTAATTTCTGAGTCTTAAAATCTGCATCTGTAAAATGGGGGCATGAATATTACCTGTTTGACAGATTAATGTGATGACGAAATGAGGTAAGGTATGAAAAATACTTAGCACAGTGCCTGAAAACAATGACACTCAACCAAAATTCTGTAAGGAACAGGGATTCGATTTCAGAATACTGTAGGGAATGAGAAGTCAGCCTTTAGAGCCTCAAAAAACTTCAAGTTATGGCAAAGAAAAGTTATTATTTAGAGGCAACAGTGAAAATGCTTTTGAAAATTGATATTTGAAGAGGTTATACAGATTCTAAATATTTGTAACTGTGAATAATATATTCATGATGAATAACCAAAAACTAAGATGTTGATAATCTATAACTTTTGATAGTGGACAACTTACTGCCTTTTCAATGGTTGTCTTAGCTATAGGCAAAAATTCTAGCCCAAGGAACCCTCTGCTCTGATTCAGTATGCCAATTATGTTTTTAACTTGTATTTTTACTATATAAATATACCCAGAATTCAAGCAGGAAATCATATATTTAAATAAGCAAAATGATAACAAATAGAACTTCTTTGTGTTCAATAGATCACCTTATGTTAAATTTGTTTTACTAGTCAAATTTCCTAAACTTCTACAGCATCTCAGTACTGACTCTTATACTAATGACATCCTGCTTTGGTTATGCTGAGCAAACAGGATTTAAAATGAGAAAAACAATATTTGCACACAAATCCTTCCTGTCTGTTGATTAAATCCAATCAATCATAATAAACTCAATACATATTAGCGTTCTGTACCTAATTTACACCCTAAGGAGTCTTTCCTATAATCAAGGTGTATATTTATGTGGATAGTAAAATGCTAAAATAACCAATATTTTAAATTAATGGCCTGTGTAATTTCAAGTAATACTGCCATAAACTAACAAAAAGGAAAAAATTAAATATTTGCTTTAAAAAAATTAAGTCATGTGTCCTTAAAAAAAGAAATAGTGCCAACAGAGCTACCTAATTTTAACATTTACTAAGTATTAATTACCTGCCAGGTATTACTGGCAAGGATGGCAAAGCAGATGCAGAGAATAATAAGCATTCCTATTCAGGATTATCTAGCTTCTAATATCAAATAACATTGGTTCAATTTTAAGAGATGTGGACAAAATCATGGGGGGAAAAAAAAGGAAAACTCAAAATATTCTCATTAAAACTCATTCCTTCTAACAGTTAGGGGCCATGGGAACAAGTCCCAAGTGAAAAACGTTACGCACCTGGGATACCTTCTGTGGGCTGTCCCCGTGAAACGACTTCTCTTACCAAGTGGAACCTGGATGCCGCCAAGATGCAGCCCCATACACGAGCCAGACAACACTGAGGACCCCGGCTCCGAAAAGCATCAGTGAGCTGCCTGAGTTACCTGCCAATACCGACCAATCAGGACAGGACCATTCCAACCAATCAGGAGGAGGCACTTTTTTTTTTTAAATGCCTTTACCTCATTAGCATAGTGGACCAGACCCAAGTGGGAACCTACCAGAAAGGGAACTTTCTCTGTATAAGCAGGGCCTCCCCTCTGTTCTGGGAGGCCACCCTGACCATTCTTGCTGGTGCTGTGCTTCCCTTCCACTTGAGCTGTAGCCCCACCAAAGCCTTGCCTATGCCTTTGACTTCTGGATCGATGGGAGGGCCAGGAACTCGACTCTGTTCAAAATTCAACAAATATTTTTTGAGCACCTACTACATCCCAGGCACTGTTTGATATATTTGACATAAATCAGTGCTATCAGGGACCTTAGAGCCTAAAGAGAGAAATGTTTTGGAGTACCTCTGAATGCTCAAATCACTTATTAATTTAAAAAGACAATTTGAAAATTATGTGGCTTTGCAGTCTTTAAGCACTATCCACAATGATACTCCCATTAACAAGGATGTTTGCTTTCTAGTACTGGATCAAAGATCAATGTATTTTCATTTACAAGTGTGGCAGGCAAGAAATTTGAATATTTGGGGAAAATGACATCATGTCTCTCTCTGCCATATTTTTAAAAAGTTGGGGGGTAGGAGAGAAGACAGAATTCATCATATTGTCACAATGATAACTGTACCTTGTATTTGCATATCACACCTTATGTTTATCTTTTTTAAATTTAAATAAGGACACTGAGGGACACTGAGTGAGGTGAGTAGCTTGCCCAAAGTCAAGATGTTAATAAGCAGTAGATCTGGGGTCTGAAATTCCAGAGCCCACATGCCTTTTTTTATGCTCCTCTGTTCCAAGTTTACGTGAGCCACCCAACAATCACAGAAGCAAACTAATTCTATAATTAGAACTGTGCACTACAGTCGCCTCTTTAGTTGTCTATGCCCCACACCCTACACCAGATTCTGAATTCCATGAAGGCATAAACCATGTCTATTTAGTTCACCTCCTCATTCTTGAACCAGGTACCATTCCAGATCCAGAGAAGGCGCCCAATAACTATTTGTCAATGGGCTAAGTGATTAATTAATTGACCATGGTGCTTTTTCTGACCACTTCTGACCATGATTTACCTTTAAAAAAAAAAGGAGGGGGGGGATGAAGCATGCTTCCCTGCATATTTACGCCAAGCATGAATTAAATTAATGGCATTCGTGAGAAGGAAACATAAACACACAATTTTTGTCCTCAAGTAACTTAATCTAGTTGGAAAAGAGAGTGAGAAAATGCAAGATATCAGCACAATTTATACCTGTTAATGGAAGAAGAAGTAAGGAAGTACTCGGAAAAGAATTATTCGAAAAGGCTTTTCAGGGGAAATAAGGCCTTTCAGAAATGAGGAAAATGGGATGAAGTTACTTTGGCAAAGATGGTAAATCTTGAGCAGTCTGCCAGTGTGGGACACAAGATGATCTCAAATCCAGACACACAGACTCCACAATAAATAACCATGGAATTACACAGTGAGAAAAGTCCTTTCAAATTTCTTTCATCCCAGGAAAAGTCTCTGTTTGATGCTAAAATATGTCTTCAATCTCTCAACACTTGCCCTTTGTAACCAAAAAAGCTCCTTCCTCAGGCTCAGGCACATCCAGACAATACACCTTGTAAGAATCTAACAGTTTTCTTCATTATATTTATTTTACATGTACTTCCACTTGTAATTTCCATTATATCATTTCTTTAAAATACATTCTTAATTTTTTAAGTCCCCACAGAGAAAATGGGGGCAAAAGTCATGAAGTTAGCATGAGAATGGCTGAAATTTGGGAAATGCTGATTGAAAGAAATGAAGAATGTGCCAGAATCCTTCCGAGGAAACAAGATTAAACACAACCTAGAAATAGGGGCCTACTCTATTGCAGTGAGAAGCTCACAGCTATAAAGAATTTCAGTGTGATAAAGAAAATCACTTAGGGTTCTGAAAGCATAGTAAGTGGGCCTAGCCCTAATCGCTCACCTAACTGTGGAAAATGAGCATGACTCTTGATATGATTCCATACCGGAAGAGGGGGATCTGGCCAAGTAGGACTGAGAATATCACAGTAGAAGTGACACACCATGTTTGTTGACAGTGCCTGTAAACAATACCTCCATCCAGGAGGGGAAAAAAAAATAGGCAAGGCTGTTAGAACAAAATGTCAGGCATGCTTGACGTTGATGTTTCAATACAAAAAGAGTCTCCTCTCTCGCTGTGAAGGTCATTTCTGCCTGTGTCACCTCCTAGGGCACAAATATAGCTTGTAGTCCACTTTTAGTTAGTTTTTTTTTTTTTTCTAATTTCATAATGAAGTACCAAGAAATTTTCAGTACACATTTTCCCCCCTAGCTGTAGAATACTTTCACACACTAGGTGGAGCCAACTTTATAATGCTTTGGGATTCATGGACAGGTTTGCGTTGCACTTGAAAAAAAATCCATGCACAAAGTTATGGGAGAGCTGTGTACACCAAAATATATTTTAATTTAAATTTCTCAGATTTTAATTTTAAAAATAAAAGGTCCCATCATTTCTACCAATGTGCATATTTTCCATAACTCCTAAGCCCAAATCAATATCAAACTATCAATAATGCTATAAAATGTGTGTTTAAAATATGTGCATCTTATGGTTTATTGGCACTTTTAACTTTGATTTATTAACATGTACTTAATATGTTTTTTTTAATGACAATCTCCAAAATTACATGCTTTTTTGTTTGCTTGGGGAGAAATGGAAGCAATTCATAAATGCAATAAGCATGGTTCTCTCATCAGGCCCATAAAAACTACCTCGAGGGAGGAGGGATTAGGGCAAAGAGAGATGGAGGTAGATAGAAAGTAGACTCATGGTCCGTGGGAATTTAGAAAATAGTCACCAGCACTTGGTAAGAGGAAAAGGCCCAATTCCAGGACCAGGAAAGGTCCACTACCGAAAGACAAGAATGTACCACTGTCCACAGCCACCAACCTGGGGCTGGTGTGGGGCAGCAGGGAAGGAAGGAAGGTTATACAATGGTTCTCTCCTGTCAGTCATGGAAACTCAATCCTTTTCACTGAATCCTAACACTTCAGAGCAGTGGTTCTCAACTGGGGGTGATTTTGTCCCCAGGGAACACTTGACAATATCTGGAGACCCCTTTAGCTGTTACAAATGGAGAGGCAGGTGCTACTGGCATCAAGTAAGCAGAGGTCAGAGATGCTGCTAAACATCAGATAAAAGACAGTAAAACCATCATGAAAAGCAAGAGAGTGACTAACCTAAAATTCAGGGTGGCAGTTAGGTTGGTGGGGGGTAAAGAGAAGGATATGATCAAAGATGAGACTTCTAGAATGTTCTGTGTCTGTAGATACAGTGGGTCCATGTTTATTCATTTTATTGTTCTTTACTAAAACAACAGGTTTTAGACATATATATTTAACAATCTAAAAAAACATTACAGAGTATGAAGTGTAAGGGAAGGGAAGACAGAGAGCCAGCAAGTATAGGTCACTCATTAAGGATAACAGTGAACTTTGACAGAACTGGCTAACATACCACCAGATCAGAGGTATGTTTTACTCTTTGTCCCCTTAACCCTCCACTGTCCAGTTACTTATCGCATCTTTCCCGTCAACCACCAAATTGCATCTCCTCTGCCCTCAAGGTTATTCTGCCATGATTCAGCTCTGGCCTGGACGGCTAACCTGTTCTCTCTACTGCCCTCAGTATATCCTACACTAACTACTAGATAACGCTTCCTAAAGCATGGCTTGCTGTTTTCATATTTTAATAAAATTAATGTGTCATCAACACAGAATAAATGAATTTCAAGTTTCTTATTGAGACTGGCAATCAAGGCCCACTTACCTTTCTAGTCTCAACTACTCTAAGTATTCCAAGCACTATAAACAACATATTCATCCCCTAATCCTAGCTACATACTCTTGCTTGGGTTGTTCCTCTTGCCTAGAGTACCCTTCATGTACCCATAATCCCTTTCTATGAAAAATCATGTACATTATTTAATAAAATGAAACAGAGATGCATTACCAAACGTTGGCAAGGAATGGAGCAAGTGGAACATTCAGACATTGTTGCTGAGGGTATAAACTGGAACAAAGACTTTAGAAATGTTTTTATATGCACCCCTATGTTTATTGCAGCATTATTTACAAAAGCCAAGATATGGAAGCAGCCTAAATGTCCAGTAAATGAATAAAGAAGAAACGGTGTACACACACACATTCATACATACGCAGATACACAATAGAATATTACTCAGCCATAAGAAATGGATGAGATCACACCATTTGCAACAACACGGATGGACCTAGAGGGGATTGTGCTAAGTGAAGTAAGTCAACTGAGGGGTGCCTGGGTGGCTCAGTTGGTTAAGTATCCGCCTCTGGCTCGGGGTCCTGGGATCAAGCCCCACATGGGGCTCCCTGCTTCGCAGGGAGTCTGCTTCTCCCTCTCCCTCTGCTGCTCCCCCTGCTTGTGCACACTCTTTTACTCTTTATCTCTATCAAATAAATAAATAAAATTCCTACAAAAAGTAAGTCAACTGAGAAAAACAAGTAACATATTTCACTCATATGTGGAATCTAAAAAAAAACGAATAAACAAAAAGCAGGATCAAAAATATAAATACAGTGAACTGATGGTTTCCACAGAGGATAGGGGTGGGGAGAGTAAGCAAATGAGTGAAGGGGAGGGGGAGATACAGGATTCCAGTTATGAATAAGTCACAGGAATAAAAGGCACAGCAGAGGGAAAATAGTCACTGATATTGTGATAGCATTGTATGGTGATAGATGGTAGCTACACTTGTGGCAAGCATGGCAAAATGTATAGAGAAGCTGAATCGCTATGTCATACACCTGAAACTAACATAATATTGTGTGTCAAATATACTCAAAAATTGTAAAAAGACAAGTGAACATATGCATACCTTATAACCTAATAATTCCACCTTTGGGTACATACCGAACACAAATGGATATGTGTGTTCACCAAAACCATTTAGCAATAATGAGCATGGCAGCACTGCTCGTAATAATGCCAAATTGTAGGCAAATCAAATGCCCATCAACAGAAGAGATAGTGATGTGTTTTTATAAGGGACTATTCCATGGGAATGAACTATTGCCACAGACAACAACAGAGATGAATCTCACATACATGTTGAGCAAAAGAATACAGACCTGAGAGTACATACTGTATGATTCCATTTGTATAGAGTTAAATGACACATAGACATTATTAATCAATGGTATTAGAAGTCAGGATAGTGATTATGTTTTGGGGAAAGGCTGCCTACCAGAAGGTACAAGAGAGCTAGTAATGGGCTCATAGACTGGGTACTGACTACTTGGTGGAAATTGACCAGGCAATACACATAAGACTTGTACACTTTTCTGTAGAAATGTTATACTTTAATTAAAAGTTTATTGAAAAACACTTTAAAACTCTACCCATTTTTCAAGATTATTCCTTAACAAGCCTCCTTCACTTTTTTAAAAATAATCATCCATGATCCCGACTAGATGTATCTTCCTCCTCTACCTAATTTCCCATAAGATAATTACAACCCTAAAGTTATCTTATAGTTTTTTGCGCATGTTTATCAAAGTCCAATTGTTATACCACTAGACAAGTATTCCCTTTATGACTTCCCATAAAATACTGCATTATAGTAGCTCACCAATAATATTTACGGGATTCAAGTGACATACGTTACCCCTTTCAAAGCGAGTCCACACTTCCGAGTGTTGGGTAAATGTGGCATTCCCTTTTTCAAATTATTTTATTTGTATTTTTATACATGAAAATTCATCTTTTTGGTGTACAGTTCTGCAAGTTCTGAAATATACAGATTATGATAACCACCACCACAATCAGGATACAGAACAGTTCTATCACCTCAAAACACTCCCCTGAGCTGCCCCTCTGAAGTCAAAATATCACCCACCCCCAACTGCCAGAAAGCACCTATTTCTTTTCCAACAATTTTGTCCTATCCAGGCTGTCATACAAATGGGATCAAATGCCTGGCTTTTGAGTCTAGTTCCTTTCCCTTAAGCAAGTACTTTTGAGAGCTTTCACGTTTTTGCAGTTCCTTCCTGTTCGTTGCCACTTAGTATTCCATTGTATGGAAGAACCATGGCTTGTAATCCTTCCGTCAGCAAAAGGACATTTGGGCTGTGTCCAGTTTTTGGTGATTGTAAAGAAAGTTGCAATCCACTTTAAGGATTTTATTTTTAGTAGATACTTGGAAGCAACTCACTCAAGGTCATACAGTTACCAGTGATAAAAAGAAATAGTATATACTTTTTTAAAAAATGGGAAAAGTAGGAGTCGACAGTATTTTCCCTTATGTCAATACATCCAGCTCACAATATATCTTCTGTAATGTAAAGAGATTTTGAGCTATCTTTTCTGTATTTAGAGCACATTAATGGGGCCAGAGTTTGTAAGTAACCAACTAAAGCACTTTTCTAAGGGCAGCTTCTTGCCAATGTGACCCTACAGCCGTACTATTAGAAATAATGTGTATGTCTTGGTCTATGTACAGCTATTCATCAGTGCTATGTAAATAAGTGAGGATGCCCTGCTGGCTTCTGTCTTTCATCTGACTTACTGGACTCTCTTGCAATGCACAGAGGGGACAGCAAGTGACAGGCGTGGCACTCATGAGCTCCAAAAACCTGTGAGCACAAGGCCTACTTCAACGATTATGCAGAAGGGTGGCTACAATTGCACTTTTTTCTGTTGATTTAAACACAAAAAGCATATGTCCAAATCCTTCGGGGCAGTGTGGCTACATCACAAAATTTCCATTAGCTGGCGTTTTGAGGGGTCTCCGTCTGTGGAGCCTAAGCCACTGCACAGCCAAGGTTGAGGCCATGGGGAAAGGGTGTGTCCAAGAACAACATTTCTGGGAGGCATCTGAGCTGCACCTGCCACCGTGGCCAGAGGAAGCATCTTGGTTTTAAGCCTTTAAAACTTGAGAGTGGCATGATAACTCTTTTTGTAGTACCTCCATGATAGTCACTGGAAGAACCACGAGAATCTCGTCCTTCGGCCCTTTTCCAATGCTCGTAAGTAACAATCGCAGCTAATTATGGAAAGTATGCTATGTACTCTTATACTAAGCATTTCTGTGCAGTACCTTGTTTCAATCCTCAGTAAAACCCCTCTAACTTAAATACTATTAGGATATCCCTTTTGCCAATGAGGAGAATGAGGCTCTGAGATATTTTAGCACTTGTTGAAGGGTTTGCAGAGAAGGAATTTCATTCATGACAGTCTGAATCTGATCGCATGTTCTGAACCCAGAGGCTCTATCACCCCATGGCCTGACCAGTAAATACATTCATTTATTCACAAACTCAAAACATCTATTATTATATCCATCCAAGGAAATAAATATGAATAAGATATGCTTCTCCCCTCCAGGTGTTCATTACTTGGGGGAGGGTGGAGAATCCTATAAACAATAATATCTTAACCTTTTTGGTCAACTCCTTTCCTGAGACTCACATAAAACCTTCAGGCTCTCCAGAAAAAATTCACACAGGCAGATACACAAAACTCAACCAAATTCTTGAGCCATAGCCTAGGAATCCCTGGACTACTTAAATAGCTGACTATTAGCTGCAAAGGGTTTTGGTTAAGATAGGAGCAAAGTGTTGTGTGAGCTCAAAGGAGAAAGCCAGAGCACTGGAGTCCTGAAGACTGAGAGGAATTTACCAGACAAGGGAAAGAAGGTGGGAGGGAGGGAGGGAGGGAGGGGGGCTTCTATGGAGAGGTCCTTACTTCAGAAAGCCTGGTGCCAGGGAAAAGATGTAAAGACAAAAGAGGAGGAAAGCAGGGAAATAAGTAGCAGGACATTGAAACAATGCAGGCAAACTTCCTCTTTCTAGAAACAATGTGGTGAGAATAAGCTGTGAGCCCAGGCTCTGAGGTCAGAAAAAACTGGGGTCAGAAATAACTGGGTTCAAATCCAAGGTCATTCCTGTCTCACTAGCTGTGCACCCAGGGGAAAAGTATTATGACCCCCTCTGAGCTTCAGTTTCCTTTTCTGTAAAGTGGGGATAAGGAGAGCCCCAACATCTCAGGCTGTTATGAGATAACCCATGGAAAACAGCATGACAGACACTTGGCACAAAACCTGAAATGGTGCGAGCATTCAACACACTGCGGTAGCTATTACTACCAAGCTCATCATCACCACGGCCTGATGCTAACTCAGCCCCGCAGAAAGAGCTGCTCCATAACAGCAATGGAGCTGAACTCCTTCATATGTGTTTGGGTCAACCTGCTACATTCTTAGACACATGAGGTGCTACAGAAGGATCTCTGCCCCCCAAAACTCCCAGTGCCAAAAGCCACCTCTTGAAATACTCTCCTTGTAAACTCACACCTGATTTCTTACTCTTATTGATCACATCAAGACATGAGAGGCATATTAAAGAGAGTTAAAAAAACAAATTATGATGCCTGTTGGAATATCTATGGTGGGCTTGTTTTATATTTGTCACATCATCAGTGTCTGCTCTCAAGTGAGAACAGAGGTCATTATCAACAGCTAAAGAGATGTTACATGCTGTTGTCATTACTATTGTATCCATAACAAGAGTCTGAGAGCACACATTCTTGCAAAGTCCTTCTGCACCCAGTTCGTTGTCACTATTCCCGGTATGGTAATACTATGCAAAAAGAAGAAAATGGTACAAATATTCTACTCAGTTCTTAGTCACCATGTGTTCAGTAATATTTTATTTTAAATTCTTCATGTGGTCTAGGAGCTAACATAAAAGTAATATACTGGAACCCATCCATGAATGCTCGAGGAAATGTGGAGACTATTTTGTTGTGATTCCTCAGCCATGGTAATAGACAGAACATTCATGAAACCCTTGCTCGTAAAAATGTTCCATGGCCAGCCAGTATTTGCCATAGTGATACTGCCATATAGTCAGCACTGGAAAAATAAAGTCATGAGAAACACAACCATTCCCATCTTCCCCCAGAAAGCTGGCCAGGATATCTGCTTCTCTCTTGGCTGTCTAGGCTGACACCGTCCACAAAAATCAGAATGTTCTCTCACTTTAAAACACACAAGTCAAAGGAAAATGTAGGGATTCCAACAATCCTTCCTGAACCCAACAGACCATTACAAATTCACCAAGCTTCCTTTCAGCTTTAAATTTGTTCTCCTGCGAAAGCACAGTAGTACATGAGTTCATTCCATCAAAAACATAAATAAGCAGTAGAAAACCCAACTGTCCTACAGCAAGCAGAAGAATGTGTTCACAAAGTGGGGACAGAAGCGAGGAATCGAGGCCAATGAGAAGATAGTATTTCTAGCACATCATTAAACCGAACGTGGCAGGAAGAGCTTATAGGCTGCGAAGCCAGTGGAATGCGATTCTGACGGAAAATACCCAGGTCTTACCAGCATCAAAAGAAGATTCATGTTATAAAGAAGGGGTTCCCAAATGGCTTTCAGAAAATCTGATAAATTCTCAAGAAACTGAACCAAAGCATTCTTTGAAGCATACACAAGAAAATGAGAGAAGTGTGAGTGTTGAAGGAGACCTTTCTCTCCATCCAAAACCCGTCGGATGTGAAAGAAACTTCTACCACAGAGAGCACCATCAGTTACCGATGCCTCAGTGCATTCTCTTCAGGTTTCTATTGCTACCATTGCTAGTTATACTCTCCTGAAAGCAGCACACTCTGGGGGGTTAGGGACACAACCCCTGGACGCAAACTACCAGGCTTGGCCACTTCACCACTCTAAGGCTCCATTCCCCCATCTGCAAATGGGCTTAGCAACTAAATGAGTTAAAGCAAGTAGGATATTAGCACTTGACACCATTGTCCACTGTAGTCTTTTTGATCTCCTCCAGCTCCAGTGTATCTTTCTTGGGAAGGAAGGAGAAGGTACAATATCTTTCCAGCGTGATTCCCACAGGGCTTATAAAAGAGTTGCAAATATATGCTGGCTTTGATTTTATTCACTCTAACAGCTATTTATTAAGCGCCTATTATGAACCCACAGGTACTATGCTAGAAGTTGGGAGATAGCATGAACACCAGATACAACATCAAAGACATAGTCCCCGCCCTCTGCCTACCTCCCAGTGCAGTGGGGGGCGGGGGGAGAGAAACAACATTTACTTGAATTTGGGGAACTGGCCCCCTATTGATTAGGCTTATGCCTTTAAGAGGAAACCTTCAAAGAATCCCAGGTCCCTTTCCTGGGTCCTAACAGTCCCCAGTTGTGCTGTGTAGATGCGCCTTGCTAAGCACAGAGAATACTGACTTGCCATTAAAGAAAAATTCCTAGTACACATGCTTCCCAGCTGGTCATGTCATTAATGTATGGGGCTGTGATATATACTTAGCTAAGACCCTGCTTTGGAAATGCTTTATATGCTTTTAAAACCATTTGTGTGTCCATCTGTTAATTGGACATATATTTACCAAGAGCCAAAGACCAGATGTGACCTTGGGTAGAGACTGGAGAGAAAGTCATGGTCTTTCTCTAGCGTAGAATCTTAGCGTTGTAGAGACGAGTCCACAGACGGGATCCAGAGAGCAAAAGCAACTGACCTTAATTCCCACCATTAGGAGACCCGGCACTGAAATAAAAGTCACATCTAATACCAAATCCAAGCATGTTCCCTTCTCCAGGATTCTGCTCTTGCTACTGTCCCCACAGCCCACAATGCTGTTGCCCAGACAGCTGCATGGTTCCTTTGTCATTTAGTTAATTCACCTTCGACTCAGAAGGAACCTACAAGGCAAGGTCCAAGCTATCAGGCTCAAATTAAATAGGGACCCCTCCCACCTTTATTCTTCTTCACAGCACTTACCACGGCTTACCAGAAAGTAAACTCCAGTTGGGCATGTATTTTTGCCTGTTTTATTCACTGCTCTACTCGTAGCACAGGAACAGCACCTGGCACAGAGTCAGTGCTCCATAAATATTGTCGTAAGAATGAGCCCAGTGTTCCTTTTATCTCCATCTCTATCTTAATGATACTCCTGCTGAGGAAGCTCACAACCCTGAGACTGAGGGGGAGAGGGGCAGTAAGAATCGAACTCATGAAATGTGAGTGCTATGAAAACAGCTGATGGTTGTGATGCACATGGCATGTGACTATGGCAGGTAAAAAATATGCCTAAATACGAGTTATACTTAAGCAGCAAAATGAGTTGGGATGGGTGCCTCAACATGGGATTAAATAACAACGGATTCCAGATGGAGAATCAGAAATTCAGGGTGATGGCGTTCTGCCTTCGTGTCATGGAGCAACGGAGGTGGGAGGATGTGGTGAACAAGACACAAACCCAACCAAAGGCAAATGTTGTCTCACTCCTATCGGGTCTTCAGATTTCTCAAAGGAATAGGGAAATCATGAATCGTATGTGAAGATGAACCTTTCCACATTAACTTGGAATTGTGTTCAACACTACTTGGGCCACAGCATAACATCTAACATCAAGAATCAGACCAGTGGCACCTACTGTCTACTCTGGCCACTTCCCCAGGAGCCACAGCAGTGCCACGTGTGGGACACGGAATGATGCCTTCTCACGCAAAGACCAAACCTCCAAGCAGGTTCGGGTGTCCTAATCCTCCCACTTAGAACTGAATGAACAACTATTCTCACATACTTAGCTTTTCAGTTCTTAATGCAAGATCATGGAAAGTCAACCAATCTTTGCTACAAAATGATGTGTCTCGGAGTCTCTCTGAAGAATTACAAACACCAAATAATTACAGAGCTTTGACGGGTACTAGAATCAGGTAGACACTAAAATAAGTCAGAGAAAGAACTTAAAATCATTTTAAACTCCTGTCAGACAAAAAGTTAAAAATAGGAGTGGCTTTTCTCTCTTCCGATTATTTTATTTTTTTTATCTGTTTCTTCCCAAAAGGACTTAGAGCCACTTATGTAAAAGCACACAGCATGAAGACAAAACAACAACAGAAAATTAATGTGTGTGGATAAAGCAAATAAGATGAAGGAAGGATAATTCAAGAGAAAAATATAATGAATTTAATAAGATTAGTATATAAAATGCAAGTAAGGGTCGGCATGTTTGCTAGAGGTGGGTCACAAATCGCTTTCTAAGCTGGGGACAGAAAATCTAATGTCTACAGGGGCCAAGCAGTTAGAGTAAAGGAATAAAACAAACTGAAGAGTGCCTGTTTTATTTTAAGGAAAATGACATTATATTACTAGCTCCCAAGGTTTCCATGGAGACATGTGAGCCCAGTGTTACCAGATCTGATTTTTCAATAGATGCTGGAAATTCAAACATACTTGTGTGAAATCTTCCCATTTTCCAATGTTGGCAAACGAGTTTTTCTTTTGGCTAAAAAAAATATGTGTGAGTTAAAGAAAACATGCCTATGACCATAAAGAGGAAGAAGACATGATCAGTTACATGACTAACTATATCCATAAACTAACCCAAAGCTGCAAAGAAGTACAGTCATTTGTGGTATCAAAACCAGAGAGACACTTCTCCCAAGAGTCTAAAGAGCACCCTGTAACATTCAAAAGATAAGCACCCCATACAATCAAGATTTATGGGGCTCTATCTTATAACGACCTTCAACAGAAGCTAAGGGCATAATACTAAGTATAATTTAGTAGAACTAACTGCCAGGGTGGACAGGTGGCAAATTCTCAGGGATCGAGATTTCTGCTGGTCTCATTTATTTCAAGTATAGATTTTACAGATTTCCCTTAATTTTTAACCAATTACCCTTGTTGACAAATGTAAAATTCTCACACCTTTCTTTACTGTTATTTCACAAATCAAAGCAAAAACCACCCTGGAAAGCAAAAACCACCTTGGAAAACAATTTTTCAAACAGCATTCTCTTCTTCCCTCAGTGTTTTAGAGTATCCAAAGAAAGGGATGAAACCTCTATCCTTCAAACTGTAACCCCCATAAATATTTTTTTTCACAGCAACATTTGACAAGGCAATTCACTTTAATGGACAGTCCATCTGGCAGTGGGACTGAAGTTTGTGAATGCTGCAGAAGCTGGCACACCTCCAGTCACTGGCCAAGAAAGGATACACACGTAGGACCAAATGTCTCCACAAAAAGAGCATTGTTCTAGATCTGTCCCAGGTCACGAACAAAAGGACAATCAAGTTCTATGCCACACAGCGATGCTCCATGGAATCCCCGGGGTGGTGTGGTTAGAGAGGGTGGATTCCAGCCTGGGCCCCTGACGTACCTAGAACTAGTGCAGCTTTATTTCATCTCTCTCAGGTACATTCAGTTCTGCTAGAATGCTTCTTTCTAAAATGCAAATTTGTTCAGTTGCAACTGTTACATTAGAGAACAATTTGCCCACAACTCAAATGAATTTTGGTTTGCTGTGCATTGTTTTGTTTGCAAGAAACACTAGGTGAACACAAAAAATGCACCCAGCTGAATCGAGCCATGTAGGAATACACAAATCCACACACTTCAAACACCTACCAGCTACCATAGTTTACCATGCACATGATGCACCACACCCATCCACTTCTAGAGGCACAATTTTCCATCGATTTCAGATAAGCTTCCTTCCACCTCTTCTCTGTAATGTACAAGCTGCAATCCTTCTAACACCCACTTCCACAAGCAAACACCAGGTCTTTTCAAGGCAAACTACCAAGTTTATTGCTGTATTTATATATATTATTAACCATTTAACAAATGTACAACTGTCTACTGTTTTTATTAGGTTCCTATCTTTTCTTCTTTTACTATGTCACTGACAAAGTTTGTGAGTGTGATACCCCTAACGCTCTTTTTCCTATAGACTCCATGATTTTGCTGAGCCTGGTGATTTTAGAAATGCGTATGTTGTGTTACAGCAGAAACAACCATCCTAGACTCTACATAAAATATTTGAAAAAAGGAGTTTTCCTAGAATGTAAGTTCTACGCAAAGCTAACATGCTCTGAACTCCAGGGGACACCATTTACATCATATTTTATGTGGATCCTTTCTATGATCGATTAATTAACCTGGCATTCAACAAATAATGTGAAGCCTCATATGTGTCATGAAAGTACTATGTTCCAAAGAATGTACTTGCTCACTTTGGAAAATTAAAAGAAAACCAAAAAATGCATAAAAATTAAAATCATTCACTATCTTAAAATGCAAATATTTTGATGTTTTTCTTTTCAGTCTTTTTTCTTTATATATGTACTACTACCATTCCTACTATATGTGCTACTTCATCTGACCTATTTATCTTACTTTGGCTTAAAAATTGACTTGCCACTTCTAAATCAAATATGCTTATTTTTCTGGGTGAAAAAAAAGCGTTGCCAAACTGAGTCAATCACTTAACATTAAATGAGCACACACTATCTGCTTAGCACTATGCTCTGTGACACACAAATTAGAATACTCAACAGATTGTGCTTAATAACCAAAAGAATTTCTTTAACTTTCTAAATTTGGCACATTTACAACATTTCTTGCCCTTAAGATTAATCACTATTTTCATTTGAGTTCTAAGATTTGTTAAAAATATAAATTATATAAATAGCACATTTAGAAAAGAAAATGGACTTGTATTATTAGTTTCCTGCAAATTATAGCTTCAAGAATTATATTCTGCCCTTTTCTCTGTCACCTTTTTGAATACTGTACCACCAAAATTACCTACACAAAACAAAGCTGCATTTGAATATTTCTAAGTAGTAAATACACATATTAAAGTCTCATGAAGACTGCCTACTAATTTTCCCTCTTTATTTTTTCTAGCAGAATTATTTTAAGATTTGATTTTTTTGTGAATATAGATTTAAGAGTTTAGTAAATTGTGTGTAAGATATAGATACACACACATATGTATATATGTGTACGTATCAAAGACTGGGCTAAATATATATTTTTTTTACATGGAAGATTCAGATACATATAAATATATGCATGTATTACATGGAAGATATAGATATATAAGTGCAAGATACAGACAGATACAGATGTATACATACATGCATATGTAAATATATGTATGTATGTATCAATCAAAGATCAGGCTCAAATATATATATTCTTGAATTTTCTCTCCTACAAAATGTGAAATATGTTTGCCATTGTATCTGTTTAAGCTAAATTCCCTAACTAGCAACAAGCAACTAGGAGTAAAAAGCTATTTGGGATTTCATCCCCTCTTGCCCTGTGATAAAATGCTCATAAACACCAAGAAATGAGGCTAATAGGACAAAATCAAAAGAGGCTAGATAATCCATAACACACACAGTAATTTTCTTAGAAATCATCAATAAATGATTTCACTCTTCACTTAAAAAGGGGGGGAGGGGCGCTTGGCTAAGTCACTGTTCAAGTTGCAATCCAGGTATAGGAGGGAACATTGGAAAAAGTCACAAGGTTACATCTTGAGGTGCCAGTCTCCACCACATTTTACTCGTGAAATAAAAAAGACAATTGTCTTATTATTATAACAGTTTTGGGGGAGAGGTAGTTAAACCTTCAGTCCCGATTCCTCCCTGTGTGTGTGACATGATGGATTAAGTGTTCCAGCTCACCCTGGGCTGTAACTTTTCTAAAACCTCACAACGATTCACCTTGTTTTATATATTCCTGGGAGGGCTGTGTTTGAGAAGGGTTGAAAGTGAACCCTGTAACTTTTCCACCAAAGCACACCTCACGGCACAGGAGACACATCCTTCCCCGGAGGACTGAAAGCAAGGCCTGGGAGTAGGATCTGAATTCACCATCAGTAAAGGAGATGTCTCTTTGCAGCCTCAGACTTTATCTCACATTCTATTCCGTGATATATTCTTGCTTTTACCAGCAGGAAAAAATTCCTAAATAACTGACCAGTTGGATTACTCCAACTTTTGCTCCCCTTCTCCAAATATTCAAGAACTACTGATGGTCTAGAGAGATGAGCCCCATTAACCTCCTCCAACTTCATGGAGCCCTTAGCAGAGATCTGTGGGCTAAAGATATTTCTAGGTGACACATACAGCACTAAGGACATGGGTGCTTTAATTTTTAAAGTCTATTTTACAGTCTCCTGAGTGTTTTCCTTTTTTTAAAAAAAATCAATTGATACACTCATTTTTATGTATCAGTCTTTGCTGAGGTAGGGACTACATTTAGAGCAAGGTCCATTTTCTCTTTCGTGAGTACTGAACATTAATGAACAGAAATCTTGAGGCAAAGGCCCTTCTGAGCCTGCAGAGATGTCACTGCCACTCAGAAAAGCTATCGGCCACCACCAGCATGCCCCAGCCCTCACATCACAGTGACCTCCGGCAGCCTGAAAGCTGAAGGGGATGAGGAGAAGGGCAGTACCTCCCACCCCTGGCTGGCCAAGGATGCAACTGGGCTCTTCCACACCCTCCAGCCCAGGCTCCTCTGCATGCTCTTCCCTTTAGAGAGCTAGTCAGACAGCTATTATTCATCAGAGTGTCCTAAAAAGATATAAGAAGATAAAGTCCTTGACTGGGCTAGGCACCGGAAGGAAAAAAGCAGCCACAAAATGAAAACTGCCTTTTAGAAGTAGCTATGGTTAAACATTAAAAAAAAAAAAAAAATCACATGGTTTTGCTCCCCATACTATAGCTAATGAAAAGGGGTATTTAACATCCAGTGGGAAAAGCACTGTTTTTATAATTTCAACAGCAATTACTACAAAGCTCATTTGTAAGAGCTTGGCGAATCCTCACTTATTCTGACCTCAAGAACCAACATTCTCTGGGGTTAGAATCCAGGGACTTATTCTAATGTTGAATGTTCTCCCCAGTCCTTTTAAGAGAAAAAAAAAAAAAATGAACTTCACATCGACTGATGCATGACATTGTTTTAATCCAAAAAAAAGTGCAGGTTGAAACCATTATAACATGTCATAAAGCATCAGTAATGGCCACTCAGCAATAGCTAAACCATTTTTAAGGTCATAAACAAGCACATAAAGTGCGCTACACTAATTTATTGGAAACATCCTCTTTAAGAGAAAGGGTCACAAAGGGCTCCGGCTCAATCACATTGCTCTCCTCAAGCCATCCGCCAGCCGCAGAACTTACATATGACCTTTGCAATTCCCCTTACAAATTCTTTCAGCACTTGGGCATTCCACTTTCAAACTTAGGGGGAGGTTAGGCAAAGCTATAAAAATCAGCAGCAGGAACACTAGAATATGCTGGAATGGGATAAATGTCTTTCTCGCAGAAGAAATACAGGCACTGTTAATTTACAGAATCCAGTGCAAAAAAAAAAAAAAAAGGCAACTCGTCAGACCTCCTTCACCACTTATATTTTAAACCCAGAAAAGCAAAATCAGACTTACCCTGGGAAGCCATCCTATAGGCTGACTCAGAAAAGGAGCCTGTTGACAAGCCAAAAACAGCTACAAACCAATGCTCCAAAAACTCGCTGGGTTTAATCCTCTCATCCACCTACTAACCCCTGCTACTACGTATGCATCTGGCTTTTGTTAAAGAACTTCTGCAAACGTACAGTGGATGAGTAATCGTTCAGACTTCGTAAAACATGCCAAACCCATCACTAATAACAGTAGTTTCATTTACTCATCACATTTTTGAGTGCCTTTATTTGATTTTTCTAAGTGAAATTAGTGCTTTTTGCTGATGCAAATTCCTTGCCACTAAAGCATGCACACATTGCCCAAAAGGCAGTAGGTGTCTCGGTGTGTTCCTAACTTTCTCTTGGTCCTTGTCAGCAGTGGATAGTGTTGAACTCATATGTAAAGGCACAGCCTGCTCGACAAACTATCTTTTAAAATTAATATTACCACTATTTCCCCAAATAAATAAAACCTCCAGCCAATTCTACTTGCTTTTTTTCATTGAGAAAGGCAATTATTTTATCATAATAATTATTAGAAATCCCGAACAATAGGAAGCATAAATTCATCCCCCACTGATTCCCCATCCAATCCCTGCTCTTAGAGGTAATCACTGTCAAAAGCTTTTAATAAATCATTCCACAAATTTCTACTTAGATATTATACATGTGTATTCACACAGACTCTTGGGGACTGATAGCTCTTGGACATCAGAATTTTCCAGATTTTATAAAGGTAACAGTACATACACAGTATAATATCCCCAGTGAGATGGGGCAACAGCTCATAATCAAGTGCATTAATATTTCTGCCAGTAAACATATGAATATTCAACTAAGTGAGATAATAAAGACTTTAAATAGCCTCATGTCATTTCAGGTCAGGTAATTCTGCCAAATGAAGTAAAAAAAAAAAATCTTCAATATTCAGAGACTTTTAGATTTCAGAATTGAGGATAAGGGACTTCAAACCCATAGCTTTTCTCCCAGCTACTTCCCAAATTTTCAAGACTTTCTTTTTATTCCAAATGTTCATAACAGGAAACTTAGAAAAATATACATAAATAAAGTTAAAGTCACCTGTAAAATCCCACCACACAGAGAACTGAGTTTTTATTCACTAATGTATCAAGTGCCTCCCGGGAGTACAGACTCAGAATCCTATGGGCAGATTAAAAAAATCAAAGCAAAGGTAATTCCTGTTTTCATACCAGGTCAAAAGTAATACCTGTTTTAAAAAATTAGACGGCACTGTGCTACCAAAGTTCAAAGGAAGTGTTAGGTGGACATGTATTATCTTTCAGGCTACCCAGCACCTTTTAAGATACTCCCTGTGTTTCGGAGAATTCCCCTCTTTTTTTTTTTTTTAAAGACTTATTTTATTTTTATTTTTATATTTTTTAAACGTTTTATTTACTTATTTGTCAGAGAGGGAGAGAGAGAGAGAGAAAGAGATCAAGCACAAGCAGGGAGAGCTGCAGGCAGAGGAAGAAGCAGGCTCCCGGCCAAGCAGGGAGCCCGATGTGGGGCTCGATCCCAGGACCCTGGGATCACGACCTGAGCTGAAGGCAGGCGCTTAACCAAATGAGCCACCCAGGCGTCCCAGTTTTTTTTTTTAGAGAGAGATAAAGAGAGAGCGTGAGCAAGTGGGGGGAGGGGCAGAGGGAGGGAATCTCAAGCAGACTCGCAGCTGAGCATGGAGCCTGACATGGGCTCAGTCTCAGAACCCTGAGATCATGACCTGAACCAAAATCAAGAGTCGGATGCTTAACCGACTGAGCCACCCAGGTGTCCTTGGAGAATTCCCCTTCCTATTAGTTCAGAGGGAGACAGAGATAGCTTCCACAGTGGAAGCCAAGTACTCACTTTCCCAGACTCCCTTGCAGCTAGGATGAGACATGGGCCTTCTGTTCCAGCGATCAGATGTACCTGGGTCAGAATGTGCAGAACTGTACTCCAGTGAGGGAAAGAAGCAGCTACATCTGGAAGATGTAGGAGTGTGGAGTTTGGCTGTGTGGTTTAATGGTCTGTGCTAGTTGGGTCAATGGTGCAAGCTACAGTGTCTACACCCAGAAGCAGCTACATCAGTGTACTCACTGGATCGGTTCTATGGTGTGCTGGGGTATGGCTCCTCACTATTCAGCCCCAGGCTGCTTCGCTGGCCTCCCAGGGGTCACAGGCTCCTGAATATTCTATAATAAACTCTCTTTCTACTTCAACTAAACAGAGTTTAGTTTGTTGATACAGTGAAGAAATGTGACTGCTACAAGGAGGAAATCTCTTTTAACAAGGCAAGGCAGCATGACGTAGTGAAAAGAAAAGAAAGATAACTGAAAGCCAAACAGAGCAGCTTTCAAAATTTGACTCCTATTCCCACCCTATGCCAACTGTCTCAGAGCATGGGCAAGCTGATTAGTTTAGTCCAACAGCAATTTCCCTATCCTTGCAAAACTGGTCCCGAAAAAGAAATGAGCTCTTTCATTTATTCAATCATTCATTCAGCCAAACACTTTGTTGAGCTTCTATTATGTGAGACACACTGTGCTAAATATCAGGTACTAGGGTGGCCAGATGTAGCAAATAAAACTATCAGCCACCAAACTGAATTTGAGTTTCAAATAAACCACAAATAATATCTAGTATAAACAAGTCCCACATTTGGGATATACTTCTACTTTAAAATGGCCTATATTGGGAACTTACATATATGAAAATACTATTTGTTTTGCTCTAAAATTCTAATTTCTCTGATGCCCTATATTTCATCTGTCCTATATTTCATCTCAGTAAAGAACAGTGCACAAAAGAGGCAGAGTCCTTGTTGCCACGGACCCTCAGTCCAGTACTGGGGGTTGAGAGAAGGCAGGTAGACAAGTTACAAATAGGCACAACTACACAATGTAAATAGAGCAAAGAGCTACAAAGGTGATAAACCGAGCAATAAGATGGAAATAAAGAGGAAAGTATATTTAATTAACAGGATTATTAAGGAAAGGCTTGTCTAGGAAGTTGAATCTGAAAGGAAGATCATGCTGAAGGAAGTAAAAAAACTTCGCAGAATAGTAGGAGATCCTGCACAAGGCCTAGCACACAGTAGATGTTCACTTCAATCTTTAGCAGAACTAGGACTTCTATCTCTCTTGCTCACCCTACATCAACCTTGACCCCGTGGGGTGCAGAAAGATGCTAAGAAGGGATATAAATGGAACACCAAAGTCTTCCTGCTTCCGAAGGCATAGCAGCCACCCTCAGTCTAAAACGTCATGAAAGTGGCGCCTGGGTGGCTCAGTCGTTAAGCATCTGCCTTCAGCTCAGGTCATGATCCCAGGGTCCTGGGATCGAGCCCCGTGTCAGGCTCCCTGCTCCTCAGGAAGCCTGCTTCTCCCTCTCCCACTCCCCCTGCTTGTGTTCCCTCTCTCGCTTTGTCTCTCTCTGTCAAATAAATAAATAAAATCTTTAAAAATAAATAAATAAATAAAACGTCATGAAAGACCCCAAGCCCGAACTTCCCAGCCCAGTCCTCCTGAATGCCTGACCCACAGAGACCACAACAGATAATAACATGAAAGTTATTTTTTTTCAATCACTATATTTTAACAGGATTTGTTATGCAGCAATAGTGACCAAGCGTTGGCAAGAATGGGGAGCTTCCAGAACATTCAGACACTGCTGGCGGAAGTGTAAACTGGGACGACTGCTTTGGGAGACAGTTTGGCAGTGCTTAAGAAAGCAGAACATACATATACCCCATGTCCCGCCCTGGCTTCCACAGCCAACGGCACTGTTGCAATTCTGATTCTAACTAATTCCCACATGATACCCCCTCCCTCCCGTCTCTGCTCGATTTGCAACACCCCCTCCACCAATTATGCACAGTCCCCAGGTTAATCTTCCTAAAACTCAAATTTCACCATGCCATTCTGATGCTCAAAAAGTCCTCCATATATAGATACTTAATAAACCTTTGCTGATTGATTGTAAGATTCAAACCTGGGGAGTTTTACTAACCTGTCACTGAGGGAAAAAAGACAAAAAACAAATAACCCAGTCATTCAGAGATTTAGAAGGCAGCTCCTTGAAACGCCCTCCAAAACAATTAAACCCTGGCCACAAATCGTGATCGTTGTGAAATACATGTGTGGAAATATGTCTCAAGGAACCACGCTAGTTAACTATTGCTATCTGTTCAAACAGAATGTTGCACAAAAGGCTGCGTGCAACATGATGGTGACAGCCACCACCACACTGCACAGCAAAGAATGAGTTTCAAACCTGAAAGGTCTTTCAGTGCACAGCAAAGGAGAAAAACAGTTGCTTCCCAGCATGGAAGAGGAAGAGGTGGGGGTGGAGGTCGAGGAAGGGATGGGAAGGGAAAGGAAGACAACCCTTAATCTCCTCTACAGTTTCCTGCTAATGCCCCACTCTCCGATGATCATCTGGAACTGTATCACGGGCGGTGGTAATCATGGGTGGGGAAAAAGCATAATAACCGTAACAACCCCCATTTGCTCTGTGTCTGCCACATGCTAGACATTATGCTGAGCTGTAAGACACATCTTCACCAGCGTTATTGCAACCAATATTTAGGCCAGGCCCTGTCTAATCCACTTAACAAGTCTCATCTCATTTCACCCTCACAGCAACCTTGCAAGGTTATATAAATGATCATTCCCATTTTACAGATGAGGAAGCCAGGGGATGCTAACTTGCCTAAGATCCTGTCTGTGAATGCTTCAAGAGTCTAGGGTCAAGTAAGATTAAACAAACAACAAAGAATCAGCAAGAAAAAGATGAAAGTATCTCATGGGAATATTCAAAATTTGGAAAGAAAAATAAAGAGATGCACTAAAAGCCAATTTATGGCAACACAAGAACTAAGATTCATGAAACCATAACCTATGGGATGGAGTACACACAGGGCAACATGAGGAACCTCACCTGAACTGGCCAAATTTAAGCTCCATGTTGTACACTCTGAAAGGGAGAGTCAGATCCCAAATTCATTCATTTATTCATCAAATATTTAATGAACACCTACTGTGTGCTGGACATTGTTCAAGTTGCCCAAGATATAGCAGTGACCAAGAGGCAAAAGTCCCTGTAGAGCATCCGTGGACAATAAACTCCATAAATAACTAAGCCACAAAAGACATTAAAGGAGTACAAGTAAAGCAGAGCAAGGAGCATCACAAGGACCAAGATATGGGCAGGAAACGGATGCAATTTTAAATATGGTAGTCAGGGTAAGCCCAGAGGGTGACATCTGAACAAAGCCTTCAAGGAGGCGAGGAGATGAATTCTGGGGATGGTTGGAGACCAAGCATTCCAGATGGGACTGTGCCAGGCCCGCTGGAGCAGCCATGAGGAGGCCAGTCTAGTCACTGCAGAAAAGCCCAAGGGACAAAATAAGAGGAGATAAAATCAGATTAAATAATAGAGGCCAAACTACAAATGGTGCTGTAGGCCCCCATCCACCAATGATTCTTCAGCCTTAGGGGTCACAAATCACTTGCAGAAGCTGATGGAAGTTGGGGCACTTACCCCAGAAAAGTGCACATATACAAAATGCTGCTCTAATTTCAGAGTGTTAACACCTCCCTGGTGCTTCATCCTAGACTCCCAGGATTGGAACATGGTCCTGCAGAAGATCATAGTTTCTCCTGCTGGACCAAAGAAATGCACTCAATATGAACCCCATTTAATGGTATCCCAAAAGGGGATAGCGATTCAAGACAGTGAACAAGTTCCTCCAGTCTCTGAGGTTTTATTTGCTCCACTGTCCTCATCAATCTGGGGAGGCCACACTCAAAAGCCTCAATGGCCCTAAGGGAAGCCATCCACATCTGTCACCTGGGGACTCTTACCTTGCAAGCCATAGCATTCAGACACAAAGCTACATCAAGGATGATCTTAATATCCAAGTAGAGGAAAGTATGCATCAGGAGCCCAAGTGCAACTGGATGACACTTGGAACCCATCAACCACCACACAGTCCATGTGCGTGTATACATACATGCGTGTGTGATTATAAACATATTTATATATTTTAATTCTTTTCATATAAGCTAAGAGCATGATTATACATCTGTTTTGTTACCTCTGAACTCCCAATGCTTAGAAAAGTACCTGGCACACAAGAGATGCTCAGTAAATGATGGCTGAATGAATGCATAAACCCAAAGAATTGCTTCTTTGCAAATCATTCCAGGAAATAAGCGGATCAAAATGTCACCATGAGATGGACAGAATAGTTACGCTGGAAAGGGTAGGGAATATGGCTAAATTAGGGATTGGAAAAGCCCATGCCATAAGAGCCACAGTTTTCCACGTCATAAAGCATGTCTATGGAATATTAGAAATTATACCACCTTTCTGCCACAGTGATACAGGCTTTTCACCAATGGTTCTCAAACCAATCGTGTCACCAGTTTGTCTGTTTTCCCAAATACATCACAGACCAATACTTTTGTAAAAAGCAAAATAAAAATGAATTCTTAGACAAACGAGAAGAGAAACAAAACACACACACAAATACAAAGTTTGTATCAGATTCAACAGACCTAAATTACTCTGCTCAATTGCTATAGACATTTCTAAACACTCTCAATTTCTGTTCTTAACTTACTGCAAACCAGCAACACACAGCTCATGAACTACTCCAGCTCATGGGTCACACTGAGAAGAACATGAGTCTTAGATCATACACACATCTATACACACACGTGTGTTTGCACGCACATTAGGAAGTCCAGTATTCGATGCAGATGCAAGTATGTTTGCTCTCCAGCTGATAATAAAAAAAATTCTTCTACCTATTAAATTTCTGTCAAATATTTATTTCAACTATCAAGTTCACGATGCTCATAATATCAGACTCCAAGAATATGTTAATATATTGATTATGCCCTACTTCAAATCATCCCAAGATTTAAATAAGAGAAATTAGGATCAGATTGTTCATTTTATAACAGATCCCACATTTGGTAAGATAATTATCATAAGATTGACTTTATATACCTAAATACCATGGTGATTTTAATCCATTTGCAAAATAATGTTCATATATTTATCTTCTATATTTATGTACCTGCAGCTTTATAGAAACATATTGATTATGTAAACTAGTATGATGAGGTTTTTAAAATGCTATTAAAATTATGTTCACTTGGACAACAGTGTTTTCCTTTCCTTATTCTAGAAAATTATCCTACCCAATCTAAATAAAATTTGATTAAAAATAATTTATAAATAAACCTAACATATGACATTCTAAGAAGGAAGCAGGTTGCCCTTTTTGTTTTCATTAAAATAGCTCCAGATTAATGAGGGATGCTACCTAATCTTTTTAAATCATCCTTCATCTAAAAAAAATAATAATAATACAACCTTTGAAACTACATAAACATAATCCTGAAAGCTCTAGTCATTCACAAAGCTTTCTTAAGTCGGGATGAGTTCATGATTTTCCTCAAAGTCCAAGTTAAACATGCATTCCAGAGAAAAACATGCATGAGGCCATGCAAGGAGTCAATATGGACTGACTGACTTATTACCTAGTACTCATGCAAGTAATTTTGGTTTTAGGCCAATTGTAAAAAAAAAAAAAGTGAGGATATTCTTGATTATATTTATAGCACGAATTTTCTAGAAGCAGGACTCAAGACCACAGCCTTCAAGCTTCACAGAGCTTCTATCACATCATTTGGCAGAAGGAGTCAATATTTACTGAATGAGAGAATGAAACTGTGATTCCCCATTTCTTTCAGGCTACCAACAAATTGGGAATTAATGCCAGAGACCCTATCTACCAAAACAATGACTCTGCTGCCCCTTCTTGCCAAGTCCCTTCCCACTGACTGCTCCTTCCAGGAAGATTCTATTTCCCTCCCACTGGTACCAGACTTTGCCACTGACGTCTTATGGCCAATGAAACATGCATACAAGTGACATGACATACGCCACTTCCCCGGGGAAGTTCCAAGAGCCAGTGTGTGATTCCACTATTTCCCTTTTCCTTCTGTTCAAGACAAATATGTCCCAAATAGGTGCTGCTCTTTACGCATTAGTTTCAGAAGGAAACTAATGACCTAGACCATAGCCACTGCCAACAGATTTTTTTAAGTCCCTAAAATTTTGCAGGGCTTTGTTAACGCAGCAAAACTTGGCCGCTGCTGATGGATACAATGACATGTCTTTAGGAGAAAAGCCCGTACGTGGTGTGTATTGAAGACTTAATGGTAAAGCGGAGTTTTCTTAAGCTCTTACTATGGGAATAGCCGACAGTCGCAGGTCTGGAGAAGGACAATCCCATCAACTACAGGTAGCATAGATTATACTAGTGAAAAGCTGAAGAAGAAGCTTTGCGCAGTGGCAGTATCATAGCCAATAAGGTTTATCTGAGGCGCAATTATTGCTAATTGAAAAGCTGAAGAAGAGCGGTATGTGCATTCAGAGGCTGGTGTGAGGTAAGGAGGAGGTGAGCCAAGACAGTGGTAATAAGTAAGGACATCAGCAAAATTTAAGACATGGGCCTATTTGCTCAGTTGTCCTCCTCTATCCAAAGACCAGGAATTCCAACAAGCACGGCCCATGCTTAGCGGAATATTTCCAAAAGTGTAATATGCAGTGATGGCACGTGAAATGTGTTTGAGGGTAAATGACAAACTCTTAAAATATTGCTACAAACCCCTTACTCCAAGGATTTTGCATCTTTGGACAAAGTAGAGTAAAAGAAAGTGAGCTGATTAAAAGCAAAATAGGAGAAAACATAACTGAATAGCATTATAATGGTGAACCTCTATGGCAAAAACTGAGAAGATAGCTTGGTAATGAATTAAAGTCTTATAAAAACTCTGTTCTTCAATCTCTGCCCCTATACCTGGATTATAACAGGCAGGTAACAAGTGTAGCATGGAGGGAAGGAGAGGGAAGAGAAAAATGTGAGCAAAGCCTGTGCAACCTCTGGGGGGAAGAAAAAAACACTGCCTACTAGCAACAGAATGCAAAGAGTAAGTTATGTGGATGCTTTGTTATAATTTACAAAAGTTTAATTTAAAAAACAATAGCAACCTCCATTCTTTCAGTACTTATTATATGTCAAGCACTATGAAAACCATCCATCGTTTCATTCCTTTCTTTCCAAAGCCCTGCAAGACTGGAATTCTTATGTCCATTATAAACGTGGAGACAGGCTCAAGGAGGTAAAAAAAAACTTGACCAAGATCACACACAATTAATGGTTTGTCCAATACCAAGCTTGTGCCCTTAACCTCACAGTTGGCAGTCTTCCAATGTCCAAACATCTAAAAAATAACAACAATAATGACAAATGTTCATAGGTGCACTATTTGTAAACACCCCAAACTAGAAAATGCCCATCAACAGTAGAATGGATAAATAAATCCCAACAGGTTCATATAATTAAATACTTTATAGCAATGAAAATGAATGAACTACAACTACAACCACAGTAACATGGATGAATTTCAAAAATATAATCATGATTAATAGAGGCCAGGCACAGATGAGTACCTATTATATGACTATATGATATTACATTTCTAAAGGGTACAAAGCAGGCAGAATTAACCAAAGCTGTTAGGAGCCAGGATGGTGGCTACCCTTGGGAGACAGCAACCAAAGGGCACAAGAAGGGAGTATATGGAGTGCAGGTTACATTCTGTTAATTGGTCTGAGTGCTGGTAAACAGGAGGCCAACTTATAAAAAATTCATCAATGCGATACACTTACAATAAATGCCCTTTCCTCTACATATGTTACACTTCAATAAAGTATTGTTCAAATTAAAAAAATGAGCACCTACTTGAGGCATTTTCTGGTTTGTCCTTTTAATGTATTTAGACTCAAATATTCTTTAATAAAGCACATACTATATTTTCTCAAGCTTTATAAATTTTAAGAACAAAGGCAAAAAATAAAACATTAGAGATTTAAAAGTTAATAGGTGGGAGTTAGGAGAAAACAACTGGCTAGGAATCAAAAAATTTTAGTGTATTCTTCTGTTCTCTAACTACATGCATCCTCTAGAGCAAGCCATTTCACCTCACCTTAGTCAGTTTCCCCATTAGAAAACTGAAGGGATCAGACCAGATAATCGTCAAGGCACCTCTTTTCTTTTCTTTCTTTTTTTTTTTTTTTTTGAGTCCTACACTTGCCATTATCACATTGCTGCAGCATTCACACAGAAAAGGGGAACAAAAGAGCAACCGCTTGCAACCCTATCACATGATTCTAGGGTAGAAGGAAACAAACCTGACATGTACATCTATCTAATCAACACTTGATTATCAATGTAGATCTGCACTGCTCTGCAGGAGATCCCCAAAAACAGAAGTACCACTCACCAACTGGGTCCCATCAGCAGCCTTGCTCACATATTCTAAAGCTCCCATGAAAAACGGAATGGCCAATTTATAACACAAAATCTTTCGTGGATATTTTATTCTAGGACCACGAGAACCACTAACCTCCTCCCTTACTACAGATAATTGCAAATTTCCAGAATTTCATAAGATCTGTTCATGTGATCAGAAGAATGCAGAGAAATATATAATAGCCTATGTACTCATATTTCGTGCTCCTTTGTACAAATCCATTAGACACTTCTTACCTATATGCTTTTGCAACGCAAGCAAAGAACCTAAATCTATTGATGGTACCCCGTATTAGTCAGGGTCCAATTAGGAGAGAGAAACTACACAGTAATTTAAACAGGGAAAGTTTAATATAAGGAATTCTTAACTATAACAGGGAATTAGCTAGTAAGAAGTCAATAGAAGGGGCGCCTGGGTGGCTCAGTCAGTTAGTGTCTGCCTTCGGCTCAGGTCCCGATCCCAGGGTCCTGGGATCCAGGCCTGCATTGGGGTCCCTGCTCAGTGGGGAGCCTGCTTCTCTCCTTCCCTCTGTTCCTCCTGGCCCCCCGCTCATGCTTGCTTACTCTCTCTCAAATAAATAAAATCTTAAAAAAGAAAGAAGTAAATAGAACTCTAAAGAATGTAAGAATGGCAATAATATATGGAGCAGCCATATCCCTAGGGCTGAGACACAGTGCCCAAGGGAGAGCCTTATCTCCCCAGGGCTGAGATCAAGGGCCACTGTGCTCACTGCATGGCAGGGAATTCACTGTGATATTGCATGTGTGGAACTTACTGGAAATCCATCCTCTAGGGTGCCAGGGAAAGCTGTTTACAGAGAAGTGGTTCAACAGAGGCACAGTGCTCCAAAACCGCCTAAGTAGGGATGCCAGAGAAAGCGGCTGGCTACTAGATGCAGCTCCGGCCAGCACGCACTACAGGAGCCTGGTGCTGCAAAAGCACCCATGCTGTAGGAGCTGGGGGATGGAAAAGGCACAGGCCCTATAGGCAATAAGCCCTGGCAATGTCTGTCATGCTGCAGTAGTCAGGAGCTGGAGAAGCGGGAAGGAAAACTCCTTCCTCCTCCAATGTCTCTCCAGATTGCTCTCCGGACAATGCTTTACATCATGCCAACTGGCAAAGGAAGAACATTCAGAGTCCTGATCCATTTTCACAGAGCGGGTAAGAGAGTGTGAATCTGGACCTGAAAGGCAATAAATTGATACCCAGCACAGACCCTACAGCAAGCAATTGCAGTTAAGTTCTAATAACCCAACACGCCGCAGGCATGCCACTGATATTAACTTGATCCTGTGAGTACTACCCTGGCTACAGATGCCAAACCTGATTTGGGGGGCGGAGCTCTCGGGTGAAGAGGCAAACAAGTCTGACGGCAGCACAGAGAACAGCACTACTGGGTCAAGTGCAGGCTTTTTGTTTCCTGGAATACATCTAAATTGTCTCCTTCTTAGCTGTGTTCTGAGTTTGTACTAAATCACTTCAGAGATGGTCCTTCGCCTGGCACAGACGTTGAGAATACCAGTCTTCTGACAAAAGATGACAGGCTTTGAATAACAAATCGCTCACTGAGCCATAAATAATGTTGCTCATATTTTGACCTTTGCTTAGCCATTTACATGAATGTGGCAACTGTTTTGTAACGAGATAATTTCAGGCCTGTATATGTGTCAGCCATGGCCTTTTGTCCAAGCTCTGGTCATTCTGCTAACCAAAATGCAGGCTAGAGGGCATATTGTAAACCAGAGAAGAAATCACACTCACCTACTCATATGCTCAGGAGACCAGGATTAATGATCAGGTAGAGTCACAAAGGATTCCAATTAACAGGAAAGATCCAAAATGAAGGAACAAACATTTGCCAAAATTCACTTAGGTAAAGACCACAAAATGCAGGCTTTACAGAGAAACTCAGATGTGGGGAAAGGCCCTGATGCTAAAAAAAAAATAAATAAAATAATCATAATCCATTATCTCCAGAAGAGAGGGAGAGGAAAAAGCCTAAGAGACTAAAGTTCAAAACCCAAACTATATGCTACATACAAGCAGTGAACCTGAAGGAGAAGGACACAGAAAAGCTGACTGAAAAACAAGAGGATGGAAATAAACAGACCTGGTGAGCACTCACCTAAAGGCTTCCGTAAGCCCGGCTGCATAAGGAATTTCAGTTGGGGCAAAAAAGCAACTTTGGGAATAAAGTAACAGAGAAAATAAGGAAATCACAGGGGAAAGCAAACAAGTGTTTTCTTGTGTTTGTGTGTGGGCATGTGGGGGGTGAATTCAAAATCTGGGAAATAACTTAGTCACCACTTCACAGCACAGTCCAAGGGAAGCATAAGGGAGGCTGAGAGGCACAAAACTGCCTCTGGCATTATTCCCTATCTCACACTCCTCGGCTGCTTTGTCTTCCTAGCACTTCACTTTACAGTTTCTTATTTTTCCATTTGATTTGGTCAGGGTTTGTCTTTTTTTTTTTTTTTTTTCTCCACAGGAATGTAAGCTCTGTGAAGGTAGAGATGGGAGGGGTTTTTTTTTTGTTTTTTTTTACTTTATTTCCCCCCATATCTAGGACAATGCTAGGAACAGAACAAATACTCAAGAAATATTTGTTGGGTGAATTAAAAAAAAAAAAATCCAAGAAAGGAACTTTTTATTTGATCACATACCAAGTATCAAGTGTCGCACAGCAAACATTCTAAACCAAGGGTCAGCAAACTATTGAAGAGCCAGGTAATGCCTTTGGCTTGGTGGGCCACATATGGTGTCTATTGCATGTGTTTTGTCTTGTTTAACTTTAAATGGTTGAAAACAACAATGTTTTTTTTCCTAAAGATTTTATAAAGAGAGAGCAAAAGTAGGCACAGTGGCAGGCAGAGGGAGAAGCAGACTCCCCGCTGAGCAGAGAGCCGGATGCAGGACTCAATCCCAGGACCCTGGGATCATGACCTGAGCCGAAGGCAGGCGCTTAACCAACTGAGCCACCCAGGCGCCCTGAAAACAACTATTAATTGTAAAACCACTTTTAGTTCTATGGCTATACATGGAACAGGTGGCAAGTTGGATGCCAATTACAGTTTACTAACCCCTACTGTACACTATCCCATATAAACTCAATATAAGGCCAACATTTTCAAATACACACACACACAATATCAAGAAAAGCTGGCTTGTACTTTTGTTTTCATGGATAGATTTTTTTGTTCCATTCTAAATGAGGAATTCAGGATCTAAAATTAGCCTCAATGACTATCTACTTAGGCTTTAAGTTTTTTCAATCCAAATCTAATTGGATGCTACTGATGGAAAAAAAAATAAAGTCAAGGTCCCGGAACAGGAAAATGCAAAGTGAGCAGGTCGCAGGACGATAGCAGCAAAGAAGCTGCCTTGCATTCAAGCTTATGTATGGTCTGTGCCACCTCTCATTGTTTCTCATACATCTTAGCAATTAGATTTTAAGTTTCAGCAGCCTCATTAGTTTTTCAGGCTTTATGACTCAAGCATCGGGGTGGGGGAGAGGGCAGCGACCCACAAAACAAAGACTTCAATGTCTCCAGAAGCTGAGAAAATTCCAGCATTGTCAGGGCAGATACTATTTATAACCCGTGTAATGTGCATGCTCCTGAATGCATTTTCTACGGAGAATATCCGACCTACACTTCTGAATTCCTGGCTTTAGCAATGGTGAAGAAGTCAAGCAGCTAAGAATCTGACGACTGAAGGGGAATGGGGGGGGAGGTGCGGTGAAGAACTCCTTGCTAGTAACTATTTTCTGAATCCGGCATCATGTGACAGAATTAAAAGGTTCCTGTTTTTGACTCACCTTTGACAAGAAAGTGCCTCACTGCTATGAGTTTTGAGTTTAAGTTACTGGAAAAATGTGAGGTTGGAAAATATCCTACAACTAGGCTGAAAGAAAAAAAAAGTTGTGGAAAACCCATTTAACTTTTTTCCAGAAAAACACATACACACACAAGAATCAATGCCAAGCAATGTTACTGGATGTGTATATGTGGCCTATAATTACGTACATAGTCTATGTGTATGTTTACACTTTTCTCTTTTTCCATGAGAGTTGGGGGTGGGGGTTCTCTAGGAAGGTATCTTGACATGATGCTGCCCACAGTGGAGGGTGCTGGGCAGTCTAGCATCCCAGCAAAACCTCTGCAGTGATTGATTACATGGACTCTTGCAAGCTTTGCTCATTACCTCCATTCCATTCATGGATCCCAACCAAATTAATTTTCTCCTGTGCCAATTCTATCACATCCCCTGGGTTTACAAAGAAATTTTACCAGGCCATCAGAACCCAAAAGGGACTGAACATTTTTGTTCTGGCAGAAACTTAAAATAGAGCTTAAAAATAAAACAATGAGAATGAATTTTTAGCTCTGCAAAGCTCTTAGTTTCTAGAAATTTCTTTTACAACTAAAAAAAAAATCCTACTCTTGCTTTTATTGCTACATTTAAACTGCAAGCTACTAAGAAACTAACTTAGAAATTCCAAGACTTTAATTCTGTATTGGACCTAACATATTTCAGAATAAACAGTCAAATCAAAGTTGGACAAAGTTTCCCAGGACATCCCTGGTAAAGATTCTCCTGCAAACACCACTGTCCAATAGAAATATAAAACTTGACACATACATAAATTTAAATTTTTTGTGGCTGTTTTTAGAAAGAAAAGCAAAATAAAACAGGAGAAATTAATTTATCTTCTTTAACCTAGTGTGCCCAAAATATTGTTTCAACATTAACCAATATTAAAAACAGTAACCACATTTTACATTATTTTTTGTTATATGCATACATTATTTTTTTATACTAAGTTTATGAAACCTGATGTGCACATGTTACACTCACAGCACATCTCAATTTGGACTAGCCACATTTCAAGAGCTCAACAGCCACATGTGCCTAGTGCTACCATACTGGACGACAAAGCTCTTAAAGATTCTTTTATGCTTCCTTGAGCTCACTCTTCCAACAGTTGCAATGGCATGGCTATCATCGAGAGAAGATATTCTGAGAAGTGTTTCAACTTCTTGGACAAGTTCACACTCGGGCTTCACTCTCTGGCACGTCCACACTTGGGGCCATCTGTTATAATGGAACAATGCCCACCCGAAAGCAGTTACCAGCTTCCAGAGCCAGACATGCAGTGACAGCAAGAAGATTCTCCTAGCTTAAGCAGTTTCAAAATCTGAACTTCTGAACCCCATTTTTCCCAGGTGCTGCATCTGGACATTTTAGGGCTTAAATTAGTACCATTTTTGAGATACTGTCTTTGAAAGAGAAAAAAAAGCAAAGCTGAACCTTTTTTAGGATGGGCCTTTGAGGAAGGTTACAGGAAACATAAGCTAACACTGGAGGAGACACTGCACCCTTTATATGGCATTTTTAAAAAAACAAATCGTGACTTAAAAGTCCCTTCAGTGTGAAGCTTTATTACCATCCTCCCTTCAACTGAATGATAGCTGCCTTTCTTAAGCCATTATAAGGTTCTAATATAGAAACGTTTACTTTTTTTTTCTTCTTGAAGGTGAATGAATCCTCTTATTGAAATTTCAACCTATTAATCAGATAGGATTAAGGAAAAGTGGAACTGACAAGTGCTGCTTTTTATTTTAAACACTCCCCTTTGATTTTTTTCCATACCATGTGCTACTTGTAAGAAATGTTTTAATCAATTTATTTAAAGAAAACTAGCCTATCAATGCCAATGGATTCTAACAGTGCTTCCCTTGTGAGTAAACACTTTACTTCTCTGACTTTAAAATATAACTCTGACCCCAAATCCTCTTTTATGTTTTATGAAAATAGTCACAAAAATATTTGTGTTTTATTTAAATCCAGTACCTTCCATTAATATTTTTTAACTAGCCAATGAGCATATGTAAGTCAAAAGCTCAAACTGTACTTCATTCATGTATTCATTCAACACAAATTTATTTACTGCCTAAGTTATAGCAGACGCTACATAGGTGCTAGAAACAAAAGCAGTCTCTCTTGAGTAGAGCTTAAAATCTAAACTGGAAAGATGGCCAACTCAGTAATATCAGTAAGGATATTATTATATTGTTGAGAGGATATTATTAACATTAATATGGTGGACCCATACAGTGTAAATGGATGAATGGATGGATAGAGAGAGAGACAGGGCTACTGAAGCTAAGATCTAACAGATGTACAGCTGGGAAGACAGAGGGAAGGGGGAGGGAGGTAGAGATGAAGGAAGAAATCAAGTGCAAATGCCCAGAATGAAAGTGAGGGAATGAACAAGAAACATGAGAGGAAACGAAAGAAGAAAAAGAAAGAAAGTCGAGGACGGTTGGATGACAGAAAGAAAGAGGAGATGATGGTGGGAGGCAACAAGGCGGGGGGCGGGGGCGGTGCTTGACAGGTGCCCTTAAGTTGTAGGATTTTGTCCCACACTGAGAATCCATCCTGGGCTTTTAATGTTTGAAAGGTTCGGGGGAGCATGGTTGAGACTTGGAGCACAATCCAGCAGGAAAAAGTTCCTGCAGTCTGTATTCCCAAAATCCAAACTTAGGTAGACCAAACACCAAGTTACAGAGCTACAAATACATATACAGGGGGAAGGGTGTTCTTGATCTCTGGTTTAACTTTGTGGAATTGTTCCAGAGTAAAACACAGTGCAGAATACTGTCATAACATCCCAAAAGCCTTGCTAAAACAAGGGGCACCTGGGTGGGTCAGTTGGTTGAGCAACTGACTCTTGGTTTCTTCTCTGGTCCTGAGCTCATGGGTCATGGGATAGAGCCCCACATCGAGCTCCATGCTCAGGGTGGAGTCTGCGTGGGATTCTCTCTCCCTCTCCCTCTACCCCTCCCACTGGTGTTCTCTCTCTCTTTCTAATAAATAAATAAATCTTAAAAAAAAAAAAAAACATGAACCAAGGCACTAAAGTGAAGAGTTTTAGTTCCCACTCGAACATTAATGGTATTATATTTCTTTTTAATGTTGTGTATGTGTGTGTGTATCTCAAGCATACAGAGAAGAATTTAACAAACACCCATATAAGTACCATCCAGGTCTCAAGATGCTACTCTGAATATCTGATTCCATTTTTTTTCAGAAATAAAACATCATGGATTCAATTTAAGACCTTTTTGTATTCTTACCTGCTTTTTCTCCCATCCATTTCTCTTCTCTCTTCTCAGAAAGAAATTGCTTTCCTGAAATTAATGTTTCTTTCCCAACGAAGATTTTCATATACAAATACACACACTTTCATTAAGAGTACATGGTAAAGTTGTATATGTATTTTAAGTGCAACTTATCCTACCCATCCCATACTGCAGTTTGTATATTTAAATCAGTATTTTTAAAATATATACATCAGGACTATTTGAGGGGCTAAGACAGATGTTTTTAAATTATGGAACATTTCAGGTGTACTAAAAAAAAAAATGAAGACAAATATGAGCACACCCACCACACAGCTTAAGAAATAAAACATTAAAGATATAATCATGTTGATTTTTAAAGGCATTCTGCACACACTGTTCAGGAGTTTTAAAGGCTATAGGAGTGGCTTCAGAACAAGCATCAGCTCTTCTTATTATCATGCCTGGAAGTCATCAGTGAATTTTTGCGTAACTTCTCTAACAGTTCTGCAGGCAGAGAAAAGGAAAAGTGTCTCTGTTCTCCTTTACCCTATTCCATTTGGGTGACAACTAACAGCCAAAGACTTGCAGCACCTTGACTTTCTAACATAAGAATAGCATTTTTTTTTTTTTTTTGCCCTGTAACATCCTCACTTGATGGTGCAAGTAAAGCCAAATACCACCAAAGTAAGTATCACCATCATCATCACCAAAAAAATGAGCTCTAATATTTGTCAGGAGCTATACCAAGCATTTTACTTGGACTTTTACAAATAATGCTCATAAAACCCTATGCAGGGTTTTTACAGATAAAGCAAGTAAGTCAGAGAGATGTCAACAAAATGTCAAAGATCAAGAGATGATAATGTTGAAGACTAAATCTGAACCATATATGTACCATATATGTCCAATTCTCAAGCGCTGCTCTTAATCAGTACATAAAAACTATGCTAGAAAAAAAAATCCACTTCCAACGATGCAGAGTAACTGGCACCAGATTATCTCTCTCCCTGTAATTAACCAGAAAAAAATTACTTCGAGAAAATATATGAAACAACAGTTTTCGGTCAGTGAACAATAGGCATGTCATGACTATGATCCCTGAAGGAAGAACAAATAAGATGAGCAGTATGACCGACTGAGCTTTCTGTTATTTTCCCAATTGTGAGGCAGAGAGGGTTGGCCTGAGCAGAGCAGAGCAATCTCAGTGAGTTGAGAGGAAAAGGGCTGGAATATGGGGAGAATGAGCTGGTTGGGATATGCAGGCCAGAGTGCAAGAGAGGAAGGATCTATGCAGAAAAAGGGAGGATGGGAATCTAAAAATCTTCACAGGAGTCTCCTTGAGTCTTTAGCTAAATAGCAAGATGTATATGCAGAGGGTGAGACTCTACGAGGCTGAGCAAAGAGCAACAACCAGAGAAGGAATGACTACTGGAAAAAAGCATCTGTTGGGAAGCTATAAGCTGAATAACTCTCAGCGCCCCCAGAGGGCTGGGAGACAGTCAGTGTCCACCCCGCCAAAGTGCAGAGCCTCCATTAAACACCTGTACAAATTCAACAGAGACCAGATAGTCCCTAACTTGGGAGTAAGGATAAACTAGGCCTACAATAAGGTACTCTGGTTTTAATTTCACAAAGATTAAAAACAACCTTAAAAAAAAAAAAAAAATCAAGCTGTTCCCGGGTAAATGAACTGCCTGCCAGAAGAAAACTCAACACTTCGAGAAAGACAACAAAATCCAGAGACACAACAGCATGACAGTCACCATGACTAGCAATAAAGTATTGCTAGAACTGTGGGCAGGAAAGACAACTCAGCAGGTCCGGGTTACTCAAACCCTGAACATTCCAAAGAAAAGTCTGTCTTCAGGACAGGCTTTGGTTGCCTCTGAGGAGATAACCTCTGAGCCCTTGGAATATTCTGCTTGATCAGAGTGTTTTTGTATGCCTGAGGCCTTGGGCCATGCTGTACCAGTTTACCAGAGGAGTTTATCGTATCAAAGTCTTCCTAACAAAGTGATCTAGGGTGAACATCTGTTTTTGCAGAATTCTATCTATAATCCTTCAGTATTTTTGCCTTCTGTTCCTAACAGCAATCAAAAACAATGACAACACAGCTACCAAAAAAACTCAAAAAACAAAGGCATCCTCTGCAAATTACTGGTTGTTCCCTGAACATAATTCTATAAACTTTAATCGACTTGTCAGTAAGTTTTGAAAAAGAACGGTATGGCATACCCCATTCATTCTTGACTGGAAATAACAAACTTCACACCTTTTAAAGAAATCTTAAATATTAGGCAGTTAGGTAACTCCATAAACACTGTCAATGAAGAAACCTATGTTTTGGGGTGGCTCAGTGTGTTAAGCCACTGCCTTCAGCTCAGGTCATGATCCCAGGGTCCTGGGATAGAGCCCTGTGTCTGGCTCCCTGCTGAGCAGGGAGCCGGCTTCTGCCTCCCCCCACCCCCAGACTCTATTCCTCAAATAAATAAAATCTTCAAAAAAAAAAAAAAGAAACCTGTGTTTCAATGTCAGATCTATGAGCAGTATTTGATGACCTTCCTTTTCCACTAAAGTAATAGAAAACAATTTGAAATGCAAGGAAAATGGCCTAGGTTTTTCCAGCAGTAAAATCAAAATTCCTACACTTATATCTCTTACATAAACCAAATGTGTATGTCGCTCTGAGAAAGGGAATGATATTAATGTCCAAATATATTGGGAAATTATTCCACTTGGTGTCAATAAACACATAAATGACTGGAAAGATTTTTGCACAATCTACCTACTGACTGATCCAATCTTCCTTTTATTTTACCTTATCTGTCTTAGTTACCTGTGTCCATGAAAAGTTATCTTCAAGAGTAATGCGGAAGGATGAGAAAATCTTGTCTGAGTCAGGCTTAATGGTGTCCAAATGCTAAGCATGTTCACTGCAGGGCCAATTCCCCTCAGTCCTGAACTCCTGACGCCCTTACTATTCCAATTATAAACCTCTCCCATTGTCTGCCCAACCCACTGAGTGGGAGACAACAAATTGTGTTTATGATGTGCTAACTGAGGACAAGAAGGAAACCAACCAACTAAATTGTTTGCATCCATGACCCAATTCTTGCTCTTCACTGAACCCAAAGAAAGAAAAACAATAACTTTATCATTAACTCATTCTGTTGCCCATATGTGCAGAACTTCATGAAAAAAAAAACTGAACTATATCTAAAAATATGTATTAGAACGAATCCAGGAAACGATTCAGGCAACAAATTAAGTAGAAGTTCGGAGAATGAGATAATAACCACTGGGAGAAAAAAAAATCAAGCTATGAAAATTAAAAACTGACAGAAGTAAAGAAGTCTTCCATTTAGAGTTAAATCAACACTTAAAAATTTGGCCCTGTCAGCATATTTTATAACTCAGCTTCTCTTCTCTACTGTATCTGTCTCTGAGAGCAAACATCTCAAAACTCACATTCTCCAAGTATCTGTTCACAAGGCAATCCCCTCACTGACGTGCCCCTTTCCCTTTTCAAAGCATTTCTACAATGGTAATCTAATTTTTCACTACACCATCCCTGTGCGATTGCACCATTCCCATTTTAGACAAACCTAGTCGTGTCAGGCACCTTGGATAAGGTCACTGAGCTATTCTGGGACAGAGCTAAGACTATAACTTACTATCCTCATTCTTTCCACAACCATGCACGATTTTGCTTATTCTCCCTACTCTGTTTCTATTTTTATTATTGCCCCCATTTGTTTCTCAAAATTGTCTACTATCCTAACATCCTACTCAAAGTATATGGGGTTGCAAAGGGCAGAAACCCACTGAAGGGAGTAGAGGAAGGAAAAATGATAAGGAAACGGCAGGTGATATCACAGCTGCCCAAGGACAAGAATTAAATACAGCTGGGGCCCTGGGGACTGCAACTGGGAGGAAGTCAAAGACAAAGCTCTCCATGCCATCACTCTCGTGGGTCATCTAGCAGCATTCCTGCAAAATCTGTGCCCCTCTCCGCACACCTCCTCTACGTAGTCTCTCTTTGTACAGTTGGCCTCGGTTCACACCGTAGTAGACAATGGGTCCAAGGTGATCATCTAGGTCCCCCAACCCTTCCTCAAGCTTCTGTGCTTCACACACTACAATAACACTGTAGCTTTACTCAAACCCTCTCAAGAGTGAATTAGCTGTCTGTCGGCCCAATGATGGTCTTGCAGGCTCTGGTTAGATGTCTACCACTGGTCTGGTTAGCTCTGGGGAAGGGAAGGAACAAGGCAGCATGCCAGGAAAGTCATTCTGGTAACAGGTAATCAATTCATTATAGCACAGCAAGATGTCAGTACCATCAGGCACCCTCCGTGTACTTAAACAAACCCCTCACTTTAAAGATGAGAATACTGACGTCTGAATGCTAAAAGGACTTACCTAAGGTGACAGATGCACTGTGGCATTCATGCCTACAGTCCCCATATCCTGGCTCTCGGAAGCCAACATATTTTATTCTGAAACCTATCATTGAAATTCTTCAATCTATAGCTAATGGTATAGTTCCTCTCTCATACCAAGCTATCACCTTGATATATAAACAGCAAATCTATGATTACCCACGATGTGTAAATACTCATAAGATATTCCTACCTGTAAAGCAATAAGTATCGACCACAGCTACCTATTAGAATCACCTTAGGAGCTTTTTTAAAAAGATACCCCCGCCTGTGTCCCGCCCTAGACCAATTATATCAGAATCTGAGGACAGCCTTGTGAAACTGGTATTTTAGTTTTTTAAAAGCCCCCCAGCTCATTCTAATGTGCAGTCAGAGTTAAAAATCACTACTTTAAAACCTCAAAATTGATGTGCAAATACATCTACAGAAATTCTTCAATACCCCTACTTTAATTCAAATTCAAAATAAGGAAAGTTCTCAAATAATTTAACAACGTAACTTAGACCATAAGTTTTAGAAAAATTTTCTGTAGCAACAGTTAGAGCTACCATTTATTGATCACCCATAATGTGCTTTACAAATATTAAGCAGAATATAAGCTCCATGAGGGCGAGAGTTTGGTTTGCTTCTGTCATATTCCCATTGTCTACTACAGGGTCTTGCACGATGTAGATGCTTAAGAAATATCTGTTGAAGGAACAAATAAATGAATGGTCTTATTTATCTCTCACAGTGGCCCTTGAAGGTAGGCGTTATTATTTCCTTGTCACTAATGAGGGTTTTTCAAGCTAAGAAAGACTCTAATAAACTTATAGCAACACAAGTGCCCCACTTACACACATAATGCTGAAGTTACATGTCTTTTCAGGGAGTTAATCAAAACTGGTCTTTTGATCAAAGATCAAAACTGGCATGTTAAAAAGGTTATTTTGAATACTAGCTCTAGTTTTTAATTAAAGCTGAGCATATTGCCATCAAATAAATCTTTGGGCTGTTCAAGTTCGTAGTGAACGATAATCCACAAACAGTTTCAAGTCAAGCCACATATCTAACTCAGTGTTTTAAGAACTGAATGGAAAAAATTAACCACATTTATCTAAAATACGACTCAATGCTTAGTAAAGTAATGAGTTGGCGAGCAGGACTCAAAGCCACCTGAATTATCCCTGAACGCTGGCCTTGGTCATTCTCGGTGTTAAATCCTACAATGAGACATCAAAACCGGTACTAAGCTTTTGAAAAATAATATCCAATTCTTCTGGCTAGCCAATGCCAGGCTCAGGATGAAGGACCAAAGACAGATGAGCCTACTTAAAATACTCAGCTTACAACAAATAAAGAAAAGCAAAAAGGGAAGAGACCAAAAATTAAAGGAAAATTGGAATTTTTAACAACATCCTTCCTCACCTCCAGTCACGCAAAACTGACTGCTAATGGAAACTGAATCTCTGTGTCTCAATTGGGGTAGAAATTTCATAATTTGCCAAGACAAAAGAGCTCAGCAAAAGAAGTGAAGAGAAACTTTTTCCTCTTATTTAATTGAAACAATATTTGGGGAAGAACATTTAAGATACCATATTAAAAATTTTTAGAATGCCATAAAACTGATATTTAATATCTAAGGAGTAAAGAGAATTTTTCTTATGCTCACATAGATTTTGATGTTCTTAGTACAGTGTCTGAACTAAGAGTGCAGGAAGGCCCCAGAGATATACCTGGTTTAACTGTCACTAAAAAGTATGCATGCTGTAACAGCAAGAAGGCGGAATGAATGAAACAAGAATCCAGCGTCTAAGAAAGAAGCAACCTACACTATGTCATCATTTGGCAAATATTTAAACGCTAATGTTAGCCTGATACTATGCCATTTGCAAAAGCAAAAGTCTCCTACCCACGACACTATGTCCTACAAAGAAAGATATACTTAGTTCACTGGTGTTAATACACACTCACGTGACCCTGTGGGTTTTTATTTTTAATTCATAAGCTCTATTACATCACACTTCAATATGAGCAACAGCCTTATAAAAGAACCATGTAATAAACCAGTTGGCCCAATGTCTAAGATACAGCCTGGTCATGGATGAAGCATTTGGGAATCCTTCCCTTAACCCCTTCAATGCACTAAGGTATTATTTAGAAAATTACTGCCCTGGCCTCCTAAATGATACCTTAGTCACGCTGCCCTACAGGCTAGTTGAGAAGAGATCAGGGTAAGAAATCAATGACACAGCAATACCAGTTGGGATCATACTGTAGTTCAACTCTTGCATAAGAATGTAAAAAAAAAAAAAAAAAAACCTATACTCTTCCCCCCACACCCAACTCATTCCTTACGCTACTCCTCCTCCACACACTACATGGCACCCTGGTGATACCGAAAGGGTAAAATATCTCTGAGTTTCCAGGGGTAGGTGCAGGGCCCCACAAAGGAGCATTGAAGACATTCCTCTCGTGTAATGTCCCTGGCAGGCATTTGCCAGGCCCTGGGCTTTAACCTTATGCCAATACTTGTTTTAGCGATCACTCTCTGTTATCCAACTTCAGTCCTCGATGTTTCGTACAGATTTTTGTCCAGCGCATGGAAAAATGTTTATAGCACATTGTAAAATGAAAAAGAAAAAGTGTGCTGAACCATAAAAAAGAAAAAAAAAAGAGGATATTTCTGAGTTTCAAACTTCTTAGAAACGATCTCCAGTCGCTCAGGGACTATCTGAGAAGTCAGTGAAGCCAGCTCTATCTGTTCTGTGGTTTCTGCTCAGTGCTCCCATTTTTATTTTACAAATCAGGTTGACCGGACACACTCAAAACAATTTTAAACATCCTTCATTCCCCATGTCTCCACGGACTCTGTTTCCAAGTGCTTTTGAGTTTTGCTCCTAAATATCTCTCAAATCCATCCGTTTGCTCCAATTCCACTGTTAGTTACCACCCTAGGGAAAGTCACCACAGTCTCTCAGTTGGACAGCCAGAAGAGTTACCTAACCACCCTCTCCAGATTTACTCCTGCTCCCTGCCCTGCTTCAGTCCAGCCATCCCTGCTCAATCTCTTCTTCACTCTTCAGTCCAAATGATCTTTTCAAAAACCATATCTGACCATGTGACCTACCCACCTACCTATATACCCCACACCCACCTCTTAAATTCTATGATGGCTTCCCATTTCGGTTAGGGTAAAGATCTCAATCCTTCCAGGGCAGTAAAGGCCCCGTGTGGTGTGGGCTCTACCAAGCTTCCCAGCCTCATCCCACTCCATACTCTGCAATGAGATCTATGCTTGAGTCACTCTGGTCTTCTTGTTTTTTTCCTGGGCACACATACTGCCTTACCACCCCCAAAATTTTTGCACACTGTTTTTCCTTCCGAAATACTTAATCTCTACCTTCTTCCAGATCTCAGCACATAATTTAATTCCTTAGGGAGATCTTCCCTAACCCGAAGACAAAGTCAAATTCCCTTATTATATGGTCTTTTATAATGTTTTTATAGCTGTAAATTAGTATTCATCATCTGATTATTGAATTAAACTCCATCTCCTCCACTAGACTGCAGCTCCACGGGGACAGAGACCATGCCTGCTTTAACTAAGGTGACCATTCATCCCAGTTTTCCTGGAACAGTCCCAGTTTACACCTGTTGTCCCAGAGTAATTATTAAGAGTGCCACCTTTACCTCTTGAAGGTATTCAGTTGGACTAAAACTTAAATGGTTATCCTACTTTTTAGTTCATTACTGAATCCCCAATAACTACTGTTACAGCAAGTATATAGTCAGTAAATAGTGACTGAATTATTAGTGAGCAAAAAGTCTAATTTTATATACCTATATATTCATATTAAAAAAAAGATCTACCAAGTAGCTTTCCAACAAACAAAGTTGCTAAACAGAGAGAACCATCAAATATATGACCAACTCTTAAGTTTCTGGCATTCGCAACAGCTAAGTTAGTTACTAAATACACAATACTTTCGATCAACTCTATAGAGAAGCACCTCTGTGTCCATATTACTCCAAAATAGGTCACTGGAAGATTAACTGCTTCGATGAGGTCAGTCCCTCAAAGGCTGTGTAAAGAGCACTTTGACGCAAATAAAGGTATCGAAGTGGTTTATCTACCACAGAAGTGCAATAAAGTGTCCTGCCTTAATTACTGCACCTAGTAAACAAAGGTGTTGCCTGTATATATGTCATTCTGACACACCAAATTCAGCCATAGGTGTAAAAGAAATCAGATTTCATTTCCAATTATTAATTGGCTTTAATCAATATAAAAGGTCTTTGTTAAACAACTGTCTTAGAAGCAGGGCAATGTAAAATTAGGCACAGTTCATGTATTTGCTTTGGGCACTAGCCAATCTCCGATCATTAAATCCATCAAAGCAATAATAGTTCAGGTGAACTATCTCCTAATACAGTTCTGAATTCCCCATTAATCAGAACGAAGAAGTAAGAGATCCACAGACTGCCCAAGGCAATAAAATAACATCCAAGCGTTCCTCGGGTCTGAGGTAGACTATGGCATCCCTAATATGGCTCCGTGAGCGCTATCATGTCCCACAGGAATTTTAAAATAAAAGACAAGTCCGGCAATAAGACCACCAGCCAACGTGCTGGGAGAAATCATGTACAAGAGATTCTGGCCCAGGCAGAATTAATTTCTTAGGGGTGCTCCACCAAGAAAAAGCAGACCACACTGTTTTCCTTTAGGTTGAAAATTCCAAACAATCTATGCAGCCAAGATAAGAATCTTCAACAGAGAAGTACACAGGGATGAGTGTGTAAAGCCCTCTTCAAAAGGAAGCTGTGCATCAGAATTTCCTTGCATTACTCATTTTACTGGCTTGTATTTTTTTCCTGTCTTAATTACACATGGAACCAATCTAACAGTAATTGTGGTTTTCATTACAAGTCCATAGGCTCACAGAGTTTTAAGTAAAAGAGCTCCATCTCTAAACTATCAGAGTTTTGTTCCTTATACAAAGCTTCAGAGAGAAGAGCCTGAATTCTTAGCATATGGGTTCAAGGATCCACATATAAAAGTCCATAAACCTTACTGTTCCATGTACAAATTTACAATAGGCTAAATATATTTTTCTAGGGAAAGAAGCCTTAGCTTCAAATTATAAACTGGCTCTTCAGTTAAGAACCTTTTTATTGTTACATGAATTCCTCATTTAAAAAAGAATCTCTGTTAAAAGAATAGTAAAATGAATCCCTCAATTAAGAAAGTTGGGTGCAGATAGCCTGCACCCAAAATTTGCTTTGCAAGGTAGATTTTCACATAACTAGTATACGTTAAATGGGCTTAATTATAACAACTCTATATGCCATTCCTCTAAAAACACATTTCTTCACTCACCAAATGTTTATTGAGTATCTATTACGTATCGTGCATATTTTAGGTACTGAGGAAGAGTAAACAAAATTTTAACATTCTTCCTGTCCTTACAGCATGTATAGTCTGGTGGAAGAGGTGACAATAAACGAGCAAATAAGTAAATGACTAAACTGCATAATAACTAATGTTCTTAATCCCTAGGAAAGAAACCAACCAGCAGCTGTGATTAATTATAACATCAAGTGGTCAGGGAAGTCCTCATACTTTTTCCCTCTGTGGCAAGTAAAGAAAAAATCTTTAAAAAATTGGAGCTAGAGAGGACCATAGAGAGGGTCTTGGTTTTTAGCTCAGAGTACCTTTAAAATATTGAGTAACAAGAAAAAAAATTTTTTAATTAAATTAAAAATAGGTAGATAAATAAAATATCGAGTAACCATTAAAATTTTAGTTAATGGTTGTTACGATATTCGTTACTTTAAATTCTAGCTTCTAGCTAAGGAAGAACAAAAATTACAAATGGGGAAGAAATGGAGAGGAGGTTAAGAAACATGTGGCCATAGATGAATGATTTTTCTAATTTGACCTGGTTAGCTAAGAAGGCAAAAGGAAACTTTAGGGTCATAAAAAGCTGCAAGGCAAAATTACATCATCTTAGAGACTCAGTCTCTTGTGAGTTTAAATGGAACGTGCGTGAAAAGTCAGAGAAGGATTCCTGTAACCTCTGGCTCTACGACACATCTAGAAAGTGACAAGCTTTATTTGAAAATTAGATTTAGAATCTTTTTTTTAAAGATTTTATTTATTTATTTGAGAGAGAGAGAGAATGAGAGAGAGCACGAGAGGGAAGAGGGTCAGAGAGAGAAGCAGACTCCCTGCTGAGCAAGGAGCCCGACGTGGGACTCGATCCCGGAACTCCAGGATCATGACCTGAGCCGAAGGCAGTCGCTTAACCAATTGAGCCACCCAGGCGCCCTAGATTTAGAATCTTGAACACTACATGTGTACTAGAGTTGTGTGAGCTCCGTGCATACCCCAGCGTGGTTTCCTTGTTCTAATGAACAGCACGCAGTGGTTTTAGAGCTTTTTAAATTCACGGGACAAAATCCCAGGTGGCAAAGTCTCAGGACTGCATCATGCTGGCCTTCCACAAGATGGCCAACACTCCACACCTTCCTTGCGCTCAGAACTCCCTTGCTGAAGACGGTCTCTGCCTCTCCAAGGCCCCTCTGAGAGCCTTCAGAGGCTCTTGAAAAGTAGAACCAAAAGAAGCGGAGAGTATAGACATCAGGGCCAAATAAAAAATCTCGTCATCATACATCACAAAAGCAAGTCACATCTTCTTCCTATCCACTCTCAGTTGCACTTGTGTACACAAACTTTCCAAAATTCTCATAACAAAAATAAACATGAGAATGATAACGAGTGCTAGCATATATAATTTCTTAGAGAGTTAACCATAAAAACTTAGTAAGCGGTGGGCATGGAAGAATCATAGGAAAAAAAGAAGTCAGTAGTAAAGAACAGGAAAAGGAAAGGAGAAACAATAAAAAGGAGGCCTCATTCCCCAGAAGTGTGCGGAGTGCTCAAAAGAGATTAGGTGTTGACAGGAGGAGAGGGGGGATGAACCAAACCAGCAAAAATTGATCAGGCAACAAAACACTACACTATCTGTCATGACAAATGGTTATGCATTTTTAGAACTTCAGAAAGATCATACAGTTGGCTGCCCCACAGTGAAAAAAGTCAATTGTTCAGACAGCGTAAGTATATTTAAACTGTTTAAATGGTTCAGATTACGCAGGAGTGACCAGTGAAACCGAGCTCCATGGTGCTGACTCAGTTCTTCCCTACGTATACCACAGGGTATATCAGCCTCGCAGAGTCTTTCTTCTGGTTAGTCAAGAACAGAAACACACACACACAACTCACATACCACAGACACATATACACATATACACTCACATACATACACACATACACATATACACACATATATATACACACATACTCACATGAATACAAACTTACACATACACACAATACACTCATACACATACACTCACACACATACACACACACATACACATATAAACACATACACACTCATACACATACACATATACACTCATACAGATACATACACATATACACACACACACACATATATATACATATATACATACATACACACAACATATACCTATATTAGCCTAGCTCGTCCATGATGAATATACACTTCTAAAAAAGGGACTTCCCAGCACCAGGGGAACTGTTTGCCTCTTCCTCACTATGGGAAAATTTGTGTTTAATAAAAAATCTTTAAAAAAACACAGGTATTGGGTCAATGGAATTCATAATAATAGTAAGAGTAACAATTCTTGCTTTTTCATGGGATAAAAGTACAAACTGTTGAGAATCAAGACCTTTTTGAGGTATGTGTGTACATACTTGCTTTCCATCGGTAAGGAAATTTCTATCCAAATAGACATGTAAAAAATAGAATCACTTTATTCCTATTCCATTCTTTTTATGTAAGTGAAGCATTTACTTTTGTGAGGGAAATTAGGTATTTTATGCTTCTGCCCACAAAACCCAGCAAAGTAGCTTATACTAAAATACTTATTAAAAGTAAACCACAGGGCTCAGTAAATATCCAAGGAAGAATCTTCCTTCCCCAAGTATTAACCTCAATTCCAGAAGTCATCTGAAATCCAGACCAAACATCTCCTGTTTCTGAAAAGATTTTTACTGGTAATGAGAATGATAAAACTGCAAATTCTTTCTGAGGGCAATATGAGGGTTTCTGGAAAGACAAATAGAAGACAGATTTCCTTAAGTATACAGTATCAGGACCTAACACAGTGCCTAGCAAGAAGATGCCAGTGAATGGATGTGTTTGAGTTGTCAATGAATAAACAAAGATTAATGGGAAGGTCCCAACCAGACAACTTCATCAACTGGATTTTCATATATTGAATAATTTTTTCTCTTATGTTACATTTCAGAAATGTTTTCTCCCATTTCAGGGTAATGTTTGGCTAGGAGAAGAGAAGCTGCATGAGAACAGAGACCATCAACTAGCACACAGTTGATGCTCACTAAGTGCTCGGAGAATTAATGATCAACACATAAATCAATACATGAATATCCAATCAATACAGGAATGAACAGTGAAAGAATAAGTGAATGGCATTTCCCTCCCACATCACCTCGGTTTCTCTGGACTTGGCCTGTCACCCTCCCCATAAAGGCATACTGGAGTCTCAAGAGACTCCAGACAGTCAAGAGACTATCTTAAGAGTCTTAAAGTCTCAAGAGACTTTAAGATAGTCGAGAGACTATCTTAAAAGGTCTTGTCAAAAACTTACTTTATTTCACTCCTTGGATTTTCATGAAGAAATGAAATGGTTTCAAGGGGAAAATATAAACATACGATTCAGAAAAGCTGGTTCAAATCCTATTCTTCTACCTAGAAGGTCCATGACTCCTGACCAGGGTTTCTCAGTCTTGGTACTACTGACATTTTAGGCTGGATTATTCTTTGTTATGGAGGCTGTGCTGTACACTGTGGAATGTTCAGCAGCATCCCTAGCACTACATATTATTATCACAGTGCACCCCAAGTGTGACAACCAAAGTGTTTCTGTAGACATTATCAAATGTTTGGGGGGGGGTGGTCAAAATCATCCCCAGACGAGAACTACTCCTGCAGACAAATCTCCTGATTATATAAGCCTCATTTTCTCACATGAAAAATGAGTGTAATACTACTTTCTTCGAGTAGTGGATGGAAATAATAAAATTATAAAATAACAGCAATTACAAACAATTCTGGCCACAAGGTTAATATTTATCAGGTGCTAATTATGTGTCAGGCCCCGAATAGAGGAGTTACCTACAGTGATCCCCTCCAATCCTCACAACGGCCGCATAGATTGCGGACACTCTCATCTTCATCTTAATCACACAAATAGGAGCTATCTCAGCCAAGATCCAATTAGAAGCCACGTGACTCCAAGAGCCCTAGCTCTCACCTGCAACACCACTTGGCACCCATAGGCCCTCAACAAATAGTTGTCTCCTTCCAACATTTTTTCTTAATTTTCTCTTCCCAGAATAATCAGAGTTCAGTATGCTTCTTTACCGCAGGAAATCTGGGAGTGATGTCTTCTACTGCTGCATCAAACGTATCATCATTGCCTCTTCCATCCTTATCCTCACTGGCTTCCTCCTGCCTGGTATATGCTGCAAATCCCTCACATCCCTGTAGCCACAGTAATCAATGTTGTCTGGATTCAACTATAGGTTCCTAAAGATCAGAGACCAGCTTCCCCACACAACTGAAGTACTCATTACATGTTTATGGGTGATGGTGGTGATCTTACATAGTAACCAAAATATATAGGTGTTGATTTGGCACTGTCTAGGTTTATGATGAAAGGCCATATACAGAATTTTAGGAGGGGTTAAGAGAGCTGAACTTCAGCGGAAGGTGAGGAATTTTTACTTTTTTTTAAATACTAAACTACATGTAATGAACGTAAAGAAAAGAATCTGTAATTGTTTACACTTCCTAGTGCTGGGCCCTCGCCCATGATGCTGTACCCACTCCAAACAACAGAATAAAAAATAGGGTTGGCTAATGTTAGCAGAGCCTTTTCTACAGGATTTAAAGGATCTTATAAGATTAGCCTACAAATGAATAATCATTGTGGTAACAGCATATGAAGAATACGTGTTTAAAATTTAAAAAACTGTTAAACAAGGGGGGGGAAACATAGAAAGACATAAATTTTTATTACCCAATTTCTTTTTTGACTTTTTTTTCCCTATAATGATAGGTTTCTATAATTTACCCATGAGAATATTTACTTGAGGCTTATTTTGGAGGAATAAATCCTAATTTGTAGGCCATAACTGCCATTTTCCGGTTCAGTTACTTTCTTCAAGCACGTCCTTTCCAATCCTAAAGTAGTATTTCAAACACTGTTCAAGATTCCCTCAGTCCTAGAAAAGGCCCAGTTCAAAATCCAGGTCCAAGAAAAATGATGAGAGTAATATCGTTTGTTTTCATTGAAAGGAGTGGGGGAGAGAGACTAATCACGGCCCACCAGAAACCACCATTTAAAGAGTAAGACACAATGGCCACTCCACATATACTACAATAGCAATGATCAAAAGACTGAAAATAGAAAGTGTTGGCAAGAATATGGAGAAATAGAACTGGAACCAGTACCCAGCCGATGGGAATGTAAAATGGTACAGCTGTTGTCGAAACAAGTCTCAAAGTTCCTCGAAAAGGTGGAACATAGAGTTTCCACAGGACACAGCCATTCTACTCGTAGGTATATACTCAAGAAGACCAAACACAAGCCCATAGAGAAGCTCATACAAGAATATTGAGAGCAGCATTATATGTAATAGCCAAAAGGCAGAAGCAACTCAAAGGTCCATCAATTAAGGAATGTGGTATATCCCTACAATGGAAGATTCTTTGGCTGTAAAAAGGAATGAAGAACTGACACATGCTACAGCAAGGAGGAACCTTGAAAACATTATGCTCAGTAAGAGAAGCCAGACATAAAAGGCCACATGTTGCATGATGCCATTTACAAATATCTAGTAAGCAAATCCATCAAGACAGAAAGTAGATCAGTGGATGCCAGAGGATGGGGGAGAGAGAAATTGGGATCAACAGCTTATAGCTTCAGGGCTTCTTCTTACAGGGATGGGAACATTCTAGAATTCGACAGTGGTAATGATTGTGCAAGACAGTGAAAAATATTAAAAACCACTGACGTGAACACATTAAAATGTGGAATTTTATGTGATGAGAATTATATCTTAATTTAACATAATGTCCAAAGGAAATGAAAAGTCTCCCTGTCCATTTAAGTGACATGAACGACTGAGATGAAGAGCAAGTGCTAAAGCTTTAAACAGTTAGAAATGGTAAGGAGAGCATGGTAAGGGGGTTCAAATCCACTTCAGTGTAGAGAACATATATAAATTTATGCTTCTTTTTGTGTATTTTTTTAAAGATATTTATTTATTTTACAGAGAGAGAGATCACAAGTAGGCAGACAGGAAGGCAGAGGGAGAGGGAGAAGCAGATTTCCCGCCAAGCAGGGAGCCCGATGCGGGGCTGGATCCCAGCACCCTGGGATCATGACCTGAGCCGAAGGCAGATGCTTAACCAACGGAGCCAGCCAGGCGCCCCATCTTTTCGTGTCTTTTTGACAGAAGAAATAATAAGAGAGTGAAAGTAAATGATAAGGTGGGGGGAGGGAGGAAAGTATCCCAGCAAAGCAGGACAAAACAAAGGTTAAACTGCTATTGTTTCTTTGCTCGTTTTTGGTATATAAAAGTTTGTCTGTGTAAATAAGTAGACATGGCATCCTAGGGGGATAAAGTAAACATTGTAAAAACAGACTTAAAAAAAAAAAAAAAGCAAGGCTGACCAATGTGTAAACCAGACAAATAAGAACGACAGCAGAGGAAACAAACGCACAATTTTCTGTCGACTCACTTCTCAGTTATTTCCCCTTTCCAACACTCCACAACTATTTCCCGTCCAACTCTTTCCTTCCTCCCCGCATTCCTTCACTTCCACGTTTATCCTCCTGCATAAACACACTGCTCTTCCTCCACGGAGGGCCAGACCTTTAGCTAATCTGCGCTCTCTGGATGCATTCTCCCAGGGATGAACCTCACACCCCACAACCTCCTGTCTCTCCTCAAGGGCTGCCCACATATTTTCTCTTACTGTGTCAGTCATCCACTTCGTCACTCCCTCCCCTAGCAAATGAGTGTGGTTGGGCACTAAATGAAGATACAATGGTAATCCAAATCCGACATCATCTCCGCTCTATGAGAACCTATAGTCTGGGGTGGGCGGGGGGAGAGACAAAGAAGTCATCAAATGAGCACGCAAAAAAAGTATAAAATGACAAGTGATTTAAATAATTAAGTATAAAGCAAAAGTTAAGGTTACGTACAAGGGCCTGGGAGGGTATCTAAGAAGCGGTGGGTAGGCGAGTGAAGAGGTAGAAGGGGAGGGGAAGAGAGGACAAGACTATTCCAAGGAGAAAAAGCAGCATATGCAAAGGCCCTGTGCAAGGAGTAGCATAACATGCTTGAAGAAATAAATGAAGTCCCTGGTGGCTGAAGCACAAAAAGAACTGTAGGGAAGCAAGGTGGGAGCAGAGCTGGGTGGGAGAGGGCGGGATGGGCAAAAGCCAGTTGTGCAGGCTCTTTGTGCCAACAGAGGGACAAGGGTTAGAAAGCTATTGCAGCAATACAGGGAGAGATGACAGCAGCTGGGCTATGGAAATGGCAACAAACCTTTAGCGATGTGGATATATACTTAAATAATAATAAATATGATTTATTATTTATTTTTATTTTATTAAAAATAAAAATAAATAATAAAAATGATAATAAAAATCATCATCGTAACAGCTGCAGCTATTATTGTTGCTAAATGCTTATGACATGCCCAGACCCACTCTGTTTAGTTTAAATACATTATCTTTTTTCCCCACAACTCTAAATGATAAATATTGTGACTCCCAATTTGCAATCAAGGAAGCTGAGACTCAGTGACTTAAATCACCTGGTCAGGACTCCATGCTATTGGTCTGTGATACACAAGGAACTGAATGAAATCTATCTGCCTGGCTTCCACTAACAACATAGTTTTCGTATCATAAAAGGAATAAAAATACCAACTGTTGTAGAGCCAGGAACTGTGCTGGGATGTTTAAAATCAGTTGGGCTTTCAATCCTCCCAACAACTGTGCCATATGGACAGCAGCAGCCCCACTCTGCAGAAGGGGAAACTGAGGCAGAGCTAGGTCAATTGCAGGGATATGCTGGGTACATAAATGTTCCTAGGTCACCAAGTCACAGAATAGGGAACTGAACTGTTCAAGACAATTAAATTCTGGAGGGTTTTTTTTTTCCTTCTCAATTAAGATGCTTATTAATTAAAAACAAACTCTGAGGGGTGCCTGGTTGGCTCAGGTGGTTAAGCATCCAACTCCTCATTTCAGCTCAGGTCATGATCTCAGGGTTGTGAGATGGAGCCCCGCATCGGGCTCCATGCTGGGCGTGAAGTCCAGCTTAAGATTCCCTCTCTCTCTCCCTCTTCCTCTGCCCCTCCCCGCCTTTCTCTCTCTCCCTCTCTAAAAAAGAAAAAAGAAAAAAAAAAAACTAAAACTGAGACATCCCTTTATCTGTAATTGGGTGAAATCCCTCTGTAAAATCTAAAGTGGCATTGCTTCTGAAATGAACATTCATATTTTTATTGTAATCTCTGACCCACAGCATTGGGAGTTCCAGATTCGTATCACTGCATGTGTCACCTCATCACCGACAGCTCACAAAGATAAAGATAATCTCGGTTAGAGACGAAAAACACCGAGTATTTCCACCAAAATGGGCAGAAGAAATGACTTTGACGATCAAGTCATCGATGAGGAATCATATGATTTTCACCAAATGTATCGTCAAAGTATCAACACTTCAAGATCAAGACTGAAAACAAATGTTGCTTACCAACAAAGAGGAAGATTTTAGACTGAGAATTCAAGAAAACAGAAGAGAGTGAAAGGGCTCCCTGAATTCCTAGTTCCCCCATCGTAGCCTTTCCCCCTCAAAACTCTAATGCTGCAATAGGATTGATGTATCTATCTCCCACTGAGTCCAGCGAAACAGAAAATCCCTCCTGTTTGGTCCAAAGAATCCTTTTTTCCCCCCTATAATCTGTTCAGTCCCCAAAATATTTAATGAATGATCGCTAGTAAAATAATAGATACTGTAACAAATGTTCATTTATATGACTTGCAGGTATTGCCACCCAGGCAACAAATATACCTCTATGAATACTACTATACAAAGTGAGAACACAGGTTTAAAAAAAACAAACTACTTAGATAAGGAGATTGTATTTTATGTTTCCTTGAATCACCCTAACCTTCAGCTACTGTGACAGGTATAATCTAGTTAGTTTTCCATTTACATGTGGCATTAAATTGGTTTGATGAAAGCCAAGTAATTACAGGTATACCTTTTGGACTAAAATATAGTGCAAATTACTGCATTTTGCTATTAAAAAATAATTTGTAAACTTAGAGCAGAAGACTTTCCCTTTGCTAATGCATTTAGCTTATATCAGAGTCAGAAAACTTACAGTAAAAACCTCCTCTTCAATGGGTATGGTTTCTGCAACCTTTATCATCTAAACGTGGTCTTGGTGCATCTGCTTGAACAATGTAACCCCTAGGCATCATTTGTTTGTGGCATTTGCCCAAGTATTTTGAAATGTTTAGTTTATTGCCAAGGCAACAGATGAGGACTAAGTAACAAATCAGTCCCTCCCAGTTTTTGTTTCACAACTAACCTAAAGAGATGTTGCTTGTCAGCTTCACAGACCACAGTGAATCCAAAAGGCATTAGAGGTTTTACTACCTGGAAAACTATTTCAAAAGATTCCTCACAAGCACTGAAAGAAAAATTCCTGCCAGACCAGATCCTCTTTTTCCACCAAGAAGTAAAACTGTCATACTCCTCAAAGGAATAACAACTAAACTCGGTCCTCAAAAACGACAACAGAAAATTAATTTTTTTTCATAACAAAAGATTTTGCATCAGTTAGGATGTAAGGGACCAATATTCTATATAAACTGCTATGGCATGAACATGAACAAAAGTGAAGAGAAATCACAGATTACCTTAAAATGTGTACTGTATACTTAATCATTTTAAAACATGTGAACATAAAATATGTAAGACTGATTTAATAGATTAGCTATGTATAAACATTTGAATTTTATAAATGGATTGATTTTTAATGTAAGAAAATTCTTTTTTTAAACCAAAGGTGTTCTTTTTATCATATGAAGAGTGATTACATAATTTTCTGTATTTTTTTTTAATTGAAAGTGTTCTACATCAGGCTTTCTTAAAAAGAGGCAAAAGAACAAAAACTGGTTGATTACATGAAGTTCAAGAACAGGTTAAACTAAGTCACAGATCAGACAGGTGGGGGTTCAAACAAGTGGTTACTGGCTGAGAAGGGTACCTGAGAACCTTCTACAGTGCTGTAAACAGTCTAATTCTTAATCTGGGTAGTAGCTACATGGGTATGGGGGATGGGGGTGGGGCATAAATAAATAAATCACAAACACAAAGCAGTTTAGATGACATTCCATTTCTTAAGTGCATATAAATTGTAATGTTTGCATATTACCTTGACAATAAAGCTATCAGAGCTAAAATGCCAACCAAAGACATGACAACTGAGTCTCGATCATCAAACACATGACAACTGAGTCTCGATCATCTAAAGCTCTCAATTAAGGCCAAAGAAGGGACATGCACAGGGCTTATTCCCCAGCCCACAGAAACATGAGTAATCTTTATAGTCACCTATTTTTTTTAAAGATTTATTTATTTATTTGAGAGAGAGTGAGAGAGAAAGAGCATAAGCAAGAAGGGGAAGGGAGAGAGAATCTCAAGTTAACTCTGCACTGAGTGCGGAGCCCAAGGCAGGGCTGAATCTTAAAATCCTGAGATCATGACCTGAGCCGAAACCAAGAGTCAGATGCTTAACCGACTGTGCCACCGAAGCACCCCTACAGTCACCTATTTTAAAAAGGCATTAAGTCAAACCAACACATGGCCATCTGACTTTATGTAATAAACAAACAAACAAATAAACAATGCTTTTATCAAGGGTCACATTTCTGATTAAGGGCCTGATGCCCAGCTTTGTTCAGATATGAGAACACACACCATATTAATCAAGCAAATCACCCATAAATTGTCATTTGTAAAATGTAAAAATGTAAAATGTAAATCACACACATGCATCTCTTTCCAAAAAAAAATCATGCATGGGAAGTAGGGAGCCCCCCAATGATACGTCCAAGTGCAGCTATTTTGCCCAAGGCTAGAAGCTGGAGAGATGTGGCAGGAGAGAGAGAAGGAGCGGTGGCAGGTGACTGGCTACCTGGGTTCCACTGCCTCCTACACACTTGAAATATCTGGAGTGCCAAGGGCAGTACTACATACACCACATGAAGGGCCTGAACCCCAGTCGAATAAAATCATGCACAACTCAATTGGCATTCCCATCTCCTTCCCATGGTTCTCTAATTTGAGCAGGTGTTGCCCCAAACACAGCCAAGAAACACTCAAACTGTTTGATAAATATAGCACAGCTTATAAGCAAGGACCCTGTTATATACATTATACGTTATAGCAGTGGCTCTCAAACCAGCGGGATTTTGCCCCGCAGGGAAACCTGGCAGTATCTGGTGACATTTTTGGTCATTACAACTTGATGTGGGGGTTGGCATGTTACTAGAATCTAGTGAGTAGAAACCAGGGGTGCTGTTAAATATCCTACAGCATACAGGACAGCTCCCACAACAACGAATTATCTGGCCCCAAATGACAACAGGGCTGAGGTTGAGAAACTCTCCAGTGCAGCTTAGGTAAGCCAGCATGCAGATTCCAAGAGGCAAATTAGCAAATTATAAAAGCTAAAGACTTAAGCTCATGAAACCAGAGGAAAGCATAAATAAACAAAAGCAAAATGAAAAATAAGCCCACCAACTTTCCTCTTCAAATATCACACAGGGTAAAGGCTTTTCAAAAAATATGAAAAATAAGCTGCACTGTTAGGTGGTTTTTTTGGGGGGGGGATCTATAAACAATCTGAATCAATAGAGGATTATGTAAATAAATTATGATAAAATCATACAATGAAATTCTCCGACGCCATTAAAAATAATGGTTTTTAGCTAAATGTACTGATTTGGAGAGACACCCATGAAACGGTATCAGGAAAATAAAGTTACAGAACACTGTAGACAGCAGGAGTCTCCTTTTGTAAAATATTAAACAAACATATATATGAGCAGGGGAAGGACTGCTGATACAAACCAAACTGTTTAATGAGGTCTTTAGAAAGGCAGGATTGCTGATGGTGAGAAGGAAAATTAACAAGTTTTTCTTCAGATGTCATTATTCTTTTGCAATTAAAAAGCCTTATCAAGTCAACTGAGCTTAGGAAAGGAGAGGAGTAACAAATAAAGGAAAGAGAAGAAGAGAGGGGAAAGGAAAAAAGAGCCTCATGCCCAGAGTTCATTGGGAAATCTGAGTCTGTTGTTCCCGTTTTTACCAGTAAGTGCTGCTGTTGACCAATTTAATAGACACAAGCAGTGAAATAAAAATGGGGAAAGCAACTCCAAACATCTGTCCCTTTGTTCACTATCAGGCCCCTTCAGCCAGCATGCACGGTTTCGTTCAACTGGCATGTTTGGTCTGGTTTCTCTGACCCACTGCTCATCTTCAAAACTGTACCGCATAGTGATGGAATCAACTCTGGTCATATCTCTTCTCAAAAACAGAGACACCGCCTGTGCTAGATGACAGGCTCACTTCTGGCAAGCAGAGATAAGGATTCAGCACATCAGTTTTCTTTGAGGAGCAACTCAGGGCACAAGAACTTAATTACCCAAGTCTCATTACCAGAAAGTTCTTTGAATACCTCTATTCTACCAGTACTCAAAATTAAGGGCTCTTCTACTATTGGTCACTATTATTGAAAGCATCAAACTGTATTTTTCCAGTTCTACTGCACAAATGAAATAGACCCAGCATGCACCACAGAGGCATTTCTACTAATGCCTCATGCGCACATACTTATATGCACATATGAATGTCAAGCAATGTGTAACCTTGAAAAATGTATGACCAACGCTTTTCCAGTATTTTGTTCCCACTTGCAATGGACACCACTAGCCCTATCTTGAAAGACAACATAATAAGATTTAAAAGATACAAGATAAAAAGTTGGGCGAGTTTGAACTTTTTATATTTTGCACAAGTAACCATTCTTAACTTCCCATGACAAGTAGGTCCTTGGGTCTCTGTATTTCTTTCTACTTGCAGATAGCACAGAAAGAATCAGAAAACACGATTTGTTTTTGCTTGTATAAATGATTTATTACTGTACTATTAATCTAGTACTAGTAAAATGAACTAAGGAACATGTATTTATCTTTTCTAAGTTATGACAGTCAAAGAACCACCACACTGTTAAGAAGAAAAACAACTTGGAAAACTCTTGAGCGGTCGCTGAGCTTTCTTTCAACCCCAGAGCTGAATCACAGTTGCAGCCGGATTTCACAATTCCCCCAGGGTCTGTGAAGACACTGGCGCCAATCACAGCATTTCCCCTGATTAGCAAACTGGCTTCAGACCCATCAAAAACTTTCACATTTGAAATTTAACACATCTATATTTAGAACATGAGTTGTAGGGCAACATTTGCTGCAAGCAAAACAGCAAAGGAGAAAAAAAAGCACTGAGGCTGTATTTGTTCTTATGGAAAGATGGGTCCTAACTCTCGGACCTAAACACAGAATAGGCTACTTAGAGATTACAGAATAGGCTACTTAGAGATTAGGCACCTGAAGGAGTTAGTGTAGGACCAGCGAGCACCCACAGTGTATTATTAGGAGAGGCACCTGGAATTAAGGAGTTTAATATGTTAGACCTACCAATACCATGGCCAGCAAGTTAAGCATAAGAAATTAGGGAATGGTATAAGAAATTAGGGAATGAGAAAAAGGTAGTCTGAATTTCATGCCCAGTCTAAAAAGAGGCTGACTACTCCTCAGCTCCAGTCACTTGGTGATTAGACAGAAATGTGGATCCAGACTTTCCAGATTTTCCAGTTTTCCAAGGGAAGCTATTTTTATGTGAAATTTCCTAATTTTTTTAAATGTTAACCACTAATTCATATTTTGTCAAAAACAGATTTATGGCTCCATCCGAATGTGTCTGTGGGCCACACTCAGCCTGTAGGGATGGGGTTTGCAACTTTGAGTAAAATGTTCAAGTAACTCCATCAAGTAGTTAAATTAGCAGCAAGAGACAAATGCATTTTTAATTCTGGTTAAAAAAAAACCACACACACAAAATTTACCCTCTTTTAAGTCCCCATTTCCATCTCCAAAACTTTATCATCTTGCACAACAGAAACAATACCCATTTTAAAAAATCCCCTTTTCCCCTTCCCCAAACCACTAGCAGCAACCCTTCTGTTTCTGTAAATTTGACTACTCTAGGTACCTATAAATGGAAACATACTGTATTTGTCTTTTTGTGACTGGCTTATTTCACACACAATAATGTCCTCAAGGTTCATCCGTGTTGGAGCATGTAACATACTTCCTTCCTTTTTAAGGCTAAATAATAGTCCATAGACATTTGGGTTGCTTCCACCTCTTGGCTATTATAAATACTACTGTTATGAACAAAAGTATAAAAATATCTCTTTGAGACCCTGCTTTCAATTCTTTTGGGTATATGCCCAGAAGTAGGATTGCCAGATCATATGTTGATTCTATTTTTAATTTTTTGAGGAACCACAAGTTTTCCATAGCATGGGCACCATCTTACAATGCCTCTAACAGTAAACATGTTTCTGATTTCTCCACATCCTTGCCAATACTTGATATTTTCTGTTATTTTAAGAATAGCCATCCTAATAAGTGTGAGGTGATACCTCATGGTGGTTTTCATTTGCATTTCTCTTATGACTTGTGATGTTGAGCACCTGTTCATATCCCTGTTGGTCATCTGTATGTCATCTTCAGAGGAATGTCCTTTGCCCATTTTTAAACTAGGTTATTTGACTTTTTGTTGTTGAGTTATAGGAGCTCTTTATATATTCTGATATTAACCCCTTATGAGATATATGATTTGTAAGTATTTTCTATCATTACATAGGTTGCCTCTGCATTCTGTTGATTATGTCCCTTGAGGCATAAAAGTTTTTTTTAAGTTTAATGTAGTCTCACTTTTATATCATTCCCTTTATTGTTGCCTGTGCTTTTGTTGTCATATCAAAGAAATCATCCTTAAGTCCAATGTCATAAAACTTTTCCCCTATGTTTTCCCTTAGGAGTTTTATAGTTTTTGATCTTATGTGTGACTGTTAATCCATTTTGAGTTAATTTTTTATACAGTGTAACACAAGGGTACCACTTCATTTTTTTGTGTATGTGAATATCCAGTTTTCCCAACACCACTGGTGGAACAGACAGTCCTTTCCCCACTCTGAGCTCTTTATTTCTGAGTTCTTTATTCTATTCTGTTGGTCTATTTGTGCGTCTTTATGTCAGTATCACAATGTTTTGAATACTGTGGCTTTATAATATGCTTTGAAATCAGGAATTATGATGGGGCGCCTGGGTGGCTCAGTCGGTTAGGCATCTGACTCTTGACTTCAGCTCAGGTCATGATCTCAGGGTCGTGAGATTGAGCCCCGCATTGGATTCCGCACTCAGCACAGAGTCCGCCTGGGTTTCTCTGCTTCTCCCTCTGCCCCTCCCCCCGCACTTGTGCGTGCACTCTCTCTCTCCTCTAGATAGATAGATAGATAGATAGATAGATAGATAGATAGATAGATAGATAAAATCTGAAATCAGGAAGTGTTAGCCCTTCAACCTTGTTCTTCTTTTTTGAAATTCTTGGGGCAGATGCAAATTTTTCATGAAATTTGGCTCTTGGGGCAGATGCAAATTTTTCATGAAAGACTCCTGGCTCAGGTTTTTTCAAGGCTCATGCTGGTAAAAAGCTCTTTCAATCCTCTACCACTACTAATATATACAGAAGCATATACCTTCAGAAGGACTTAAAGACATAATAAAACTTCCCAGGAATTCCAAACTTAACAAAAGATGGAATACATTGGAAGTATCCTGGCTTTGTTGGTGAAAGAACAGTGGTTAAGAGACAAAAAGTGGTTAAGAGTCAAAAAGATCTGTGTTGTGGCTCCACCATTTCCTGTCCCCGTGACCTTGTGCATATGATTTAATCTCAGTTTCCCCATCTGTAAAATGGAAGTAATGACAGCACCTCCTTCCCAGGGCTGCTGTGATGAACAAACAGAACAATTCAGATAAAGTACTTAGAGCACAGTGCTTTCCTGGCACACAGTAAGCACTCAGTCCACTAATGACTACTCCCAGCACTCTTGGAATTTATGACTCCCAATATTAAATATTCTATTTTTATCAGTGGTGTAATTTTTAGAGAATAAAATATGATGTCAGGCACCTACGAGACCCGTATGGAAACGTAACTTTTATTTACTAAAAGCAAAAAATTCAATGTCAGAAGCAAGGAGATCAATATAAAGAAAAAACAAAGTTAGGGTAATTTATACTACTTTAATGAAACCTCAGATTCATTCACCCAAAAGGCTCTTGGCATAGAGATCCTCTGGGCAGAGACAGACTCGATTTAATGCTTTACAAATCAATCCCAAACACCAGGACTTTTCAACAACCTAAAAGGAAGAGAATCCTCAGTTTGGTCCGGTGTAGCCCATACTACTAAAGAACTTGAAACTAAATCCTTAAAAGTTAAATCTCAGTCTAGGTCTTTTATTCATTAACAGGGCAGCTGCACAAGTAACTGTTAACATGAGTGTATAAGAGAAAACTATCAGATAAACTGTGTCCTGAGTCCCAAATGTTTATATCTATATCCATTCCTGATTTTCCTACAGGATCCAGAGCTCCTTTGGCAAAGCTCACTTCACCTTGGAATCTAGGGGTGGAATATAGAACCATTGTATTTTCTAGTCAGTCTAAACCCATTCCCTCATCAAAGGCATTGGTTGATGAATAGAACATGACTTGAGAATGGCCAACAAGAAAGGTTTGACTTCTTCCTTGCTATTCTGAAAGAGCTTCCCAGAAGTATGTCTGTCTGTCTGTCCTCTCTCATTTGCATACTCTTTCTCTGGATATGGAGAAGGGAGTAAGTAGCCCCCAGAGCATGTGGTAGTCTCCTGACATTAGGAGAACCAACAATACACTAAAGGTGACATAACACCATGAAGGCAGAGTGGACGGGACCAGAAACCAGATCCATGACAGTAACGCTAGCCTGAGTCAAACCAACCATGAAGTTCAAACCAACTCTGAAAGGACCTGGACTCTTCACCTAAATGAACCAATAAAGCTTTTTTACTTGAGTTGGATTTAATGCCATTTACAATTACATGAATTTTTACCTATACACTGATAAAACACTAATTCTAAAACAAAACTTGTAAAATAACATACCCTTCTAAGAATATATGCCCCAGACATGTATTTAGGTCTCTGGCCTCAAATATTTGGACATCAAAAGGATAAGACCATACAAACAAACATATGGCTCTCACAGTCTTATGGGAAACTCAGTATCAACTTGAGTTTCAACTCAAGTAACTGTCACCCATCATCTCAATGCTACTTTAAGCACTTGAAGATTTAACTCAAGGGAGCTATAAACATTTTCCAGATATATGTCCTTTCCTCCTCTGAGTAATCTAAGGCTATTGAATCTGTCCCGCTAGGATATACATTCATTTTTCAATGTTAACCAAAATGAAGGAACTCTGGGTATCTGATATGACATGAGGAAGACCTTGGACATCAATAGCTTCTTTCATCTAAGGAGCCCAAAGAGCTTTATGCTCATTTACTGTCAACATTCCTATAAAGTAGATAGAAGCAGGTATTCATGCCCCTGGGGGCAGCAAGATGAAGCTCTGATGAAGGTCACCAGGCACTGGGCAGTTGCAGAACAAAGCCAGACTCTCAGGGAGTCCTTACTCTATCTTGAAAATAAATCATGTCTCAAACCTTCATTTGAGGGGTCAGAATAAAATGATTCTCTTGTTTGGGATTTCCCAAAGTACACACTGGCAGATATTCTCCCTTCAACTCTCCTCCCCCTCCAAAACAAACAAACAAAAAAAAAGCAGGAGAATTCTGTAGTCAAGTAAATCTGAGAAACGCTGGGCAAAGATACACCAGTTTGTTGATTACTGCCCATTTCAGAACCTTTAATATGCTGATGCACATTATGATACTTGAGAAGGTTAAGTGAGTCAACACAAATATAGGTAAGAACTTAGAAAAGGCCTGACACATAAGTATGTGCTTAGCAGGTGTTACCAGAAGAGGCAACAGTAGATAGAATCCAGTATCTAGATCTAGACTAGCTTGGTTAGGATCCCAGCTCTACTACACAAAAGCAGAATGACCTTTCTTCACCTGTGAAACTGGAATTAAAATACAGTTGACCCTGACCAACATGGGTTTGGACTGCACTGGTGCACTTATACGTGGATGCTTTACAGTACAGTACTATAAATGTACTTTCTCTTCTTTATGATTTTCTGAATAATACTTTCTTTCCTCCAGCTAACGTCATTGGACGACTTCAGTATATAATACATATAACACACAAAATATGTGTTAATCGATTGTTTATGTTATTGGTAAGGCTTCCATTCAACAGGAGGCTATTAGTAGTTAGGTTCTGGGGGAATCAAAAGTTACACATGGATTTTCAGTTGTGCAGGGGGTGGGTGCCCCAACCCGTGTCATTCAAGGGTCAAGTGCAACACCTACTTTACAGGGGTGATGCTTACAAAGTGCTTAGAAGGCACAGAAAGCAGTAAGTGTTAGGTGCTGTGGGTGCTTTGTTACTGTTGTTCCCTAAATGGATGTTAGAATGTATAGTTCCCCAAATTTACTTAAGCACAGTACCTTTTGTTTTGTTTTTTCATAAAACCTCCTATGCCATTAATTATTATCTGGCTGACCTTTTAACTCTAGTTCTTAAATTCTATTTACTATCCTTCCTTCTTCTCTCTGAAGGAAGAAATCACCCCGGATGTGTCCACCTGCCTATCCCCTTCTCTCTTACCCAACCCCCCCAACATTTTACCCCATAGGATTCCTTTTTTCCATTGACCATTCAGTAAATGGACATGGTCCCAGGCAGAAGGTCATGCTCAGTTTCCCAAGGCTGAACATTCTCAAGTCCTATTCCTTCTCACTTAAAACTTGAACTCATGAAAAACAAGAAGAGAGACTCTCCAGGTCCCTGGATCACTAAGTCAAAACTGCCAAGTAAACACTGATGATGCTGTGATTTAAGAGGAGGCAGGGAGCCCAGTAACATGGTGTACTTTGGTCAAAGAGAGTATAGTGCAGCTTTGAAAGGCATGAGTTGGGGCATCCAAAAGATCAGGGTTCAAGTCCCACTTCTACTCCTTGCTAGTCACGTCACTTTGAGCTTCTTCTCTGTAACATGGAGATGAGAGATGGTACCCAGCTCATGGGATTGTTGATTTAAATGAGATCATGTGTGTGAGGCACTTAGCAGAGTGCCTGGCACGTTGGAAGCATCAATAAATGCTAGGCTGGCGACTGCTATTAAATTGCCGCCACTGCTGTTGTTATTTCAGGACACAACTGCCGCAGCATGCCATGACTCACTTCTCCACTCAGCCTGCCCTGCCTCAGCCCTCATGAGGAATGGTCGAGCCCCTCGCAGGATAACCCGAATTATACTGCTCGCCACAACTGTCAGCCCAGCTCCACAGCCAAGAGTTCTCTGCCAGGACAAAGCTTTCATGGAAGAGACACGGCAGGAAGATAATAGATTTGTACCATTAAAAAAAAAAAAAAAAAAAAAATCCAACCGCAGCACTTTGACAAAGATAACAGGCTCTCACTTGTGTTAACCAGCCCGAACAAACAAAAGCCAAACAGTTAGCTGCTGGAGCCCACAATCCAGGACAGTTTTTCCAGATTGGGATACAGGACCCTTGAGATTTACCTGTGGGTCTCCAGTGGAAAATATACCTTGATCTGACACTTCAGAAAAAATCACCACAAAAGTTTCTTAACTTTACAACACTTAAATTATGATCGCCTTGGGTTATCAAGTCTTTTATAAAAGAAGGACCTGCCTCTAAAATCATCATCTAGATTAATAAACCTTTAGGAGTATCCATTCAAATCACCTGAAAAATTCCTAATCTCTAGTAATCCAACTACTTATTTACCATAGATTAAAGTGGAGAATAGCTTGCTAGTTCAGCTTTTCAACAAAGCAACTTCTCTAATATGGGAGAAAGAGGGGAGGGAATTAACTTGTCTGGAATACTTTTAGTTAAAAACTTCATATTTTAAAAAGTCACTCATGACTCAAGTTTTATGACTACTTCCAATACTTAGAAATCTTAAAATCCTTAACACTAAACACTGAGAGAATCATCACTACCTATTCTGAGATACCAGAAAATCCTTCAAAATGATTTCTCAGAGAATTCTGATTGCCTCCTCTCACCCTCAAAAGTATCTTCTATAAACTTCAGAAATGTCTGTACTGAATTCTGGGATTTATGAAAAGGAGGAATCATAAATTGCTGGAAAGCACTGATCATGGTTCATCTTGAGAAAAGAACAAACAGCATATTGTTCCTTCCTGGAGATCTGCTATAGAGAATAGCGGGTATTTAAAAACAAAAACAAAAACAAAAACAAAAAACAAAACAAAACAAAACTCTTCCCCAATGGCTCCTTTTATACAGACCACAAAGGAAAAGATGGAATTGTGATACTGCTAAAATTAGCAAAAGCCTTTCATGAACAAGAAAAAAACATAAACCATTAGAATAACTCTTAAAATAGTTTTCTTTAATACATTTGAGGGAAGGGGAAGAGGAGAAATAGGCAAGAAGAAAGTAAAGCAAAAAAAGATAAAATTAAATTAAATCTTTATCTTCATGCTGATACATTTCAGACCACGGCTCTCCAACAGTGGTGGGGCAAAGAATCACAGAGGAGCTGAGCAAAATACGGTGGTCCTAAAACCCTCAAATCAGTAGGACTGGAGTCCCAGGACCCAGAAATTCATATCTTTAACGCATCCCCAGATGATTTTGACACAGGTGACCTTCAAACTACATTTTGTGAAACACTGCTTTTAGACACAGAGAAAATAATTTTAAAACATCTTTTATCAGAACCTTGCAAATAAGGATCCCATAGGTCCTGGCCAATACTTCAGTTAGAATTGGGAAGTCCTCGGTCAATATTTGTGGTGCTGAAAGCAACATATCCTGACTTGGCGTTTTAACAAAGGCTATACCTATACGCACATGCACACATATATATACACAAACGTACACGTACACATAAGTATGTATCTATGTGTATGTATATATTTGACTAAGTCTACTGTAGTCAAATAAAGCACCTCGTCTTTCTTTTCTACTTGCTCAACACAGACTGTTAGTCAAAAACAATCAGAACTTTTAGAAAGATGACTCTATCATATTGTTTGCAACTTAATACGATACAGATGGGCAGGTGAGACAAGAAGCATCCAAGCAAAACATAATTTCTGGTATCTGAACTTCCCCATAATCCGTCAGAGGATACCCAGGTCTCTGCTTCCAAACCAGCATTGTTCTCACACCTGGAAAAGAGCCTGTCTTTTTATATGCATAAATTTAACCGACAAGCACTCTGATAGAATTCTAGCTGCTACCTGGGAAAAAAAGAAACAGAACATAAAGGTATTTATCAAGAGAATGGTCTCCCCTCTCATCAGAGAGCACATTATACCAAAAGCAGTATAAATTAGTTGAGACCAATTTTCCTTATCACTAGTAGAAATTCTCTGGTGATGTGTAGGGCTCTATTCTCATCTGTGTCAAGGAAATGAGTTAATTTTTATGTTCTCTTAAGGATCTGTAAAACACAGCTCAAAATAATCACACTCACCATTTACCGTTTGTAATTTCAATTAATTCAGATCGCATATTCCCAGATTTACTTAAGTAGATACCAATAAAACCAAGGGAAGGCCTGGTGGTTACTTTGAAAAGAGGTAAGAATCCTGAAAGAAATAACCATAGGTGGAAAATATTTAATCAGGGAATGATCTAGAAAAAAGAAAAGGCCCCTGACAGAACAGGCTTTGAATTGTGAAGTGTCCTATGTAAGCATTCCTCTAAAAGTATAGTGCACACCCTACGTAATGGTGCTTCGGTTTGGAAATCAAACAGAAGTGGGATCAAATCACAGCTTGTCACTTAATTAGCTATGTGACTATGGGCAAGTCACATAACCACCCTTAATCTCAGTGCCCTCCTCGTCTGTTAAATGGAAGAATAACAGTAACTATCTAATAGAGTTGTTGTGAAGATAAAATTAGATAATACATGCAGAGTTGTTAGCACATAATAAGCATTCAATAAATGTTAGCTTATTATTATTCTATTATAAGGGCAAGGTGTGTGGGTGTGTGGGTAAATTGACCTTGGCATCCACTGATTGACGGGAAAGATTAAAACAAAAAAAAACAACATAAGAGCTTATGATGCTACAAGTCAGGGACCCAAACAAGTAAATCAAAGTGGCTCATGTATTATAAAAACTCAGCTGCAGAAACACCTCTTCTTTAAATGGTTAGAGTAGACAGAGATTCTTATAGGGCACGGCCACTTTGGTTGTGCATGGCACAAAGCCGGGGGCTGCCCTTCCCAGGCTGTCATCAGAAGATGCTCCTACTATGGGTTGAATTATGTGCTCCCAAATTCATATGATGAAGTCCCAACCACCAATACCTCAGAATGTGACCTTATATGGAAACTGGGTCGTTGCAGATATCTGTTAAGATGAAGTCACGTTGGAAGACAGTGAGCCCCAAGTGAATATGACTGACGTCCTTATAAAATGGGGAAATCGGGACACAGATACACATGCAAACAGATGTCATGTGAAGACTTGGGTGATGCTACCACATGCTAAGAACTACCAGAAGAGAGGAAAGAGGCCTAGAACCGATCTCTCCCTAGCACTGACAGAGGGAGCATGGCCCAGCTCCCATCCCACACCTTGATCTTGGACTTACAAACCTCCAGAACCAGGAGACAAGAAATGTAATGTGGCAGCCCTGTCTACAGTCCACCGACTACCTTCCAGAGATGTTGACCCCCACACTCCCAGGCCCCTAACATAATGAACTGTGCTAGTGTCTGTTCCAAATGCACTGACATGCCCATAGATGAGACAGGCAATCCATTCTGTATGCTTCGGAAAGAGAGCTCAGTAAAAAGAGAGAAAGGACATGCAGGAGACAACCTGTCAAACACTAAACAACATGTAATGTCTCTGCTGCACTGGTGTCACTGGGATTCAGGAAGACTGACTGGCAGAAAGCTCCGTCTAAGGCCTGCCAACACCAGTTGCTGTGGCCAGAAGGGGTACTGTCTGCTTGGGAAAGAGAACTGTTCCAACACAAAGCTTCTACCTTTTCTGATTTGGCTGAGCAGTGCTTCTGAAACTTCCTGGGGTGTCAACATCAACTGAGAATTTGATTAGAGCCAATAACCCTCTATTGGAAAAACATACTTGACCCCAACATTTGCACACAGGTTCAAGAGTCTGAGCAGGGCCGGCCTGAGGGGCAGTGACCTAGGTAACTGCATAGGGCCTGCCTGGGTTTGGTTAAATACCCTGCTGTTATGGTCTTGAAATTCTTAATTTTTAAATAATGGGTCCCACATTTCCCTTATGCATTGGACCCCACAAATTATGTAGCTGGTTCTAGGTTTTAGGAATACAAAAGCACTGGGAGAATGGACCTTTAGCTGTACCTATTCAAGGTCAGGAAAGATTTACAACTCCTATTCAACAGATTTTATGTAAGGGCTCCTTTGCAGAAGGGCTACATGGTTAGGGATGCAACATCTCAAGGCAGCAAGAGGGGGAACACCAGCAGGGGGAGTGGGAGAGGGAGAGGCAGGCTTCCCGCCTAGCAGGGAGCCTGATGCAGGGCTTGATCCTGGGACCCTGGGATCATGACCTGAGCCGAAGGCAGATGCTTAACGACTGAGTCACCCAGGTGCCCCTATTATTAGTTTTTAAAGGACTGGAACCCAAATGACTACAAATGACTTGTGTGTCCAGGGAAAGCCATTATATCAAAAACCCAATTTCTTCAGAATCACAGTTATTTTAAATTTAAATTTTATTAAAATTATGTTTTCTCCAAAAACTTCAGAGGAACATGAGCCAGCAAGCAGGAGAATCTGCCCTGTCTTGCCAACTTATCTTAATAAACAATGTCACCACCATGGGGACGTCTTGACTTCAGCTGTACAGAGTCTCCAACGATGGCTGCAGGAAGTTTCCAAGGATGGCCTTCAAGCAACTGAACCAGGCTGCCCAGTGTTGATACCCTTGTGTAGTCCCCTCCCACAGTGATTCTGGCCTGGTCTCTTGATTTGTGTTTACCAAGGGAATGTGGCATAGGTGATGCTTTGGCAATTCTGGACCTAGTCATAAGGAGACTGTTCACTTCCACTTACTCTCTCTTGGAACATTCACTGTGGAGAGGCCTGAGGCACCAGGCAAGGAATTAAGTGACCCTACTTGAGAGATCACATGGAGAGGCCACAAAAGACCCTGAAACTATATAAGGCATAGAAAGTTCCAATTGTCTCAGCGCTCAAGACAGATATCCAGATTTCTTCAGTCCTGGCCATCACCTAACTACAACTATAGGAAAGATCCCAAGGAAGACCAGCAGAACTGCCCAGTTGAACCTAGTTAACCCTCAAAATCATGAGAGATAATAAAATCATTATTGTTTTGAGCCGCTTAGTTTGGGTCATTTGTTACACAACAGCAGGTAACTAAGTTTGAAACTTTCTGAAATAAGCTCCAAATATTCCATGGAGAAAAGGGAGGGTAGGAACTGGGCATCCGTGAGATGTATACAGCCCACAAATGAGTGCTAATTCATGTGCACCCTTCCCTCTTTTTTTTATTATATTAGGTAACATTTAAAATTGGGAGATCTCAGATAAAAATCCAGATTTCTGGTTTCTGAGAAATCAGAATAGCAGCCACACTGGAAATACATTCCATCATGGTAATAACCAGCAGCAGCAGAATAGCACTTGCCCCTCTACAAAGGGTTCATGATCTTGTTCTGTCTGAGTTTCCACCTGGCCTCATCTCTGTTAGACCATCTTTTCACCCCCACAGTACCTACCAGAGTGACTGGCACACTAGTTGGTCCACGCTTCGTTGAGCAATTGCACTGAGTACCAACTGGTATCACTCCACGTGATTGCCAAATCCTGTTCTTACCTCAGTTATCCCCTCCTTTCCAAACCCATCACCACTGTCTTCATGCCCTCTCTTAGGTCATTGCAAGAACATGCTAAGGGTCTCCTAGCCTCCACGTTGTACCTCTAATCCATTCCAGTCCGTCCCCACTGGGACCACCCACTTAAAACACAAACTGGGCATATCACAGACTCCCCCCAAAAGTCTTCAGTTGGCTTCCTGGTTGTGATATTGTACTAGATGTTACAATTGGGGAAAACGAGGCAGGCACACGGGCTCCCTCAGGATAATTTCTTAAAACCAGGTATTTTAGGAATTAGAGTCTACAATTATCTCAAAATAAAAAGTTTAACTTCTAAATCTATGAAAATTTTCAATGTACATATTCTTTGACCCATAAAGTCTACTTCCATCAAAATTCAATTTGTATGTAATTTTTAAATGTCTTTGGTTGCTCCCCTACACCTATACCTACAGAACAAAGTCCAAACTCACTCAGCCAGACTTCCAAAGCTTTCATTTTGTCCTTTACTGAAAACAATAAATCCCTGGAATCCTCAAACACATCCTACATACTGTGCATTTGCCCAGCCTAGGACCATCCTCCATCATCTGGTAAACCCTCTGCATTCTCCAACATGGAATTCAAATTCCCTCTGCCACAAAGCCTTTTTTAAGTCTCCGAAAAGAAATTAATCTCTCCCTATCCTACCCCACTGTATTTTGTTTGCACCACGACTGTGCCCCTGCTGCCCTTGTGTAGGAGCTATTTCTATATATATATATATATATATATATATGTATATCATCCTAATTCATACACTAAATCAGTTCAGAGAGGTTAAACAATATTCCCAAGATCACAAAGCAAAGTGGCAGGCTTGAGATGCCTCTTTCCAAAAATCTCTCCTTTTCTGCTATACCTCAAAACCTGGAAAGTAATTTCTCCTCAGAACTGCTGTGAGCTAAAACAGTCACTAACAGAATTCTGCATATATTAGGTGAGAAGACTTTCTTGAATTAAACTAGAGTAGAAGACAAATATTTGCACCTTATGATACCCTAAATAATGTTACCTTCAAAAAAAGTGAACAAACATTTCCCCTCTCTAGTTTTAAACATGGAATAATTATAGCCTTCGCAGATACAAAAGTCATAGGAAAGGGTATGACATTTTCCATCAAGCACGCCCTGATTTTACTTGCCCATAAGTAAGGGAACGCCAAATGAAACTGTCCTCATTTGCTCTAAACCCAAAAAGGTCCACTAAGAGATTAGGGATAAGGAAGATTTGGAATAAATTTGAGAAAAATGTCTTTTGTAGGTTGAGAATTTTAATCGGACAGAAAACAAGATGTGTTTAATATATTTTAAAGGCAATTCAGAGTTATAGGTTTTTGAAGATAACTAACGAATATATAGTGAAACTTCAAAATTGACATGTTAATGAGAAATTACAACTTGGGGCTGACTGCAGAGTTGAGAGTAAACATGCCCATGGACATTTCCCACCCATGTGATTAAACTCCTCCATGTCCTCAAACATTTCATACTCCTCCACCTCTTACCAGAAATCTTGGTGAGGCAAACCCAGCAACTATTTGCAGATGCAAGTTCCACTTCCTTTGTTTGCTACTAACAGAACTAGAACTTGCTCAGGGCGGCAATGTGCCCAGACAGGAGAAGCCATGCAACACAGTTCTAGCCACTGAGATGCAAGGAGACATCTCTGGGGGGATGGGGTGGGGTAGGGGGTTTCCTGGGAAAGCCTGTGGTTTTTTTTTTTCCTGGTAGAGATGCTACTCCTCTTCCCTTTGCCCACTTCTTAAAGCAGATGTGATTCCTGGAGGGGTGGCAGCCATTTTGCAACCACAAAGTGAAAAACATTAGGAAAAAGCCAAGAAAAATGGCTGTGAGGATGGTTCTGACACCATGGAGCCACTAAAAAAACGGCTATGGTCACAGACTCCCTGGGTTTCTTGTAGGGGAGCTAAATGAATCCCTATTTGTTTTCATGCATGAAAAGGTAAACCTGATTGAAAACCATTCCCCTTTCCTCACTCTCTCCCCACCCAAGTCCAACCAATCACCCAGGCCCGTGCTTCTTCATCCCCCAGTATCTCTTATTTCCACCCCCTTCTCTCCATCTCTCCAACCACCAGGCAGTCCCAGATAGCACCATCTCCTGCCTGCACTGCTCTTCATTGGTCTTGTTACTACCCTCTGCAATCCATTCTCTATGGTACCTCCACAATGACCTTTTCAGAAACAAAGAGAATCCCATAGCTCCTACTTAAAATTTTTCCATGCCTCCCTATGGGCCTATGAATAAAGCCCATCCTCCTAATCATGGATTAAAAGTTCCTCCATTCTATGGCCCCTATGACACTGAACTTGAATTAATTTCCCCTCAAGGTTCCAACCTTCAAACCATTCCCCATACTCTAAGCAGATACTTGCACATGCCCCCAAGGAAGCTCTCCCATATACTTTTGATTAAATAACTTTACTCATCCTTCCAGAATACAATCTATGAATTTCATCAGCACTTCCATGTTTGTCTTGAGTATCTGACCACCTAGGACTGGTACAACCATTTGCGCTTCTTTGCACATCCAACTGCCCAGTGCAAGCTCCCACCTTCCATTAAAACACGGAGACTTGGGGCCAAATGCTAGTCAAAGCCCTGCTTTTCTCAAATGCCATTTATAGCTCTGTGCTATAATCACTGTTTTTCCTTCCCTACCTTATTTAAAAAAAAAAAAAGGAAGTTGAACTAAAGATATATTGCAAAACAACACAAAAGTTTAAATACAGATACTGTAGAAATAGTGACCCAAATGACTAAAATGGAAAATGTTACCAACGTTGGAATCAGTGTTTAATCATTTCTGGTGATGCATCGTTATGATGCATGGTTATCAGTCATAAGTAAGCTTTAACATCAGAAATTTAAACAATGTCAAAACTTTACTCTATGAACACAATCCCACTGAAGATATGAAATAGAAACAGACTTGACTTAGACATGGTTTATGTAATGGCTTTTTATTTCTTTATTTTGGACATTTTAGTTCCTAATGTTTCCTAGGAGTCGTTTTCCATGTATATAATACTGTCCACCTAACACTGACCCTGACTGACTTCAATCTTTTGTGACCTATCAAATCGTAGATGCATGATTGTAAGATGTTTACTGAGTATTTTCAATTTCCTGAAATAATTCCACTTATATAAATATACCAACGGTAACAACAGACCTCAACATTATTTCCTACATATGAAGCATGTTGATTTCCATAGAGGGTCTGTGGAATTCATCTTACCATGTAAGTTCTATATAAGACAGAGATATATATTATGGAATTAAAAATAATAGAAACAGTGACAATTATAAGAAAAGTCTTCGCCGTAGTTATGATTTATTGAGCATTTTCCATGTGCCACTCCCTATTCTAAGCACTTTACACATGCATTATCTCATTGATTTCTCATAAAACTTGGCACTACAACTGGAATCATCCTCATTTTACAAAAAAAAAAAAAGAGGAAAAATGAGTCTCAAAGAAGTTGACAACTTCATGTAGGTACATCTGGTCCATAATGGAACCTGACTTATGACCCTAGACCATCTATCTGCAGGCTTCACTTCATCACAACTGTAAACATTTCCATAACACTTCACATGTACCAGCAGTTGACAAATAGTTTATTTTCAGGACAACCCAATGTAGCAGGTATTACCACTATGCTCATTTTACACATGGGGAAATTCAAACATGGACAGGTCAAGTTACTAGGTCAAGATGACCCAGCCAATAAGCTCCAGATCCAGGATTCAAACCCAGGCCAGGACCTCTAGAGTCTGTGCCCTTAACTACCACCCTATTCACCGCACTATCCTCCAAGTAATAATTGTATCTTTAGGGCATTTATAATGTGCTGGGCACTGTGACACTTTCCATACATTATCTCATGGAATTTTCGTAATAACTAAGGTAGGTGGTATTTTTATCTCCACTTTACATATGGAGGCTCTGGGACTCAGAGAAGTTAATCCAGTTGCCCAGGGTCACACAACCAACAAATGCTACATCGGGGAATATAAAGTAGCAATGTTTGGGTTTCACTCCCCACCTCCCCAAATATTTTCCTGGGGCATGTGTGTCTGGGAAACAGTAGGCATCAGATTTTCCACCTCTTTAAAACTGTTCGGTTCATGTAATTTAGGGTGTGACTATTCATAGATACTGTTGAGCTAATCTTATGGGAGCCAGTGTAACCGCAGTGCATACTGCAGAACAATACATGCTTTCTCTATAAATTACATTATGCCAACCTGGCTTGGGAAAAGCCCATCTTTGTGATACGAACACTTAAGACAGTTTAGTTTTAGAAATAAAGAAGGTCCACTGTGGATGCTGTTTTTCTTTTTTACAGACAGTAGGAAACTTTGCTCTTTCTTCTAGAGAAAGCACTACTCGGTTTTCTATTCCTACCCTCTCAAAAGTTCCATTATGTAAGCCAAAATAAATCCCTCCAAAAAGGCATTATGAATCCTATTAAGAAAAAGCAATAGTTTCTCTATTCATTTTCAACAAACAGAATGGAGGAGGATCTAAACAGAATTAAAGCTCATTTCTGGAAACAGAATTAAGGAATAAAAATGCAACTACAGCAAAATAAATTGATAAATCATAGCTAAATATGTCAAGCCTATACCAGTTAAAGAATGCTGAGTTGTATGTGTCACTGAGTTTTGGTTTTTGCAGAGACAACTTTAATAAAATTCCACAAGGCCACAGAGTTATGCTGGAGACAAAAATCACATCTTCAGCATCCTCAATAAAATGCAAAGTCAATAACAGTTGTTATCCTTAGCCAGGATAGACACAAGACACTTAATATGAATAGACAGGAGAAAATGCAGAGTCTGCCTTTTAATCATTTTATTCTTTCACTTAGGGACTCACTTAATCAACAAATATTTATACATGTGCAGGCCCTGGGCTAACCTCTGGGAATACAATAGTGAACAAAATCACTGTGCTCCCTGGCCTCATGAAGTCAGGAAACACATATTGAACACAGACAAATCAAATATAGGATACTTATGTAAGTAATTAAGTATGTGAGTAGGTTGTATGAAGGAAAAGATCAAGAAACCATAAAGGAGAGGCCTGGGTGGCTCAGTCGGTTAAACATCAGACTCTTGATTTTGGCTCAGGTCATGATTTCAGGCTCATGAGATAGAGCCCCAGTCAGGCTCTGTGCTGGTCATGGAGCCTGCTTAAGATTCTCTCTCTCTCCTTCAGTCCCTTCCCTCCCTCCCTCCCTCCCTCTCTCTCTCTCTGAAGAAGAAGAAGAAGAAGAAGAAGAAGAAGAAGAAGAAGAAGAAGAAGAAGAAGAAGAAGAAGAAGAAGAAACAAACAAACAAACAAACAAACTATAAAGGAACAGCACAACTAACGCAGGTAAGGGGCAAGGAAGTGGGTCAGGAGGCAACCTTTAAGTTGGTACTGAAAGATGGAGTAGAAAGTAGAAAGGAGAGTGGTAGAAAAGTTTTCCAGATGGCAGGAGGAATGTGTGAAGAAGCCCGAGGTAGAAAAAAAATAAAAGGAAGTAATGTGACATCAGAGTCAAGAGTTCTTGGCTCTGTTCCCAGCTTAGGTTCTAAAGGGCTAGCTACAGTCAAGGTGTTCACAACCATGGTAGCTGTCCTCAGCAGCAAGGCCTCCGGTGCCCCAGCATACGCCGGGAGACAGCTGAAGGGCCAGTCTGGGCAAGCGGCAGCCCTCTTATCTCCTGGGGAGTTGTTTCCAGAATCCTCAACCTGGAAACTTACAACATTTTTTGGCTGCCCAAGATGAAGCCAGTTAACAGAACATGAAGAACAGATTGTCAGTGGGTGACATGACTCCTGACAGAGCGCACACTGAAGACCTGAAGGTAAGGCAAGGCGAGGGCGATATCTCCCCACAGGGGAGATAAATAAGCTGACCAGCCTTTGTCTATCTGAAGCACCAGTCAATAAGGGCACTAAACTTTCACAGGAAGTGGAAGAAATATTCTGATGGAAGGGAGAGGGTTGAGATACCCAAATTCTTGAGTAACAAAAGATGGTCCGTAAACTGCCTTAGAGACGGTTAACTGTACGACCTTGACGTGCTAAACAGTGATATGCAAGTTTGGGGCAGAGCCAAACTGCTCAAAGCTGTAGAAGAGAAGCTGCTGGGTCTCTGGCACCTCCTACTCCACATGGCACTAGGTCCAACTGGCTGGTGGAACATACTTAGAAATCCAGGTATGACGATGCATCTGAATATTAGTCTATGTGCAACTCCCACAGGCCTCAGGCTAGCCATGCTTCCTGCCCTAATGTGTGCCATTAAGACTGCTTTGTGGGGTACTCCCTTAACCGGGACTGCCTCCTCCTACTCAACTCCCTGAGCGGCAGAAGCTGTGTTTTGTTTATCCCTCTACCTCAATTGATAGCTCACTGTAACACTCAATAAATTAGCTCTATTTCTGTAACCAAAAAAAAAAGAAATAGTTTTAGGCTATATGCTAAAGCATATAATTTGTGTTACCCACACCATTTAAACTGCGAGCAACCTTTAATGTCAATGTATAAAATTACTTCATATTTGCAAGGTTTTCAATGTGAGATGTTTATGGAAAATTTCAAGAAATTAAATAAAGTGCAGTAAGATATTTCACACACTGAGGTCCAACCGTGCATACTCAAAGAGAAATGTAATCAGCCACAAATATGAAATGCTCACACACTGAGATGGAGGCAGGGATCAATAAATGCAGAGAGAGTATCAAACCCTGCAAGGTCAATAAAAATTATCTAGTCCACCAGCTTGCTTTATAAGGAGGAAGAAAAACAGAAAACAAACCTGAAGCTCAGAATGCTGAACAAATCTGCCTCTGCACAATGACAAAACTATGACTTAAAAGGATCTCCAAATTCGCAGACCACTTCTTCCCCACCATACTGAGCTGCCACCTGAATTAATCAGGTCACCTTACTCCTCTAGCTGGAAACCTGCCATGACTCCCCATTTTTAGTGAATAAAGGGTAAAGTCTTTACAAACCCCTTGAGTGTCTTCCTCCACTTGGATTCCATTTCTTCCCTGACCTCACGTCCTGCCTTTCCCAACACTTTTCCCTTTGCTCAGCCTGTTCCAGCCATTACGGCCATCATGCTGATCCTGAACGGGGTACACTCCCATCCAGGGTCTACGTACTTATTCCTCCCTCTGTCTGCTGAGCTTCTCCTCCAAATGTGAGTATGACCCACTCTCTAACCTCCTCGAGAACCTTCCTTAAATGTCATTTTCTCAGGAAGACCTTCCTTGCCTACTCAGTTTTAAATTACAAGTCACCCCAAACCCGTCCATGCTTTATCTCCTCTATAGGACCTCTCACCCTTCATCATAGCATATATTTTACTATTTATGTATGTATTTATTTCTACAATCCTCTCTTCTCCCACATGTAAGCTCCATGAGTGTAAGGATTTTCAACAGTCTGGTTCACGGCTCCACTCCTAAAATCTAGGATGGGTGCTTGGCAAACACTAAAACCTCAGTAAATATTAGTTGAATAACTGGTTGTATGGATTGATGGAGTTCAAAAGTGGCCCAAATCCAGAGAGTTCAAGAGCTGTGAAATGTCTGATAGTGTCTGGCAGCCCCTAGGAAGCAGCCTGTGGCCTGGGTGTCATCTGCCGTCACTATGTACCCACTCTAGAACTGGCATTCACTGATACCCTGTGGGAAAGTCAGTAAACTAAGAAATAAAGTGGTATAAAGACTTGTCAAAGCAGTCCCTTTTGAGCCTGCGTGACTCTGGGTTAAAGGGTGAACTAACAAGCCGATTTTTTTTTTTTTTTCAGAAATAAGATGCTCTTACATGTATACAGATATATGTATAGACACAGAAGTCTCTTCTGAATTGCTTCCCCATGGCCTTCAGCTTAAGAGTAAAAAGGGGTGGTTTGCTTAGATTGGACATCCCAAAAAAGAGACCAGGTTTCAAAAACTTTCTGGCATGAACCAACATTTGCTATTAAGCCTGAATGGCTGGCACAGCTAAACCTCCATGCATCATTCTAAATATAAAACACCAAGCTTCAATTATAACTTAATGACAGATATATAAAGGAAGATATTAAGAGAGGCCAAAAATAAGGCAGTAAGAACCAAGGGTAGATATTAAAACTCCATAATATTTGGCCCAGGCATGAAGGGAAAAAAAAAACAAAACAACAACAAGAACATTCACATGGACTCAAACGGACATAAGCAGGTGATGCTCTTTCATGGATAGGAACCCTGTAAAGGTTTACATCCAGGCTTCATCTCACCCTACCAGTACCTGAAATAGCAAAATAGCCACAAAGCACTACCTGTTGGAATTTGAAAGACACAGGTTAATCCTAATTTACAAAAATAAAATACCAGGGGTCACTGCATGCCTTGCTAATTTCCAGTCTAATTCAGAGGTTTACAGCCCAACGCACACACTAACTGAAGACTGGACTTTTCCATCTCAAAGTCTTAGTAGTGTCTCTTAGGCACTGGGCAAGCTGCCAATCCACTGCTCTTCAAGACATGCCTTATTATCCCTTTACAACATGAACACCCTATCATATAATTCATTTGCCGGAGAAGTTGGGTGATCTGAACAAGTTCTGAATGCTGGGGCCATTTTTAAATGGCATTCATTTCACATGTAATCATTTCAAACAACAAAAAGTACTAGGAAAGAACTGTTGCAAAATAGTTTAATATTTCCTACAACTGTAACTCTTACTTTCTAGGATTCCAAATGTCCATAGCTACATCTAAATTCCCTTTAATCCACTATAGCTGAAGCAGGTATGTGTGTGTTGCATACCATCTGCAGAAACCTCCCCATTTGCTAATGGCACAATGCAGGAGAATCATTTGGGACCATTCAAAACCATTAAGGCTATTAACTCTGACTTGGGCCAAATCTAATAAACCAGTGTCATCCCAACAGGAAATGAGTTAAGTTGGCCTTCAAAGTCATTTAAGCAAATACCCAAAGTCAGACTGCCTAGTAAGAAACACTTCTGTTGTTTTTGCCCAGTTTAAAGCACAGATCACTGGGAATGCATTTCAGAAAAGAAAAAAAAAAGGTGCATTTCGTTTAAAAATATTTAAATAAACTGACTTTCAGTTGGTTTTCAGTGACCAACTGAAAGAGTGTCTAAACTTGCTTAAGTCCCTCTGACCACTGCATATATACAAACAGCAGGTGCACAATAAATATTTAAGAAACCAACATGGAACAAATCCAGCTCCACCTACATAAGGTCAAGTTTCTGATCCAGAAATTCTAGACCAGAAACAGTACTCATGAGAGAAGAGGTCGTAGACAGTTGCCATGCTGTATATTTTTTGTTGTTGTTGAGTCTAAATAATATATTCATTTCAAAATGTGTCCACCCCCAGGTCTTTGTTAACGCTAACCCTATACCTAGAACAATTCATTTCCCAAATGAAACCATTCCCATCTTTGAAGAGTTCTCTCACATATGAACCCCTAGGAACCCATTCCTAATAAAATATGTTCCGACTCCACTTGTTCTTCAGAATTAATCACTTCCTACATTCAACCATCTGGGACCTGGCTTTACTTGCCTTAGATCCTGCCCTTATGTATTCTGTCTTTTGTCATAATTGTTTCTGGCCTTGCTGCTCCATTTAACATGAAGGTTTTTAAAGGCTGGAGCTATCTTTGCAATTCCTCTCTACCCCTATGCAGTTGCTTTACACCCAGTAGATACTCTGTAAATACTGGTTGAATTGAAAGGATCTCAGTCTTGGATTTAGTTCTCTCAAAGTCTCCAAACAGTCTAATAGCTTGAGGACCAAACCTACCTAAAAATTAACTTAAATTGTAAGTACAATAAAATTATTCTAAGTTATTAACCTAACCACTCAATATGTTTATTTTCTTACCTGGAAAACCAGGCCAGCCATAGGAAATGACATTCCCTAGATCAGCGACTCAAAGAGTAATGAGGTAATTTCCTTCAAAGATGATTATGTTTTCAGGATTCTCTGGAATGCATACCTACCCATTAATGTGTCATTATTAATAGTTCCCTCTGGGTAGAACCAACACTAGCATATTTCAGAATTTTCAAGCAACTTTGCACTATATGTTCAGGTGTCAACATAATCTCAATTTGATAGTCCCACTGTTTCTATGAATCAGAAGACAGATTTACTAGAGATGCTAGGGGATATTCCATCATGTCTTGTCTAAGCATCCATATACCTCTATCTGAGTAAAAAAAAATGGATGAAAAGGTGAAGGGGTGAGTTTTATCCCAAGACTAGAGTTGCCAGATCTAGCAAATAAAAATATAGAATGCCCAGTTACATTTGAATTTAGATAAACAAAGAATAGTTTTTAGTGTACGTATCCCATGAAATATTTGGGGCATACTTATACTAAAAAATTATTCTTTGTTTATGTGAAATTCAAATTTACCTGGACATCCAGTATTTAACCTGGCAACCGTACTCCAAACCTTGAAATTGTATTGAGTCTCCAATTTTATTTTATTTTTTTAAAAGATTTTATTTATTTAAGAGAGAGAGAGAGAGAGCATGAGCAGGGTAAGGGCAGAGGGAGAAGCAGGATCCCCACTGAGCAGAGAGCCCAACACGGGGCTCCATCACTGGACTCCAGGATCATGACCTAAGCTGAAGACAGACGCTTAACTGACTGAGCCAGCCAGGCGCCCCGAGTCTCCAATTTTAAAAAAGGAAAAAGGAATGCACATATGAAGCTTGTAACGTCTTAATTTTATAAAAGAATATATCAATCAAATAGCATTACAGAATATTTTAGAATGCTCAATATAATCATGGTAAGAAAAGTAATTAAGTAAGGTAACACTGGGTGCTAACCATGTACCAGATACTACACCAAACCCTTTGTGTGCTTTATCTCATTTAATTCTAACCACATCCTTATGAGGTAGGAATTATTATTATTATTATTATTATTACTATTACTACTACTACTACGACGACGACGACTACTACTACTACTACTACTACGACTACTACTACTACTACTACGACGACGACGACGACGACTACTACTACTACGACGACGACGACTACTACTACGACGACGACGACGACGACGACGACGACTACTACTACTACTACGACTACTACTACTACGACGACGACGACGACGACTACTACTACTACGACGACGACGACTACTACTACGACGACGACGACGACGACTACTACTACTACTACGACGACGACGACGACTACTACTACTACTACGACTACGACTACTACTACTACGACTACTACTACTACTTCACCGATAAGGAAAGCAAACTACAAAGAGAACAAGTTGCCCAATGTCATGGAATAGTAGAGCAGAGATACAAACCCAGGCAGGTTTAACAAAGGGCTTACAAGCTTAACCACGACCTCATTTTACAGGTGAAGAAAAAGAGACTCTGTGATCTGCCCAATTCAGACAGCTGTTAATCAGTGCAGGTGGAATTCAAGCCTAGGACAGTCTGACTCCAGAGTTTTAGCACCAACAATATACCACCTGTGCAAGCCAGGCAAAATAGAAAAAGTGCACTTCCCACCTAAATCAGCTGCAATTATCATTGTAATAAGTCAGAATGCTTCATCTTCAAAGAACAGTGTTTGAACCCAGAAAAGCTTCCTTGGAATTTTTATCAGATGCCCCCAGCTAAATTTTGACTCCTTATAATCAAGAGATTATCCTGAGTTGGATAGAGAATGTGGAGATTTATGTTTGGGGGGAGAATTTGTTGTTATTGCCATTTCTGTACCAAAATATCTCTTTAAAATAAGTCACTTATCTAATGTCCACCAGTCTTGCAGCCCTGAGGCAAATTCTTGCTACAGCACATGAATCTCAAACATTGCAAGTAACCTGGAACGCAGACATAAAGCCCAACTTGAAGCAGCCACCAAAGCTAGCAAGGACCACAAGAGCCAAGATATTTCTTCTTGGATCTGGAACTCAACAGCCAGGATTATTCCATGTAAAACATACGAGTTCAGGAAATGTTGGAAGATATCCGGAGCTTTACCTGGAGCAGACTGACCTTTAGGAACCCTCATATGACTTATTCTAGGTGCTTGTCTACCTCTGGAGTAACCGCAGATGTCTTTAATCGTGTGTGTGTGTGTGTAAGCATGTGTAATACAAGGCATATACAATACAATGCTTATCTCATTTTATCCTCAAAACCCACTCTAGGGACCAGAGAGCATGCTGGTCAGTGTATGAGTTAGCTGAAGTAGAAGAGGGGTGGTTCTGTGGATAGGACAGACACTTAGAATTCTTCTCATGGGGGTGCCTGGGTGGCTCAGTCGGTTGAGCATCTGTCTTCAGCTCAGCTGGTGATCCCAGAGTCCTGGGATCGGGGCCCCACATCGGGCTCCCTGCTTAGCAGGGAGCCTGCTTCTCCCTCTTCTTCTGCCTGCCTGTCTGCCTACTTGTGATCTCTCTCTCTCTGTCAAATAAATAAATAAAATCTTTAAAAAAAAAAAAAGAATTCTTCTCATGTAACTTACAAAGAATGCATAGTAATATGTCATTTCTGTTTACCTGACCATGTCTCCCATTAGAATATAGGCTCCCTCAGGGGAGGGACCATGTCTATTTTATTAACCACTGTATTTCCCAGGTGTGTGGTACAGAAGAGGCATCCAACTATGAATGAATAAATGAATAAGCAATCACTATTGTCACTAGTAAGCAGTATGCACACAGTCTTGCCTTTGCCTTCACTGCCCTTAAAATCTGGGACGAAGGTTTGCATCCTCTTGCAATCACAGCCGCTCTTAAGGCTGAACAGAGTGTGTGTATCATCATTTCTCACAGAGACTGTTAGGCTGGAACCATCCTAAGCGGCCTCCGTGACACCAGATCTGGCCAGCCTCCAACCCATTCTTCATTTGGCAGCCAGAGTGCTATTCCTCTGCTTCAATCCATCCATGCTCCCTGATGCTCTCTAGTCATGCTCAAAAGCTTACACAGCCCCAAAGGCACCATACTGGGCTATACCTCTGTGTCTCCCATCTATACCCGGAATGTCCTCCTGTCTTCTGCTTGGCAGTCAAAGTTTGATAATGAACTCAAATTTCATTTCTATGAGACTTGACTCTGCCCTTCTCCCCTCAGAGGAAATGACCCCTCCATTTTTGTCCTCAAAGGTACAATTACAAACCTAGCATCATATTCATGTTGCTGTGAGTTATAAGGCAGAGCTCAGGCCTTATGGGCCACCATCTTACCACTAGCATAACGTCTGGCACGTAGCAGATCACTTCCTACATGGATAAGCAAGCTTTGGAAAGTAAAACTGAAAACCTTTGTTAGTTTAATCATTTCTTGATATCTTACTCAACTGGAGAAATATGGTCTGGACCCATTCATTAAGTTCTATCTGTATCTGCTAATTCTACCAGGAAAATTATTGCAAGGAGAGACAATGGTGTATGCTGTTGTTATTGCATTGTTTAAGCAAACACCTGCTCACCAAGGGAATATTCCCCACCTGTAAGTGGGCTTGAGGTATCAAAAAGAAAATGACCCCAAATCAAGGAACCAGAGTGAGGGACCTGAGAGAGAAGGTACTTCTGAGATAACAAATAAGTTTGCCCTCTAGTATCCATGATGAGTTGTGAAAGCCTGGTACACTGAATTCAGAAGGGCCTAAGGCTCCTCCCAGGATCATGGGACAGAGCAAGGTGATCACTGGCAACTTCTACCATGGCGTAGCTGGGGGAAGGAGCAGCAGAGGAACACGCAGCCACCCTGATCTAGTCCTTACCCTTCACTCTACATAAGAGGAGACAGAGTCCTCACAAGTGGTTAACTCAGGGTCACACAATCAGTTGACACAACTGGGCCTGAAACCAGGCTCCCAAAACATCCATTCAATTAACCATGTGTTCAGTAGCTATTAGGCCTTGCATGGTGCCACTTGCTGGGATAAAATGAACAAAAACATTCACAGTCATCAACCTAGTAAAATGTACTGTATATTTGATGCTTCATCCACAGTTCCTCTTACTACCTCATGATGTTTCCAGTTCCCACCTCCCCTCAACTATTAAACTCCCATTTTCTTATATGGAGTGACATTTCCTCGATAAATAACTCTTTTTAAAAAAAAATAATTCACTCCAAACAATTAAACCAACTCATAACTCTTCTTTCTTTCCCCACCTTTATTCTATTTATCCAAACTTTGTGAAATTCACATTTAAGCAAAAACTCCATGGTGATATTTGAACTATTTTGCAGATACCTATAGCATTCTCATCTCAATTCCAAGAATTTAACATCACAATGTTGGAAGGAAGTGTTGGCTAAGAATATACAGATCTTGCAGTGCACATTTTCCAGAGACTGAACAACCATAACTTATACTCAGGATCTCAAACCAGAACTGAATAGTTCTTACAGTAAAGAAATTCTATTTTTATTCCTAATCCAAATCTAACCACTAAAAGTTCAACTAGATTCGCTCTATCCTCAAAGACAACAGAAAGAGCACAAGTCACCATTTTACATCTTACATCAAATAGTGTAGAACATGTGATTCTGTCCTGTAACGCTTCTGTTTAATCTCACTTTCTCTTTAAAAATTAGAAAAATTAACTAGTGGGGAAAATTCACCAGAAAAAGAGACTGCTCTGAAATCTTAAATAATTTAGTCAAAAACATTTTTTTCAAAGAAAGTGACCCAAAATGGAAATATGTAAGTATCTATAATTTTCACTGAAGAGTTTCCATTTTAACTCTGAAGTAAACATAATTTTTCAAATTCACGTTGGTTTGCAAAATCCCAAGTCACCAAGTAGCACTTATTTCCATAAAGTAAAAAGACACATTCTGGTCTTATTCTAAACAGGACACCAGAAAACAAAACTAATACTGTGAACAAACAAATCTTAGCTAAAACTCATTGAAATAATCCAAATGGTTTCCATTCCAGGGAAAATAGTAAGTCAGCAGTTTGCATACGGCTGCCTTTTCCAAATACACAAAATAAGCAAAAACACCACCAGAGGAAAGTGCAAATGCTGAACCCTTTCTATTTCTGTTTCCACAGGACTGCAATCTGATCAATACCACCGCCGTGCACTGCTCAGCCACCATTTACACACACTTCCAGGTGGCTCTGCTGTCCCGCCCAGAAGCCCAGAGAACTCCCAGGACGAGGTTCAGAGAGCCATCACTCAAACCACAAAGAGAAGGAGAGGAAAGCCTGGGTCCCAGGCTCCGGCTGCTAGAACAAGAGCTATAAAGTCAGAAAAATAAATGTTTGAGGGTGTCAAGCAAACAGAACTCTCAGAAAGAACATATAGATTCTAAACAAGAAAACAATGGGGACAGAACTTGGCATTCCTTGAAAAACAAAAGGTTCCGGAAAAAAATAATAAATGAATCACAACCCTTCACCTAATACCAGTAACTGTCTGGAGTTGGCAAAAGACTGTTGAGTAAAAATATCCTATATAAGGAAACTTACTTAAGGGAAGTATTCAAAACCCTTCACCCAAGATAGAAGACAACCCAGTGTGCAAAATCATGAGTGGGGAAAGTCTGCCAGGGTTATGAAAGGGCATCTGCAAGGAGCATCCTTAACCCGAAATTATTTTTGAAAAATAACATTTAACAGACCAAAAAAAAAAAAAAAAAAGGAAAAGGAAAATTGCTGTCCTGACTTCAGGACAGAGAACTTACTTCCAAATCCCCATCCTCCTACAGGACTTGAAAGGACAATAATTAGTCAAGAAAAGAGCAAAATGAGGAAGTGGTATTCTTTTACAATTTCTGTTAATCCCCACCAGCTGTAATTTAAGAAATTCAGTGACATCAGCATTTATATTTGATCCAGCAAGAACGAGAACGACAGAACTACAACTGCAGAATCATATGAGAGGGGAAAAGAAACTTGGGGGCAACTGGAAAACACATTTGAAGATGTGGAAAATTAATTCACTTTGCAGTGAATCACTTCAACAGCTTCAAACACCACCACTGCCAAAAATAACAAAAAAAAAAAGTGGAAAGGGAAGCTTAAGCACTCTAAACCTAATCAAATGATCCAGTGGAACTTCTGAAAAAAAGGTTCACTCAAACAAGTGTACTGAACATTTCTGAAAACAAACAGCAAGCAATCTAGCCATTTATGAACGATAAGAAACCAAGACTCAGTATCATATAAAGATCACCAGTCTCTTTTAAAAATCTGCTATACAAGGAACTGTCAAAGGAGTTATTTTCTTTTAGCGTCTGCATTACCTTCTTGAAGACAGGCATACGATCAATTCCACGCTCTCCTTTTCCCAGGTAGAGAAATTAGTTCGAGGAGAAACCACCACAGTGTTTTCAAGGTGTCCCATCTAAGCTCACAGACGGACCAGGAGTAGGTCTGAATTCCCACCGTAAATGCCAACCATCAGCTTTTGACTCGGCTCAGAGTCAAAGGGAGAAGAAAACCACCCCAAACTTGACCTACCAAACAACCTATATAAGAGAGTTGAAAACACTCACCAGGGCCACCTCGGCCCTTTGGCTGCACATTGAGTCCGCTGAACCGTCTCAGAAAGGAGATTATTACAAAGAAGATGTGATTGCAGCTGCCCTGCCACACGCTTACATGCACCTTCTCTCAACACTAGGAAGGCTAAATTAGAGATAGAGTGATAATTAATAGGATCCTTGGCAGCAGGAGCCAGCTTCTTTAGCAAACCAGTAATTGCTGCCTACTTAAAATGACAGGGGATTGAGCCAGGAAGGAGGGAGGCGCTAATGATGGGAATCATAAAAGGTAAAACAGACTTTACATCAACAGGTTATTGGCTCCCATTCAAAACTACCCCTTCATCTATATGGATTCAGTTAATAAGGACAACAATCCTATTCAAAATCATACAAAGGAGGACTAGAGATCCATAATCCTTCCAAAAATACCATCACAAATGCAGGGAAATTGGGTGAAAACAGATCTCCCCTCCACACACTCCCCAACTCCAAAAATGGCCTACCTTCCTAAGGTTATCATTAAAATAATTATCCATTGGTAGAAGAGATCATACAAGGAAAACAATTTTTTTTTTCCCTTAAGTGATATATTTTGACTAGGACCTCCTTTGAAAACATCCAGTCTTGTTGAGAAATTTTTAGTGGTGGCCATAGACAGAGTTTAGGCCCTCTATTTTGACATTAAAGTAATGTCCTGGTTTACAGCCTCTCTAGGAAAGAAAAGGTACTGAGCCCACAGGTTGTTTACTGGAATGACTGAAGAGGGCCGGCCAGCAAGGTAAAGGAGAGTTAGCACACGGCGTCTCTGGTTCAAACCTCCAACCCCAGGAAATAAGAGAGCACATCAACCCGTTACACTGATGACCACGCATGTGGGCACTATTCCATCAGAGAAGGCCAGTACCTACTACACACTCCCCAGCAAGAAGCAAACCAATATACCTCTAACATCTTTAGATGCCCAGAGAGACATGGAGAGATGAGGATTCAATCTTCTGCCACAGGGAGATGTCTACAGATAAACCAGGGCAGCAAGGTACATAGTTTCACAATGACTAATGCTGACCAAAACTCTTCATAAAATCAACTCCACAGGTAAAGAAACATCTCGTTTGCTCAGGAAGTCCCTAGCTCTCTGATGGTATTGCAAAGATGCCCTGATGGCTCTCTAAAAAAAAGAAATGATTACAAAGCTAAGGGCTTTCCAACAAGATGCAACCCAGAAGTTCCTATTGTAAATATCTCATGGAAATCTCCAACAATTCTTGTGGTAGTCAGTTAAAGATGTATCTGAGGAAGTAAATCGAGAGGAGAAGCACTGGAAACTCAGAAGGTTTACCTTTCTCTCAGTGTGTATAAGAATCAAGTGCTTTATTTCCCCTACTATTGGTCTTTCTCCTCTCCCACTAATAAGGAGTAAGAATGTTTTTATGTTCATTCTATGAATGTCTAGCCCATTTCTGATGGAACCCACTAAATATATAGCTCACCAATGAAGCCACCAACTAGTATTTTTATAACTTCTTCCTCTCTATTAGATCATTATATCCTTTTATTGAAAATATTTAACTCAATACTTTGCAATGACTAATGCTCTTAACACCCACATGTCAAGGCAGAAGTTATGTTCATTACACAACATTATGATGTTTCAAGACCTTTGGCATTCAAAGATAAACAGCCCAGAATGGAATAAACCGGCTACAACTTTATGAAGACACACAGGAAAAGCAATTAACGAGTCAGGCTGAGGAGGGAGGGAGAGATAAGGAAAGAAAGATAAGTGAAAAACATCAAGACGTTAGGAGCTCGATGTTCAGTGGCAGACCATAAGTACGGGTATGTAGATAAGACTTCTTGATGTCATCAGCAAGGAAAATCTGAAGATCTTTAATGAGGAATGAGGACCATCTACAACTTACATACTATATCCTTGTGAATAATTAAGTGTCCACCATCCCACTTTTTGCTACCTCTCTTGGAGCCTTCAGCACCTAACTCCTTTCTTTAGAAACAGCTTTGAAAACAAAGGACTACCTTTAATAGATAGACCTATTTATCTTGGATTCAGATGTTCAACCACACCCAGAGTCTCTTGTCTTTACTTCATCAGAAACCTAGTCCTCTTTCTATTCCAAAATCAACATGAGTTGTCACCCCTCATCACTTCCCATCCCGCCTCCCTCTCTGTACCCCAATATACACAGTAACACAGTATGGCAGTTAAGAGGGTGAGCTTTGAAGTCAGTCCTCGGTTTAAGTCTTGGTTCCACCCTTATTTGAATGGCTGTAGGCAAGTTACTGAAGATGGCCAAGTTGAGTCTGTTCATCTATAAAATGGGATCCTACCTACCTCATATTAGAATTAAATTATACAAGGCATTTTAAATGTTTAACACAGTATCTGGTAGATAGGAGGTGTCTTAATATGTTTGTAATTCAACTAGATCTGAACTATTCATTCCCTCTGCTTCACCTTCCTGACTTTTCTAACACAGGAAAAACCTGGGAAAAAAATTCACATAGGTACCTTCCTGATCCCAGAACTGAGACACACACACACAGACGTGCACACATGTGCACACACACAAAGACAAACTAAACAAGCTATTCTTTTTATACTACACATAAATACAGTATGAAGATGCACAAGGCAGGCTACATATGATAGGAAAACAACAGGCAACTTTCATTACCTTAACCCTAGTGAGTTTATCAAAGTATAAGAGGTTAAAGCATCAATACAAGGCACAGCCCACAGTAAGGACTTGAAAAATGCTAAGTGCTGCCGTTACTATTATTGCTCTCTGGGTTTCTTTGTTGTTATTACATGATGTGATCTGCCTCCTAGGCAACCTACACTACTGGACCCACCAAAAATAAGTCTTTTCTTCTCTCCTTAAAAGAATTCCAAGTACTCCCAAGTACTCAGGTAATGTTTATAACAATGACATCGTTCCAACAACAGTAACAATTGCTGATCCTTATAATATGCTAATTTGCAATACACTGAGAAGTATGTTGAGCCCAGTTTCTTCGAAGACAGCCTACACCATAATTTCTACATCATTCTACCACTTTCTGCTGGATTCTTCACCAGTGGCCCCCGTAATATCTCTGCTCTTTTTCCAGGTCCCCACTCCCACACTCTACTTCCTAAAGAACAGTTTAAATATAGCCAAATAAAAAGTAACATAACCAAACAGTCCCACCCAACTTCAAAAATTTGGAAGTAACGGGCCATTTTTATTGGCAAATAAATGTAAAAATGGGAGATAGGGGGTCCTTAGAAAAGCTTCATTAACGTGGCTTCACGTATAACCCACAACAATGTTAGAGCAAACAGTGTTTGAAAATATTTTCCCAAGTGAGCATGTTTTTAAACTCAGAGAAAGAATTGCTAGAGAAACACAGATCGAAGAAAACAATTTTTTAATACAGCCAACCCTCACTGTTTGTGGATCCCCTATTTGTGAATTCACCTACTCGCTAAAATTTACTTGAAACCCCCAAATCAATATTTGCAGCATTTTTGCGCTCATTTGTGGATACACGCCAAGAGGTGAAAAAGTTGAGTCATCCAATGCATGCATTCCCAACTGACATCAAACAAGGTGACACTCTGCCTACTTGCTCCCGTTCTCATACAGTACACAAACGTCCTGAAGTTGATTGAGTGCCATGCTTTTTGCATTTTTGTGTTTTTGTAGGTGACTTCACCATTTAAGACAGTCCCCAAGACTAGTGCTGACGAGCTATCTAGTGTTACTCTTCATGAGAACGCTGTGATGTGCCTTACCCAGGAAATACAGGTGTTAGATAACGTTCAATCAGGCGTGACTTAAGGCACTGCTGGCCTTGAGTTCAATGTTAATGAATCAATAATATGTATTAAATAAAGTGTCCTAACACAGAAACACACATGAAACAAAGTTAGGTATTAGTTAGTTAACAAAAATGTTGTGACCAGAGACTTCCAGGAACCCAACTATGCCTTTCCTCTAGGAGCAATGGTGTAGTGTTCTCTAACTAAATGCTCACGGTGGCTTTACAGAACATAACTACCACAAATAACAAGAACTGACTGCATATTTATTTCATCTCTGAGCACCCAGAGGAGCAACAACACTGATGGCCCCTACTAGCTTAATGGAGCATTTACATACACTAGGCGCGTTACACATTACCTTCTATAACCTTCACAGCTATGCCAAGAAAGAACACTACTACCCCCATATTTTAGGTGAGAAAACTGAGCCTTAGAAAAACTTAAGGGCCCACAGCTAATAAGAAAAGAGTCAAGATAATTTCTTACACATGTTCCTGAAAGAGCTTTAACAGAGTTCCTGAAAGGTACTGATCCCTTCTTGCACACCAGAAACACATCATCCATTTTGGTCATTTTTATTCAGCGATTATTTTTTTTAAAGATTTTATCTATTTGAGAGAGCGAGAGGGAGAGCACAGAGGGAGAGTGAGAGGGAGAAGCAGACTCCCCGTTGAGCAGAGAGCCCAATGAAGGACTCGATCCCAGGACCCTGGGAGCATGACCTGAGCCGAAGGCAGACACTTAACCGACTGAGCCACCCAGGCACCCTATTCAGTGATTATTTATCAGGTACTAGCTATCCTGGATCCTGGAGATGCTCAGTGAACAAATTCCCCATTCCCACTAGACCTCTTTCAAGGAAGAACTGACAGACAATAAAATAAGTATCACCTATCAGCCTATTTACAGGCAGAAGATGCTTGATTTCTTAAAATACACATTATCTTTTAAATAAAAGCATCAAACGAAGTGACAGGTAATGACTCTCTTCAGTAATATCAGCTTAAAATATATTTCTTTCACAGGGTCATTGATGTGACCAGCAAGTGGGCTCTTTTCCACTCCCAGAAAGAGTTCCTCTGGCCCTTGATGGCCTGATCTGGGTTCCACACCATCCCTTGGTGGCCACCCATTTGTCAAAAGTGACAAAGGTTTATGCTCAACATTATCTCCTGACTCCACGGTGGGCTCAGTGAATATTTACTGAAAATCATTTTACCTCCTATGGCAAAGAACATTGGCCCAAAGATTTTGCAAATCATTCCCAAACCATGACTCTGAAAAAATAAGGGTGTCAGAGATCTTAACATCCACCTATTTAGATGACCAAGAAATAAATCTACTCTGAAAACTTCCAAAACTGCCTTGTCCATCTCCAACGGCTGCCTCTTCCCCTACATATGGGTGTGCTAACTCTCAACTCCATCCTACACAGCTGATTCACCCTGCTCTCCCACAAAAATGCGGAAGTTAGAAGGCCATCCGACTGTCCACATCTGACCATCCTTCTCAGGCTTCATTCTCCCCTGTGCTCATGACTTCTCAGAGCACACTGGCTCTCACCCTAAAGCATCTAACTCTATGGTCCTTTGCTTCCGTGTGTGTGTGTGTGTGTGTGTGTGTGTGTGTGTGTGTGTGTGTGTGTGTGTGTGTGTGTGTGTGTGTGTGTGTGTGTGTGTTTCAATCACACAGAAAGAGGAAAACTGTCATTTTCTCTGCTTCTTTATAAAATTCAGGACAGGAATTGTTTAACCAAGAGTGAAGTTTTGATTAGTCATGACAATACCAAAGAAAAGATGCAAACACTCTAAAAAACGCTGCCTTGAGAATCCAGTATGTGTTGGTATGAATGTGTGTGTGGATTCTTATAAAACACGTCTCCCATTAATTGTTAATCAAATTAGTGCCATTCCTCTGCACACGACAGCTGAGAGTTGGGGGAAAAGGCCTGGTAGGCTCCTGGGAGAAAAATGAGTGCTAGCACATGTCCAAAAACTTGCTACAGATATTCCCAACTTTCGAGAACTGACTATATGGTTGGGGGGTTTTAAGCTATGGAGAATCAAATTATTTATTTACTCCACAGTGACAAAACAATAGAGTCAACAGCACTTGCACAGATTAACCACTTCTTTGATTCTTAGGTAAACCCCTAACTTCTAATGGCAGTGATGCCAGCCGTAGCACATGGGCGCACTGCGGGCCGACAGAGGCTTCATGGTCATGTAGCAGGAACGGTAGGGCCATCGGGCACCAGCAGAGAGCCAGCATCTATAGCACCCTTCCTACAGGGAGTCCTCTCAGTACCTCACTGAATCTTCACAGCGATGCGATGACCTCGTTAATCAGGTAACACGTCAAAACTGTAATGATGAAGGCATCCACTTATGTGCGCAATGTCATGCATACTTTTCTCCTGAGACAGAGAGCTATTATCTGGGCTCAACCCCCTTTCTGCTTTCTAGTGACCAGTTTAGCCACTGGTTTTGGGGAGAAACTTTCTGAGGATCAAGAAAAGCAAGCTATCTGATTGTGGTTTATGTACGCCAAAATACCAAGTTGTACACCTTAAATATATACAACTCTTATTTATCAAGTATACCTTAATAAAGGTAGGAAAAATAAAAGACAAGGAAGCTATCATACTGATGTGGATAAAACATTTTAGTTTTATCACAGGATCAGTTTAACCAGTAGATGGAAATCCACTTGGTTAACTGAAATGGCCCAGACAGACGCAAAGGACTAGAGCAATCAAGTTTTCAGAAAATTCAGAATAAAGGGTAAAAAACAAGCATAAAATAAAAAATTCTTTTAAAAAAAATTAAAACTTAGGCTCTAGTCTCAAAATAGCTATACATTGCTACAAGGAGGGAAAAATCCTAAAAGAGTAAAAGATGTAAAGATTTTGAGGTTCAGGAATACAGGGCATTATGGCTTACTTTGGATACGGGCAGCTATATGAAGAGGCTGCCGAGTTAAATGTTAAAAGATAAGGCAGGAACTCACTAGAGGCAGAATTGAAAGCTGACAGTTAGGAATGACAGATTCCCATGTGGAAACAGCGATACAGCTTGGCTCCAAGACTGCTCAGTGTTGTGAAATCTCGATCAGTGCATCTTATTATTTATTCTTCCACCTGGCTACAGTCTGTAATTATGATGAAAGGCAACATGTTGATAAAGACAAAGATTGTTCTGGCAACAAAAGGAACGCCTTACCTGTAAATAGCAGGTGCCATCTTTAAAAACCTCCCTGCTAGGCTTCCCACAGTTCACCACTACTTGACCTGCATCAACGCTCAAAGATCTTGCTGAGGATTCTCCAGCTTAGGGATCATTTAAGGCCTCCCCCTTCTCTTCTACGGCCCTCTTCTTTACCTGCTGGCTAAAAAGTCATTTCAAGTCAAAACCCTTATTGATGCTATGGATACAAAGGGAACCAGAATGCAGGGACCAGATACTAAGCAGCAAGAGCCAGGCTTTGGGCTGAGCACTTTACCCCCGATTTCTTTTAATTCACATGATCACTCTGTAGCCTAGATCATATTAATGTCCATGAGCCCCATTTAGCCCACTCCTGAAACAGAAACTACAAGAAAAACTTGCCCAGTTAATAAAAAAAAAAAAAAAAAAAAAAAAAAAAAAAAGCTAATAGGTGGTCAAATTGGAATTTAAGTTAAAAATTTGTCTTATTCTAAAGGTTAAATCCAGAACTTTAGACTTCGACTGGTTGGGGCTTTTAACGAGTTTACAAGAAGAGATGCAGGCCTTTGCTCTGGAGAAGGTCAGCATACAGCAAAACAAAACAAAACAAAACACACAGACAAACAAATGTTTGGGTCTAAGTAGATTAAGGGTAGGCTGAGTTTCCTGCTAAAGTAAGCAGTCTGGCAATTTTCTATAGGCTCTATTTGTCTGACACAACCTTGGCCTTGTCCTTCCCTGTCGCAGTCTATACCTCCCCACCAGAGAAGTGAATGGCCCGGTGAGATTCAGAACAAGGGAAATGATTCCGTGAAGTCAGGACGCCCGTAGTGTGACAAGACAGATGCTGGTGGGTCCCAGCCATTCCATCCCTCTGTTTTGGAAGCTCCTACACTCTGCAAACTGTCTGGAATTCATTAAGACAGGAAAACAGGCTGAAAGCCATATTTCAAATTTTATTCAGCAGAAGTTTTGTGAAAAACAATTTGGTCATGTGGGCATGCTCAAAATCATCATCACCCTGTTTCTCAACCAAATCTTTCAGTCAAGTGATTGCATACTCTTTGAGCCTGTATCACAACCCTCTCTTGAGATATGGGCCAGGGCTCCTTGTGGCAGTGCATCTAGGTTAACTCCAAGCCACCCAGAGATCACATTTAGAAACCCAGGAATCCTTCCCTGGTTTCACTAGGGTAGATACTTTCTAGAAGGGAAAGTTCTGGGGTTTTGGCTTTTGGTTTTTAATCAGTGCGGAATTAAAGCCAGTGATCATCTCTAGCCTGACCATAACAAGCAGCATCCCATTTTTCTTACTAAATGTATTCTAATCCAGGAAGTTTTTCATTCCAAAACAGCAATATAAGCATAACTCAATATGGAGACAGAGAATTCATGGTGAAAGCATCAGGGTATTCTGTCTCAAACATGAGTGAGCATCACCAACTGTGGGGTGCTTATTAAGACACAGACTCCTGGGACTGACCACCAGCGTCTGACTCAGTAGGACTGCGGTAGAGTCTGAGAATGTGCACTTCTAACAAGCCTGAGGGCCACGTTTTGAAAACCACTGCACTAAGGTGGTAGTAGTGGTGGATGGGCTGGTGTTGCAGGGCAGTGGGGTGGTGATTTTGCTCAACGAACGTAGACTAGGAAGCACTGCAGAAAGGTCAGATTCAGAAAACACAAAAGCTTGGACAGTCTCCATGCAAGTGGCAGAGAATCCAAACTAACCATGTTTACTTAGAAGAGGAAGTTATTGGTTAAATAACAGAAAAGTCCAAAGATAGGCCTAAGTAGGCCTACCAAGGAAAGCCACAACGTGATCCAGAGGTGAAACACCCCTTCTAGGATCACCACAATGATGGCTGGCCATCCACCAACTATGCACACTCTTTTCTAGCACAGAGGTGTCGTTGCCCAGCTGGAATCTCTATTTTCCAGCTCCCACCCCTGCATCCAGACACAGACAGGAGTCTGGTCCTTGTCAATAGAATTTGAGAAAAGTGAGGCCTGTCACTTTTGGACCTTAGTTATGCCTTCTTCCCTTCTTTTTCCTTTCTACCACCAAGACACAAAGGTCCTAGGCAAAGGAAGAACCAGAAGATGGAAGGAGTCTGAGTACTTGATTTGCCACGTGGAGGAAAGTTGCCTGCTAAGCAGGAACTATTTACACGTATGAATTTTGCATGCCACTTTGCTACAGCAACTAACATTGACCTAATTTAAGAACTTGCTTGTTCTCTGCCTATAAGGTATGGCTTTATTCTAAACCCTGACATCTTCCCAAGTTCAAGATCAATGAGAATAAAAGGAGAATCTCTGTTAACGCGCTAACAAAAATCCTGGGATTCATTTTCACTAGTCAGCATGCACCTCCCTAAAACCAATCTCCATGATAAAGAACTGTGGCAGGGCCTGTGTCAGATTCTCCACTCCTGAAGCCAGGAAACTGAAGCAGATGGGCTGAGCATGTGGGAAGGGGTTGTTACCAGAATTTGGAAAGGAGATTAGGGGCAGGCAAACTAAAGGTGTTCACTACAGAAAACACATAAAGAAAGGGAAGTTGGCTGCTGGTGAGAAGTGACTAGAAAGATGTCATGTATATGAACCCAAGAGTGAGAAAGAGGGGTACACTGGACCAGCAGAATGACTGACTCAGTCAGTATCACTGACTCCAAAAACAAACCTCAATTAATTGTCCTTGCCATTCAGCCTCCTGCTGTTAAATCATGCCTTTCAGTGATTATGATGCTATGACCAAGCAAGTGCCATCAAACCTTCTTGTTCATTTCTGAATCAACAAAGACTTAAAGCTTCCATATGCAATCAGTATCATCAAAACTGCATTCCGGATCCCACCATTCAGTATGTACATATACGGCATTTACTTAGATAAAACATTATTAGTGTTTACCTAAGCTACTGCAAACTCTTCTTTTAAAAATAAATAGAATTTTCAAGAACGCATGGCCAGTGTCATCCTCTTACCTTGAAAGTAAGTGACCCTACCTGGCCAATGCTATTTTAATGTTTATTCATAGTTATTCTCTGCCAAAGACATTATAAATTAATTGCAAAGGGTTCTACTGGCCAAGGTGCCAATGTTCTAAACTTAGATGGTGTGCTTATGCCGGCTCAGTAATAAAACAAAGCAAAGCTAACCCTGAAATAGTACCTTTCCATCTTTTGCTGAAAAACTTCAAAGGCTAAAAAACAAAATAAAAATGTACCAAATTCTTTTGATGGAGAAGGGATTGTTACAATATCTGTGTGTCTGTTCACTGACTCAATTTTAGAGTACTCTCTCCAGCTGCTTGGGAGAGATGCAAGCAAGACGAACAGTGTGGCCATATCTCATTGAGATCCTCCAGTAGGCTTTATCAGGACTGTGCTAGGTTCCAGGTTCACCAGGAAATCATCTTCAGGGTTTCTACGTGCTTTTCCTTTCACTAAGTTTCAAATCTCCAGTTATAAAAATGAAATGTATGTTCTGACAAACATATGTCTTGAAACCACTTAGTATTTGGGAGCATTTTACAATAAAGGTACCAAAGTAAATGTAGCATTCCTATCTGTCAGTTCATAATTTTATATCTAACCTCTGCCATCAGGCTAAATGAATCTTCCCGACATCAGCTCTTCTTCTCACCAAAACAAGGTAAGCTTCCTAGAAGACAAACATGTTCTACAAAAATAAGTTCTACATTGCCAACAGTGGAGACAATTACTTTTCCCATTCTGCCTTTGATCACAGAGGAAAACAGACAAATGCGTGTGAATGATTCAGCAAGTTATCCCACTTTGGGGAAGGGGCAGGGGTGGAGAGGGTGAAGGCCACAGATGCCCTCCTGAAGTTGCTCAACAACCCACAATTTTCTTATAGAAGGACAGGATTCTACCCATGTACTCCACAGACCTGTAACTCACTGCATTCGGATTTAAAATATTTGTTCTCACATGACCCAGGGTTTTTCCTTTTGAAAGTCACCACTCCGTGAGTACTTAAATCAAAGAACACAGCTACTAGAATTCGAATGCTTTGAAGATTTTTGTTTTAAGTTGTTGAATTAAAAACACGCTATTGCCTGTGGATGTCAACACTGATGAAAGCTTGAGGTGCTGTGTGGGAAGAGAGGCTTCTTCTTGAATTTCCATTTCTGCGCCAACACTGACATTTTCACATCAGTGTGAAGAGGAAGCATGATCTAGGGGCTGAAACACAGGACTCTAAGTCAGGAGTTCTGTAAGAGTTGTTCATGGTGTATATTGTGTTAAATGAATCTTAAGCTCTACATTTTAATCCTAGGGCACTAGGCCTTCTCCTTTATACCAAAACTTAATTCAGAATCCAGCCAGAAACCATTCCTAGGCGAAGCATGGTCAAACACGAATGATCTCAATGCAACAACAGTGAGAAGAGCAAGGGGACAACTCGAGTAAGATGATCCTGGAGGAAAGAAAGGATAATAAAAATAACAAGACCCATCTCCATTTTCAGTCCGAGGTTAGGTTTATAAAGACAAGCATAAATCTGTGACTCATTCAACGTTAGGAAAACACTTAAAACCAAGTTACAAACAGTTGCAGGGAAGATTAATGTCTGTATTTTTCTCCACTATTCATGTATGACCTTAAACCAGTCCTATGTGTCTTCCTGAGCACCTATGAGGTAAAGCCTAATGTTAGCTGCTTTAAAAAAAAATAGCTTTTATCTGCACAGCAGCCCTACAAGGTAGCTATTGCCCCATTTTATAAAAGAAGGAACTGAGATTCAAAGAGGTTAGGGAACTGACATTCGAAGAGGTTGGGTAACTTGTCCAAAGTCATACAGCTAGTGAGTGGTAGCACCAAGATTTGCACACTTTTTTTCAGACACACAGGTCTTGCCTCAAAATCACCTCCTCTGTGAGGTCATTTTCTCTGATATCAGATCCAATCAAAAAAGCCCCTTCTTTCCCAATCACACTGTATCAATTACACCCTATTGAGCAACAAAAATTATACTGTCCATTTATTTGGTACATTATTAACTATGTTCCCATCTCCAAAATGGAAGCACCATCATAGCTGGAAGCTTGCCATTCTGGTTCTACATCTGATTCCCTCTGGCCAGGACAGAGCCTGACACACCATAGGCGCTTAATAAATAACTGCTGTAAGAAGGGAGAGAAGGAAAAACAAATAAACCCAGGTCCTTCTGACCCAAAGTTAGACTGCCTCTGCTTAAAGTGACTGAGGAACGTTTCAGAAGCACCTTGGGGAGGACACCAGGGTCCTCATGATTCTGAGGTACCGTTTACTTCCCCGTGGGCTTTTCTCTCACCTTTACCTCACGCTTCCCCCCCAGCTCAACTTCTGACTCCGGCAGAAAACAACCAATAGGTTATCATCTGCAACACACTTGGGGCAGCACCCATTGCTTGAGAAGCCCCCGGAAATTTGAGCGCTTGAAGACAAGGACCTCATGGTCCTGAATCTCAGGACAGAGGTCTCGTGTGAACACCACAAAGGTGTATCCCTTTATTCTTCGTGGCCTGCCTGAAAGGCCAAAGGAGGAAAAGACATAGAGAAGAAATAAGGAAGCCATGTTTAAGAATCAACCTAGAGAAAGGAGGAGCCTGGCCCTCGCCCCAAGACCTCAGGAACTGAGAAGGGGGGGCAGGGAATTGCAAAAGAGATCCAGTCCTGCTTGCAGGTCTTCTTGCCCTCAGCCTACATCTGCCCCCATAAAGATAGACTTCATGACTCAGTGGAATCCCTTGCCCTAGAGTACACAATGTTTGCTAGACTCAAAAACCTTCTTATAAACAGCAACTTGTCTTTGCAATATCAAAAGCCTGTAGTAACTCCATTTAATATCTTTCACACATCTTCTTGATTATTTTCTCCAAATTATGCAGAGTGGAGTCAAACATATTTTTATAATTTACTTTGGTGAGACAAACCTAACAGCAAAGTACATTTCATACTTAAAACACACACAAAAACACACACAAAACAAATGAAACTCTTGCTTACTGTCCTTGAAAAATACCTCCCCCCAAAAAATTAGCCGAATGTTTTTTTTCCCTATTATTTATCCTAATACTGCCAGTTCTGAAACAAAGCAGTTGGAGGGAGAAATTTAGTAACTTTGATTTGTCCCAAGATACATTTTTTTACACTGAGGTCCTATTCCTGACAGTATGCACATGTGACCTGTTCTAAAAAAAGGATATTTTCCACTTCTTGCACAACTGGAGCAGATATAAACATCAGCCTGTGCAAACTGCACTGCAGAACTCAAAGGCAATTAAAAACACACACATACATACACTTAAATAAATTCTATAAATAGCAGTACTCAGGAAAAGGAAATCTCTAATAACACACAGAACCAACACTTACAATCCACTTTAATCAAATTTTCCATCTAATCATACCACAAAACTAATTTGCATAATAAGACTTGAACATCTGCCAGTGTGAGGCACCTCGATCTTGCCTATTTTGCTTCAGATTCACGGATCTATACGTGTCTTAGTTATTGTCATGAAGAAGAACAAAATGTCCATGGTAAAGTAGAAAAGAAAGAATTATATTGCTAACATGTGCTAGGCCCTATGCAAAGCACGTTTACAGATTTTATTTCCGTTTTAAAACTTTTCCCAACAGAGAATGGTTCTCTTGACCCCATTTTACCGTGAAGGGAACTGAGGCTCCTAGAAGCTAAATGTCTTGAACACACATGTAGCAGTTACATGGCAAAGCCTGAGCACAGCACTTCAGCATGTCTCCTTCTGAACCAGCCTGTGTGCATACAGTCTCTGCTACCACCACGTGCTCCCAGACCATAAGGAAGCTCTGCAAGTCTGCTTAAACATTTAAAAGGCAACCAAAACCCCCAGAAGTCTATTTTAGGACATGTCCTCCAAGATGTCTAACTTTTATTTAATGTTGTAGAGAAATAATGCTTGAGTATTGCTTGACCTCCAAGGCCAAACTCAAACATCCCCACCTGTTCACAAAATTGGCCTCCAATGTCCCTTCCTCTATGACCTCCACAAGTTCATTCAGATGCCCATTGCTGATGCCCACCTCCCCATAAGATCACACTCTGTCTTGTATGTTTAGCTGGGTCCATGTGTTCTTTCCTTCATCCACTGGGAACTTTGAAGAAGGTACAGAACGATGCGACTCTGCATTTCCACTGCTGTGCACGGTGCCTCTTACAAGGCGGTACAGGCTAGTGGACAAGAGCTTGAGGCTACAGCCAGGCTGTCTCAGGTTAAAACCAGGCCCAACCACTTGCTATACCCCAATTTCTTTCTCTGTAAAATAAGAATAATAAGGGGCACCTGGGTGTCTCAGTCAGTTAAGCGTCTGCCTTCGGCTCAGGTCATGATCTCTGGATCCTGGGACCGAGCCCCACATCGGGGGGCGTCTGCTTCTCCCTCTCTCTTTCTCTCTCCCTCTGCGCCTTCCCATCGCTCATTCCCTCTCTCTCTCCCTCAAATAAATAAATAAAATCTTTAAAAAAAATAAGAATAATAAAAATACCTACACCCAAGGTTGAAGTGAAAACTAACTGAATCAATACAAGCAAATATACAGAAGCAGTCCTGGCAGATAGTAAGCACTGTGCAAGAATTACCAGGTTTAAAAATTATAATTAATATCATGATTGTTTTTATTTATTATCTCATGCAAGTTTTTGCAAAGACTAAGTCCACGTACATAAAAACACTTAGGATAGGGGCTAGCACAGGGTATGCGCTCCATGAATGTTAACTATGTTTATTGGTGTTAATTTGCACATAACAGAGCTCAATAGACACATGGTGAATATGAGGTTTTATGCATACACTAAGGCCACAACTGCTTTTTTTTTTAACCAGCATAAATTTTTATGGATTGGATCAAAAATATAAAATGTGAAAAAAAAACTTATCTGAATACCTCATTAAGTGGTGGTTAAGTGGTGATATTCATTAGGAGACTGGTTGTTGTTCACCAACAACTCTGGCCTTAAGGAAGAAAGCCAAAGACAACCAAATGCAAACACCTTCTGGAATGTCAGGACTCACTGCTAAGTAATAAAGAAATAATAAACTAACAACCAGAACACTATTTACTGAACCCTTAGTATGTGCCTGGCACATGCTAATAATCTTCCACAGTCAATGTCATAGATACTGTTTTTAAGACCCCTAGGATGCAGGGGTGAGTCAGATGAGTAAACTGAAGTTAGGGGTCACCCAGCCTGCCCAAGTTCACCAGGCTAGTTAGTGACAGTGATGCCAGAATAATTCTGGCAGTTCCCTGCAGACTGGATGGACAGAAAAATCAAGAAAACTCTCAGAAACCAATTAAGAGATTGACAGTTGTGTTTTGCCAAGAATGGATTATCATTTCACAAAAGTGTATTTTTTAAATCAGATTTATTTTTCTTTCAAGTAGAAGTTTGAGCTGATAGATTAGATGGATAGTCAGCTGTGTTCCACAAGTTCATTTAGATGCCCATGTTCCTTCTAATCTTGTCTTTTCAGTGTTCCCTAGGGTACTACCCTTGGCTTTATGGTTAAGCAAGATTACCACTACCGTATCTGGGTTCCAGCCTGCAATAAGAGGAAAAGACAGAGTGGAGAACGTGCAGGCTCAGAAAGGGTATTTTTAATAGGAAGACAGGAGAGAAAATCTCAGAATAAATCCAAGAAACGGCCTTATACTAAAACATGTGAGTGTGTGTGTGTGTGTGTGTGTGTGTGTGTGCATGTGACACAATAGTCTTTGTCTTTCTCATTTCACCAAAAACCTGTGAAATCTTCACACATCTCTCTATGAATCAGCATTGGGAACCACTGCTGTATCCTATCTTGCCATAATAAACCTAAGACTCACTCTCGTTCCCATTTCTAATTTGCAGGAAGTTAGACAACAGTTACCTAAAACGTAACTAAAATTTTGGGAAGAGAAGAAACTGGAAATAGATTAGGTCAATTCAGAAGTCTGTCCAGGAAAGGGGCATTAGCGACTACAAAGCCACAGAATTTCACACCCAGTAAACTGAACAAGAGGACCTTAAACCTGAGAGATGTGACCATATTTTAAAGTGTTGTTTTCAGGTCCCAAAGACCTACAGAGAGTTCCTGCACTGCTAGGAACGCACTGAACAGCTCCACATGTGTTTCTCTTATGAGACTGTGCCGTGTGAATTCTGGGTTCACCCTTGATATTTGGCACTTTTCCCCTGCCACCTACCATTCAGAGCTCATTCCCAGAACACACAAAGGCTTCAAAAACCTTGCTGGGGGGACCAAACTGCAAATAATTCTTCGTTAGAACCTTTCCTCATAGCATGCATCTTCCTCTAACACAGATTTGCCTGTGAGGAAAAAAGGGGGGTTCACATGATCTAAACCAAGCAGCTTCACATTCCTAAAGGCCAGGAGGTCTGGGTTAGGAATGAAAATGTCTTTCCTCATGAAACACCTGCACATTGGAGCTTAGCCCAAACGAAGAGTATATAAGCTCATCTTTGGAGAGACCTTGGTGGATACCTATTTTAAAAGGCTGCAATGTTGAATGCAAAATCTGAACAAAGCACCCCATCCTAAGCGGAGTCCTAAGGGAGAAAGCAACACCTGTTCAAACAACAAATCATTACTGTGCCAGGCAATGTTCTAGGCCAACTGTTCTGCACAGGGGTGGCGGTACCCCTCATGGGCATTTGGCAGTGTCTGGAGACATTTCCAGTGGTCACAACTGGAGGTAGGGTGGTACTGGCCTCTAGCAAGCAGAGGCCAGGGATGCTGCTCAACATCGTGCAATGCCCAGGACTGCTCCCACAACAAAGAATTATCCAGCACGAAATGTCAACTGCACTGAGGTTGAGAAACTCCGCTCTAGATTCTAGGAACACAACAGTAAACAAGGAACAGACAGAAATCCCTGCTCCCCTGAAGCTGGCAGTCTAGTGGGGAGAAACATCAACATATTAAAAATGACAGAGTTAATTGTAATATAAATATTATGGAAACAATAGAGCAGGGCAAGGAAGATGAGAGTTTGGAGGGATAGCAATTGTACATAGTGAGGTAGGCCTGGTAAGAATATTAAAAGTAAGACTTGAAGTTGGTGAGGCAGTGAGCACTATGGCTCTCTGGGCAAAGGACGGTCCGGGCACAGGCACTAACAAGAACAACATACAAAGGCCTTACGGTGGAGGGGTCTGGAGTGTTCCAGGAACAGTGACGAAATGAGCCTGGCAACAGCAAATGAACTCAGAGCTGACAGGGAGCTTGACCATACAGGCTGCCTTTTGCCAGTTAAAGGATCTCGAGTGTTACTGAAACTAGGAGCCATTGGAGAATTTTAAGCAGAGAATGACATGATGTGGCACGTTTTAACCCACTGTTTCTCAGCGTCAGCGGTGACAATTGAGGGCCAGACAATTCTCTGTTGCGGGGGCTAGCTTGTGCATTACAGAATAGTTAGCAGTGTCTCTGGCCTCCATTTACTAAAGACCAGTACCAACGCCCTTCCATTTGGACAACCAAAAATATCCCCAGACATTGTCAAGTGACCCCTGGGGGGCAATGCCTGCCCCCCTTGAAAACCGATTTTAATGGGAACATTGTGGCTGCTGTGTAGAAAATCCACCCGAAGGGGTAAGAGGAGAAGGCAAGAGAGCAGTTAAGAGACTACTGCAATAACCCTGGCACGGGCTGGTGAGGACTTGGACCAAAGTGGGAGCAGAGGAGTTGCTGAGAGGTGGGCCGACTCTGAACACATTTTCAACTCCAAGAGACAATCCAGAGAATACACCTGACAGACAAAATGGCTACAGCAGTCTTAACCTTTCCGTTTCTGCTTTTTCCAACCAAGACTTATGAGAAGGGAGGTGCCCTGGCAAAGACTTCAGACAAAAAGCCATGAGGAGGCCCCTAACAACATGTAGCCCTTTTAAAGTCACACAACAGATGCCGATGACAATAAGTTAGACAACTGTGGAAAACAGTATAGGGAAATTTTGCCAACCCCATATATTTATTCACAGATTTTATTTAACTGGTTTATTTCAAAGAGCATGTGTCTGCTCCACAGACAAGTTTTACAACAACTTTTTTAATTTAGCATTCCTCTCCATACCGGTTCTGTCCCGCACCTGTTTCTAGCTTCAACGTGTGAAGCCATTGCTTCCCACGTACCCACATTTTTCCTTACACATGCTAGCTAGCTACCGAGGACGTTCACCCTTGCAAGTAATTTTTTGCCGACTCTGAAAAAGAACAGGCCCAAATCCTTCAACATGAGTTTCATGGCACTCATTTGGGTTTTTCCAGATGGTATTTTCCTCACTCTCTCAAACTCATTTAATGTTATGTATCAGCTCCCATCAAAAATGTTCCAAACAGTCCGGTTAATTCATTTCTTTCAGGACTACACATAGACACACACACACACACACACACACACACACACACACACACACTCAAACACTCACTCCCTCATTTCTGGCCATGTAAGCATTTGCTTATAGAAGCAAAAGCAGAGACTGCTCGGTAAAACACTGGTCCCTTCAGCCGAATGCACATAAAGCCCCAATGAGCATAACCAACAATACCCTTTACACAATATTACTCAAAACCCCCAACCCCCAACACACACGATCTATGCTCACACACAAAACAGCCATTATGAAGAGAAACCATCAACTAAAGGCTGGGTTTAGGCATCTAACTGCATTTCCTTCCAATCCCCTACAAGCATCTGCAAAGAGACTGCTTCAGCAGCCCAGTCAGTGGGTCTGCCTTTCCCAGATTTTTTCCCCGACTTGGATTCAAGAGTCTTGACACAGCCCTGAAGGAAACAAACCTGGTTCTGCTTGCCACCAGAGCAAATACCAGCCCCATGCACCCCAGAAACAAAGACTGCACGACTTCCGTCCTGAGTCAGTTGCCCTTCTCTTCATCCAGCCTGATTTCTGGACCCTCTCACCCTCTGCCAGCCAGGCCCAGATTCTACCCACTGCCAGGGCAGGCAGGAAGGTTTGAGATGGGTGCAGAAGCACTGCTGAACCTTCCAGGCAGGGCTTCATCTTCTTTCACAACTGAAAGCGGTGGACATAAAAACCCTTCTCTACTATCACAACCTCAAATGACCATCTCCCGCTTTGTAAACACTGGAAATGCAGGGAGAGGCCACAGGACCAAGAAAGGAAGATACCCAACCCATTCCGATGGACTAGTGGAAATGGAGGTAGCATAGGAAGTGGGCACTCAACGTGGTGGGGCGCCAGAGCAGCGGGTGTCTTCACTTCTCTCCAAAAAGTTTTTGAAGTCCTCAGCGAATTAAACACGTGTCGCTGCCAAGCAGGGGACCTGCCAAGCAGGTGTGTCCCAATACCCTCCAGTTCCAAGGCTTTTGCCCCTCCAGGGAAGGCCCGGTTTTGAATGGAACTCTACTGCCCAGGGAGTTTAAACCTGGACGAGAGACACGCCCACCCGCGGCCCCTGACAGACCCGCGCGCGCGTGCAGCCGTCTGCAAGGTGAGAGGCGGGGCTCGGGGAAGCATCACCTGCAGGCGGCCAGGGGCGGGCTTTCCCAGAGGAGTCCGACTCCTAGGAGGCGACAACAGACACTAATTGCTTCCCTCAGCGTCGCGCCTCAATCCACCCCAAGCACTCCCTCTCCGAGTCCTCAACCCGCTAGGATCTCCAGAAAAGGGGTTCAGGAGAAACTCTTTTTTCCTCCTTCCCACCCGGGCAGCGTCCGGGACCCGGGCTCTTCCTCCCCCACCTGCGCGCCAGGTCGCTCCCCAGCCCCCACCCGGTCTCAGCAGCTGGTATCCCCAGCCGAGGGACCCCTCACCTGGGCCGGTCGTCCCGGGCTGCCCGCGGCGCCCCCGAGGCGCACTTGGGCGGAGCCCCCCAGGGGTGTACCGGCCCGGCAGGCGCAGCCCCCAACTGCGGGGGGCAATTCGCCCTCTGCCCCCGGGCAAGGACACGGGGTCCTTGTCCCAGAGCCCGGGCGACCGGCTTTCCCCGCCCCAGGGTGTGGGGCCCCCCAGCCGCCCGCAACGCCTTCCTCCAGCTGTCACCACTCACCTGCTCTTCAGAGGTTGACTTTTGAGTTCGTAATAGGTTTTGGGCTCTTCGTGAAACTCCTCCCCGACTTCGAAATCCGGCACGATCCCCGATTCCGACTGCATGGCTCCCGCTTCCGTCCTTCCACTGCTCGAAAGTGAGAGCAGAGCCCGGGGGCGGAGGGAAGGTGGCGGGGCCTGGGTCCCCCGAGCGGTGCGCCCCCGCGCAGTGCCCAGCTCAGCGCGCTCGCCCGCTCGCTGCCGCCCGCCCCGGCGCCGCGAGTTTACACTCGCACCCGGGCGGGAGGGGCGGACGGCCGCGCGCTGCCTGGGATCTGTAGTTCGGCCCGGACGGGGCGTTCACGGCTCGCCAGGGAAACCGCTCCCAGGAAAACTACAACTCCCAGAAGGCCAGGCGGGGACTGAGGCAACGTGGTGGACACCGCTATTGCAACTCCTGTTTGGATTCATTGTCAATGTCAGCAGCTCCTCTCCCTCTTCTCTCCCCACTTGCTTCAAGGATACAGACTTGGCTATTTAATATTAATAAGGGTGGACTCAGCCTTGCTCTCCTACCGTCACCCCTACTCCCAGCTCAGACATTTGCGAGGGCACGCCAACTCCTTAATAAAATAAAAAATATATATATATTTTATTCGTGAAAGGTTTTGGCACTAGAAAGTTTTAGCCTTCAAGCCTGTCTTAAAATAAAAGGACTTCCTATCAGCCTGTAGGCTTCCCAGCGCTTCTGCGACATATCAACTTGTCCTCGGACTGGAATGGAGTGGAGGAATTTGCCTTCACTTTATAATTAAAACATTATTGTAAAAATTGTTCTTGTGCGTTCCTTTTCTATAACTCAGTCTGGGCTTTTACAATACTATTCATCCAGCTGAGTGGCTCTTTTCACTTTATCCGGTTAGCCACTTTTAATCTAAAGCAGCTCTTGAAAGTTTTGGTTAATTTTAAAAGGCACAAGGTTACAAAACAACGTCGTCACTGTCTGCCTTTAATTTCTCAATTGGCGGGGAGTTCAAACGAGATTTTCCTAACAATTCAGGAGTGAATCTGGGGGTGAATAAATTGTACAGGTGTCATCCTCCCGCCTGAACTTCCCGGCACCCATTTAGGTAACAGAATAATAGGCTCAGTTATGGCTCATTTGTATTTCCAGACCTTCCCTCTGATTAGTTCCAGTAGGATGTGTTCCTTCTTTTAAAAGTGTCTTGAGGCATCAGAGAGGCAGTAGAGAGTTAGAGGGTGGTGTTTAAAGTTATGAGACTCAGAGTTGAAATCCCAAAATCTTTGTCTAAAGCACTGTGTAATCTTGGGCATGTCACTGATTCCTAGAAGTTTCAATTTCTTCATCTGTAACAAAGGAGATTGGCAAACCTGTCTTAGAAGGTGTTGCAAGGTCAAATGCAAGGGAAAGTGATTTGTAGTCTATAAAAAACACGGCTCAATGGTCATTCTTTCATGTATTGTATCTTGAAGATATTCCTCAGACTAACACTTCATCTGTGAGTTTGTCCTTCCAGAAGTAGTAACCTAAATGATCACCCTCGGATAAAATTCTAAGGAGGCTGGACTAATGATTGGGCCTCTCCCAGATTCCGTTAACCCCTTAAAGGTTATCAAGAACGTTATGTTAGAACTGCAGTGTATAACCTCTTTAGAACTGTAATGAAGCAGTCCATTATGTCACTCATCAAATAGTGACCTACTAGACCTAAGGAACCAAACCTGAAGGGGAAAAAAACTGTCAAGAAAGCTAAAGGTCCTGAATTTACCTCCAACAAAGTGCACCTTCCAGAGAGATCTGTAGGGTATGGAGGTCTGAGCTAAGGTCGCCCTGAGGTACACACAGATAACTGCTATTTTTCTCTACACCTTTTCTTCTGGTCTCATCCTACTCTGGGTTAGAGAAACGTTCTCTTCTATCACATGTGACAGAATTATCGATTAGAGTGCCATCTGCAACCCAATGGGAGTGGGTATGTGACTTAATCCTGGCCAATAAATGGCCCCTTTTCCTTAGCAACAGCGACTCCTTTAGAGATGTACAGAGGACACTAAGATGACTAAAAGTTCTCCTTTGAACTTTTCTGTAGGGCAACCAGGAAAGACTGATTTGTGGAAGTATGATGCTCCAAGGAAGACAACTTAGAGCTAATTACTTATGGTCACATAGGGATGCTGACCAAAACTGAGATAACAAGATAAGATCAACAATCAGAGAAACAGATATCCTTAGATTTTTCCAGAGATATGAACCAAAAATTCTTTTCTTTTTGCTGGTACTATTATGGTTTAGATTTTTGACGCTTGCAACAAAAAGAGTTTGAGTAATCAGTCACCTCAAAAACTTTTCACTCCTTTAAATAGATACTTCCCTATGGATAACCATACTATTAATCCACATAACAAAAAGCTGACCACCTGATAGATTGCGCTGTAATCCCTCTTCATTAATGAATTAAACCCTAGGAATAGATACCCCTTCTTTAAAAAGGTGACAAAAGTCAGTATTTTCATACATTTCAACCAGGGATTGTGTCTATTGAAAGTACAAAAGAAAGAAATACAAAACATTATAATTATTGTCACACTTACCTATATTATAATACGTTTTGCTCACGCTTGTCACATGCACCTCTCATTTTTTTTTAAGATTTTATTTATTTATTTGACAGAAAGAGAGAGAGAGAGAGCACAAGCGGGGGAGCAGGAGAGGGAGAGGGAGAAGCAGGCTTCCCACTGAGCATGGAGCCCAATACAGGGCTCGATCCCAGGACTCTGGGATCATGACCTGAGCTGAAGGCAGATGCTTAACCGACGGAGCCACCCAGGTGCGCCCCATGCACCTTTCATTTGAGCTAATAAGAATCCAGCAATAATAGGGACGCCTGAGTGGCTCAGTGGGTTAAGTGTCTGCCTTTGTCTCTGGTCACAATCCCAGAGTCCTAGAATTGAGCCCCACATAGAGCTCCCTGCTCAGCAGGGAGTCTGCTTCTCCTTCTCACTCTCCCTCTGTGCTCTCTCTTTCTCAAATAAAGAATTTTAAAAAAAAGAATCCAGCAAGAATAGAGGGGCAAAGGAGCCTGCTTCTCTCTCTCCCTCTGTCACTTCCCCTGCTTGTGTGCTCTCTCGCTCGCATGCTCTCTCTCTCAAATAAGTAAGTAAGTAAGTAAGTAAGTAAATAAATAAATAAATAAATAAATAAATAAATAAATAAATAAATAAATCTTTTAAAAAAAAGAATAGACAGGCAAGGGTCTTCACTTTAATATGCATTGAACACACACTAGTTATAGACAGAGCTCTGTGTTAAGTACCTAGACGGCAAGAATGTATTTGACCTCCTCTCTGCCCTCCGGAGACTTATAGTCCAGGAGCTGAGTCAAGGTTTGTAACCCAGGGAGAAACCATACATAAGGCAGCAAGTACTAAGCAGCAGATAATTGGTGCATGATCTGTACTTTCATATCCATTTAGCTCAACAACAATGTATGGAGCTCCTACTCTATATAAGGGACATTATGTGCTAGATATGGGGAAAATAGCAGTTTTGAGCCATGTATGGTCCTGGCACTCAGGGCATACTCCCTGCCTTTTTAGGAATAGGAGTGAAAATGATTTGATGGATAAATAAATAGATAGGTAAATATTACAAGTGTCTGAGAAAGGAGCCACCACTAAGGGCAGGGATGGAGATAAAGTGAAGAATTCTTGGAGGAGCTGTGACTAAGCTAAATCTAAAAAAATAAAGAAAAATGAAAAAAAGAAAGGAAAAATCTAGGACATAAAACATGAAAACTGAATCTAATCAAGCCCCTAGATCTAACCACTAATTTACAGGAAAAAAAAAGGAGAAGAACATGTTAATAATGCCATGAAGATGCAATCAGACAAACCCAGAAATTGAGAAATTCTACAAGACATTGAGAAATTCTTCAACAAATAAATAGCATGAAATAAACAGGAAGGAGGAACTGCTATAGATTTTTAAAGACATAAGAGACTTTCATTTATGTAAATTATATCTAAATTTTAAAAATAAATTGGAAAAAGAGACATATCACTCAAATACATTGCACAGACTTTATCTGGAGCCTGATTTGAACAAACCAATTGTCAAAATTCATTTCAGAGAACACTAGGAGAGTACGAACATGGACTGGAATTGGATGTTAAAAAATTATTGGTAATTTTATTAGGTGTGATATTGACATTGTGCTTATCTTATTTTTGAAGTTCTGATTTGATAGAGATACATATAAAGTATTTATGGGTGAGATGATGTGATGTCTGGGCATTGTCATAAAATACTCCATCTCCTCTCCTTCTATTCACCATAAAGTGGGGAAAGGAAAGATGAAACCTGAGTAAGACACTGAAACGTGGTCATGTGCTATGGAAGTTTACTATACTACTCTCTCTCTACTTTTGTGTACATTTGAAAATTTCCATGATAAATATTAAACAAAAAAGAGAGAGAAAAAGAGGGAACTGGCAGAATGATTTTTTAAATGGGGTAGAATTTCTGATAAAATTAGGTAAAAAGGCATGTCATTCAAAAAGAGAAAATGGACATAGGAAGGTGTGGAAGCAAGGTTGTTCATGGTATGTTTACAGGAAACAGCCAAGAGCAACAGGGTATGGTTAATTTCAGCAGAAAGCAATTTCTTGAAAGTGGAATGAGGAGCTCCAGACCCTCTAGAAGGGCTGCAGGACCTGGCACAGAAGCTGTGCAACCAGGAACAAGTCTAAAATCTATGCCGTAGAACTAGGCTACTGAAGCCACCACCAGCACCACCTCCATGTCATGGGCTAACCATCAAAGCTTGGGTCTTTGACACTGAACATGGCATGCTGTTGAAATGCTGCCTCTGGGACCTGGATAGAGCCACAACTGCCCACCGTCAAAATGGATTAGGCTGAGTCCCAGCTGCTTCACCTATTAACTGTCCCATCCAAGGTCAAGACTTGATGCAACTGGCAGATCTAGGTTTTGTGTCCAAGCTCTGACTGCAAGGATACTTACCCAAAGCCATTTCCGTACCCTCTTTCCCTCACTACTTTAGAGACTTAAAGTAAAAAAGAGATTTTGCAATCTCTCTGGGAGCAATAAATTCAGTTATGTAGACAGAAACACATAAAGCTACCCCCTCCACCCCTTTTAATTTGTGTTTCTCTTATTTGAAGCATTTTCTAATAAACACAGGATTGAATAGTAATGAGGCTGTACAGTTACTTCCAAAGAAGGTGAGACAGGCCCAGATGAAGGACAATGTAAATGAAAGAAAAATGCTAAGGAAAAGGATGATGGGGAAGGGGGAACAAGGTGGTCAACAGATAAATATTCTGCACCACCCTTCCAGTGTATGTTCTTCTACCTGTGCGGAGGCAATGGGCTGTGCACTCAGACATGGGCCTGCTCTAAGAAAGCAATCTAAGCTATACAAAATTCAGACATGAAACATATCAAGTGGGAAGATAATTTTCAAGGCATAAGTCTGCTTAGTGGCTTTGTAGGGTTAACTTTGTGGATAGTGGATTTCTTTGAGAATCTGATGAAAGCTGTAGACCTTCTCACCAGAAGAGAGAACATGCTCAAATATCATTGCAACTTCAGAGGTACCATGGACCACCCTATGGTCATTTATTATTCCTTGGGAGTCTGTGGATCCTGGTCTTCTACATATACTGTTCTTACAAGTGCTGTCTAATGAGCCATTGAACAGGGGCCAGGGGAGAGAGAAGACCAGGAGAGGAAAGGGGTGTACCCTTCTCAAAGTGTTGTCCATGAACCATGTCCATCAGAATTACTTGGGGTGCCAATTACAATGCAGATTTCCAAGCCAAGAAGCAGAATGAGTAAATCACGATCTTGAAGGAGTGGGGATTGAGAATCTACATTTTTAGCAAGCTCCCCACCTAGTTTTTATGCACCTGAAAATTTTAGAACCACTACTTTAGGAGGTATCATAAAGCCAGGATGAAAGGAAGCACAATAAAAATGAGGCTAGAAAAAAAGATAATGATAAATAATAAAACTTATAATGAATAACAAAATAATTAATATTCCAATGCAAAATATGTGAAACTTGGATGTAAATATAAATGGCAACATAAATGGATTAAGAAAGAGCTGGCTGGGATCTGGAGGGTGATTTAAATGACTTCTGGAATGGAGATCTGATAGGTCTCAAGAAAAGCTGATTGCAACGGAGCAATTAAGAGTCACCAGGGTTATGAGCTGAGCAGCAGATAGAACTACCTTGTTAAAAGCTGTTAAAGAAAAAGTTATTCTGACACTTAATGAAGAACACCAAGGCCAAGTTTATTCAGGGGGACTATTGTGATATGTATAGGGACCGCTGCAATGGGGCTTTGCTCTAGAATAGAGAGATTGGACTCAACTCCGAATACAACTAGGAAAAGTTGGGGATTTATAACCAAGAAGCAGAATGTGGGTGGGAAGGGCGTGGAAGGTGGTCGGTGGGTAGAAAATTATTAAATGACTAGTGTAATTCTTTGCTCAAGTGACCTAACAGGATTCTTTAAGAAAGATTTTATTTATTTATTTATTTGTTTGTTTATTTATTTATCTGAGAAAGAGAGCAGGAGCAAGAGGGCGGGGGGGCAGGGGCAGAGAGAGAGGGAGAAGCAGACTTCCGGCTGAGCAGGGAGCCCTAAACATGGCTCAATCCCAGGACCCTGAGATCATGACCTGAGCTGAAGGCAGACTCTTGGCTGACTGAGCCATCTAGGCGTCCCATAACAGGATTCTTGCTGAAGGCAGATAAGAGGACAGGTGGGAAATGAGGAAGGTGATCAGATCAGGTGATCAAGGATGTGGAAGATAGCTAAACCATCTTGACAGGATTTTTGTTAAAATCAGTCACTGTAAATGGAAGCCCAAAAGTCAAGGCCTATTTAGGAAGAAGATTCAGAGAAGACTAAAATTTTGTCCAGAGACTCAAAGCAAAGAAGTGGCTTTTGTAGCCAGGCCAATGGCAGCAGATGGCTGTCACCCTACAGCTACAAAAGCAGTGGGAGAAGAGTGATTAGACCCTGGTGTGAACTTTGTGACTCCAAACCCAATGCAGAAAAATCAATAAAAGTCATACCTTTCATTCCCATTCCAAGGTATCTGAGGTCACATGAATTAGAATCAGAAGTACAACACAAAACGTTCCATGAGATAATGCAGCAAGAGATGGAATATATACTCCAAAATTGGCATTCCTGATTTCCGTCTTCCCCTAAACAGCTACCAAAGTAGCCAGAAGTTACTGGCTTTTGTGTAAAATATTTTTTAAAAATTTGTCTTCTTATTATAAAGTAAAAATATTTATTATTTAAAAATCACGGGACGCCTGGGTGGCTCAATCAGTTAAGCGTCTGCCTTCGGCTCAGGTCATTTTCCCAGGGTCCTAGGATAGAGTCCCGCATCAGTCCCCTTGCTCAGCAGGGAGCCTGCTTCTCCCTCTACCTGCAGCTCTCTCTGCTTGTGCCCTCTCTCTGAAAAATAAATAAATAAAATCTTTTTAAAAAACTAAAATAAATAATAAAAAAATAAAAATCACAAAATGCAAATAAGTAAAAGAAAAAAATTGAACATCCATAATACCACTATCCAGTGATATCCATGCTCAATATTCAATATATTCATTATACATGTATATATGTATGCATAGTCTCAATAAATAGTCACAAGGTCATACTGAATATACCACTTTGTCACACTTTTCCATTTCACGTATCAGGAGTAGTTTCCTTATCTACAACCTCATTTTAATGTTTCTAAAATACACTTTCCATTTTATATATTTATTAAAATTTATTTTTGTAATTTCTGCACTGTTGGACCTTTTGATTGTTTTCAATTTTTCACTATTATAGATAAAGATCACTTCACTTCTATCTTAGTCACTAAATCTTTGTCTGGAGGTTGGATTGCTCGACCAAAAAGGACCCATGGTTTCGAAATTTTGCCAAGAGAGATCATTCTAGAATACAGATCTCATCTTGTCTTTTCCCTATTTTAAGCCCTTTTAGAATCCCCACTGTTACCTAATAAAGACTGGGCTCTTCAATATCAGATACCCAGCTCTCCATGCCCTGGATTCCCCCACCCCTCTCTTTTGATACTTCCAGGAAGTATGGATCACTCCCTGACTTCCACACTAAGTACCTGCAGTAACCCCAAACTGCTTGAAGCTCCCGGAATATGTCACATTGTTTCTCTGTCCTTCTCTTTCTCTTTTGCCCCACACACTTCTTTAACCTTTAAGAAAGAGCTCAGGTGTTACCTTCATCAGGAAGTCTCGCTCTACTCTGTCAACCTTCACAAGGTCCCCAGATTGATTTAGGGGCCCCACGCCTGTTTCCTAAATACACTATGTGCAATATACTGCATTATATTTATTTGTTTAGCTTTCTATACAAATCCACCCCCACTACCACACGGCCACCACCACGCACAGAAACCCAACATACCCCTACACTTGCCCAGACTGTGAGCCCCTTGAGAGGTGGGACCATGCCCACAATAGATACTCAATAGCTGTCTGGGGAATAAACAAATGGATTAGCCATTGAGTAAAAGAAAATATGTTTTCTAGCAAATTCACATTGTTCCTTTTTGTAATGATAGCGATGACAATGCAAACAAATATGGGATTTTTTTTAAGATTTTATTTATTTATTTGAGAGAGAGAATGAGAGATAGAGAGCACGAGAGGGAAGAGGGTCAGAGGGAGAAGCAGACTCCCCGCTGAGCAGGGAGCCCAACGCGGGACTCGATCCCGGGACTCCAGGATCATGACCTGAGCCGAAGGCAGTCGCCCAACCAACTGAGCCACCCAGGCGCCCCAAATATGGGATTTTAACTTTGGTTTTCCACAGTGTCCATTTGTACATCAGGCAAATATTGATTGAATGAAATAACTTACCATCACTAGGGCTCTCTCCTAGTCTAAATTGATTTATCACGGTAGAATTTAGCCTGTGTCCCAGAGGTATTGCTGATAAGGAGGCTGAGATTTCTTCATTAGAACAAGCGGACACGTTCAGACCTGCTGATGGGTTATTTGGAGGAATATCATGCTGGAAAATAACTGAATGAATCATATTTCGCACTTATTAAAGGGACTAAAATCAGAAACCAAAATAAACCAAGATGTATGCACATTTCCTGTCATGAAGGTTACAAGGGTAAGCCTCAAGAGTTTTGATGTCTCCATCCATGTTAACCCAAAAACTTGTCAGAAAGTTTGAAAAAACAAGGACTAATATATCAGGTTACAAAAGAAAATACATTCATCTTTGTTTCCCCCTAAAATCCAGTAGGAGCCAGGATTCAACAGTACTGCTGTTGAATTGATTTGCACAAGTAAGATGTTAAAATATCAAGCCTCAGGGGTCAAAAGTGAAGTAATTGGAAAAACAGAAAACTTCCAGCCTGTCTCAGGGCAAGTGAAGAAAGGGAGATCCCCAGTGACTTCCTCTTAGAGATGAATTAGAGTGGACATCAGGGGACAGTCGCAGGACTGCACAAGAATTAATATTTGTAGGACATGTAGACCATAAGCCCATGGTTGCCACATGATATGCTCCATACAAGATATCAGCAAAATAATTAAAATCAATTACTTTATATCTTTATTCATCTAGAACACAAATGTTTATTTTTATTTTCTTCTCACTCATTTTTTTAATATTGAAGTCTAGTTGACAGTATTCACTCTGTGTCAGTCCCTTACTGAGAAAGACTGGTTGACTGATCCAGCTAAGGGTTTCCAAAGTTTGTTCAATCTAGGCAAAAATAAAGAGAGTAAAAATGTACACCAGTAGTCAGACCTTTTCTGCATCAGAAAGGCACAATGACTGGCTTCAAACCTTGGCCGTACCACTTATTGCCTGTGTGATGTTGGGCAAGATACCTAAATCACCCTAATTCTCAGTTTCCTTATTTGTGAAAAGGGGATACTAGAAGCAAATTAGTTGTTGTGAGGATTAAACAAGGAAATCAGTATAAAGCACTTTGCATTTTATTTTCTGGAACTCAAAAGAACTGTTGGCTAATTGTATATTATTAGTGGTGTTAATTGTTGCCGTTGTTGCTACTCTTCTTTTGACCATACTTTCAATTAGCCTTTAGGAATCCATTGATCTATATTTGAGACCTAAAAGACAAAAGAACACTTTCTGTTTCTTTTTTAGTTTTAAGATTTTATTTGTTTGAGAGAGACAGAGAGAGTGAGAGTAGAGGAGAGGGGCCAAAGGACAAGCAAACTCCCCACTGAGCTCAGAGCCTGACCAGACCTGGGGCTCAATTCCAGGACCTTGGGATCATGACGTGAGCTAAAGGCAGAAGCTTAACCAACTAAGCCACCCGGGCGCCCCACACTTTCTGTTTCTCATATCAATTCTCCTTTGGTTTAATTTTTTTAAAGAGCATTTTCTTGCAATTATGAAACATATTACACTTTGGAAAAGTGCATAAAACATAAATGTATTCCTTTACCAATGATCCTTATTCACACACAACTTCTTTGATGGTAATCATTGCCTCTTTTCTCCTATAATTTTAACACCTAAGCATGTCCCCTAAGCAAGATATTTTCTGCCTATTTTGGACTTCAGATAAATGAAATTATGGTCACCAGCTTCCAAGATGGCCCCCAGTGATGCCGGTCTCCTGATGGTCTCTTCCTACCTTGAATCAGGGCTGGTCTGTGTGACTAACTACTAAGCCTGTCATAAAAGTTTACTGTGGTTTCTGCCTAGTTCTCTCAGATTGTTCACTCTGAGGGGAGCATGAGGAGATTCAGGTGGTCCTTTGAAGAGGCGCTCGTGGACAGGAACTGAGGCCTCCCACCAGCAGCCAGCACCAACTTGCCAACCTTGTGATTGAGCCATCTCAGAAGCGGATCCCCAGCCCAAGTCAAGCCTTCAGATGACTGTACCCCAAAAAGGCATTTGACTGCAAACTCAACCTCAAGAGCAACCCTGAGGCAGAATTACTCTGAACCAGTCCCAAATATCTGACCCACAGAAACCATGACCAATAATAAATGATTCCTGTTGTATTAAACCAAAAAGCTTTGGAGTAATTTGTTATACAGCAATAGATAACCAGAGATTATACTGTATGATTTCTTTTGTATTTTGATTCTTTTACTCAACATTTTTTAAAGATTCATCCATGTTACTGAATGTAGTTTATTTGTTTTCATTATGGTACAGAATTCCATTGTATGGTTGTGTTTTGATTTGATTTTCGTGAACATTTCTGTCTGTGGGGGAAATTCTGAACCTCTAGAGCCAGAGGAAGGGTACTTTTTGATGTGGGGGTAGATCTCTGCAGATCCAGGAGGGAGGGATAAACAGCACTTGACACCTTTGAGGTCAAACTTCTTAGAATGATCCATACTTCACTGTCAAAAAAGTCGGTTGAGGAGTGCCTGAGTGGCTCAGTCGGTTAAGCGTCTGCCTTTGGCTCAGGTCATGATCCCACGGTCCTAGGATCGAGCCCCACATAGGGCCCCTTGCCGAGCAGGGAGCCTGCTCCTCCCTCTACCTGCGCTCCCTCTGCTTGTGCTCTCTCTCTCAAATAAATAAATATAATCTTTAAAAATTTTTTTAAATAATAAATAAAGAATATTCACTGGGTCCATCCACCTTCAGTGAAGTAGTGTTTGTTCCAAAAAAAAAAAAAAGTCTGTTGGCATCCTGAGTGACAACCTTAGTATCCCTCATATTGCTTCAGGTAGTCACGGGACCTCTCTGCTTTTCAAATAAACATGAGAAAAGAGGATGAGGTGGAGACAGGCACTTTCCTGGGATGTAATTTCCTCTGACCGGCAATTAAACCAAAGCAAATATGCTGGCTGCAGCAGACTCAGAAAGTCATGTTTTCTTAACACTGAAGCTGTTTGGTCAAGCAGGAATCCCGAGCACTTCCAATCCACAGCCAGCAGGACAGCTCAGCTGCTCGCCCTCTGCCACTGTTTCAGTAGGACCCACTGATTAGCTAAGAAATGGGGATGGCATGACAGGTACCTGATGAAAAACTAAGACTAAGAATTACATTTCCCAAAATCTGTACTACAGAAACACTCTCACAAAGGTGCAAAGGTGTATACACAAGAATTTTTGTTGCAATATTTTTCATTACATTGGAAAACTGGATCCAGGGGCTATAGATAAATTACGTCGTATCCTCACAGTTGAATCCTATGTAAGCATTAAAAACACTACAGAAGTGTTAAAAAACAATGGACTGAGCTCAATGAGCAGACCTAGAAAGACGCACAAAATAAATCTTACATGGGAAAGAGAAGCACATTGCAAACCATATGTGTCAATTCTATTTTCATTTAAGAAACAAACTCTGTGAGTGTGTAATGTTGTGTGTAATGTTGTACATAGATTAAATCATTAACAGCTGTGACAGGGGCTAAGGAATTACAAAGAAATTTCACTTTCAAAATCACACATTCTTGTAATGTTTTATTTTGTTATAACATACACATACTGCTTTTGAAAGCGAGGAGAAACGGTAAACTTTTAATATGGGATTTGCATCAGTTAATAAGAACAGCAAAGATTATGATGAGAAAGAGTGATAAATTACAGATTTAACCCTTTGGATTCTCTTTAGTGCCTGATCTAGTACTTTCTTTTATCTATTCTTCCCAATGGGAAGTAGCTCAGTTGGTTAAGTGTCTGTTGATTTCAACTCAGGTCATGATCTCAGAGTTGTGAGACTGAGCCCCACATCAGGCTCTGTGGTGGGCATGGAACCTGCTTGAGATTCTCTCTCTCACTCTCCTTCTGCCCTTCTCCCCACCCCACCGTGAGCTCTCTCCCTCTCTCTAAAAAAAAAGAAAAAAAAAAGGAAAAGAAAGGGAAGGAAGGAAGGAAGAAAGGAATTGGAAGGAAAGGAGAAAGAAAGAAAGAAGAAAGAGAGAGAGAAAGAGAGAAAGAGAGAAAGAGAAAGAAAGAAAGAAAGAAAGAAAGAAAGAAAGAAAGAAAGAAAAGAAGAAAGAAAGAAAGAAAGAAAACAAGCCACACAGCACAAAAAGGCTGAGCTGTAAGTGACTAATGCATGTATTTCTTACTATCTTACTATCTTTAAAATTTCACAAATAATTTGTGTTCATTTTAGAAGGATAGGAAAATACCACAGCAAACAAAAAGAAAAGAAAAAAAATTATTTGTCATTATTCCACCAGAAAGAAATCCTTTTAGTATTTTCCTTACAACTGTCCAAATTCATTTCTAAAGCTATTAGACACAGACACACACATATATACACGCACACACACATACACACACAAACAATTTTCTTTTCAAAGTAACGGATAATACTCTGCATTGTTTTGCAACCCATTTTTCTTTACATAATATGTTTTAAACAGCCTTTCATATTAAAACCATACTCATATCATAATGATTAAATCTACACAGTGTTCCATTACATCAAAATTATATTAAAATAGTTATGAAACACCTCTGGATTTATATGTAAACGTTTACTGGGTTTGCAAATATCCAAAACATCTAGGTTGGATGCAAAATATACAGGCATTTTTCTGGAAAGAGAGCCCGTATCTCTGTTCAGATTCTTTGAAGATTCCATAGTTAAGGAGGAAGAATAAAAGAGTTGAGTCACTGGCTGATACCCCTGCCTAAGAGATGGCATGACTTATATAGCCAACTTCTCCATTATTTTGTTTGTTTCCAGTTTTCACTATTATAAACAGTGCCATGAGTAAATTTAGGAATTTTCAATTTTTCTGGTCAGGAAAACAAGAAAGGCACAAAATACTGTGATATCTTTGAGACTCCATATGTTGAAAAACAGGTGTAGGTGCTGCAGTTCAACCATCCACCCAGAACTCGTTTTCTTAGTCATCAAAGAAGGGGTCAGAAACGCCGAGACACTGAAACCCCACCAGATCAGTTAAGCAAAGCTTAGCATTGGCTGCCAAATCCAAGACATTCATAGGCAAAAGACAACAGAAAATTGGGATAATTCATAATAGAAAGTAAGAAAAATAAGGACACGGCAAGGAAAAAGGAAGAAATTCATGCAGTGAACATCTGTTTTTGATTTTGTCTGCCTTCCCTCCTTCTTTACTTCTTCTCCTTAAGAGTACCTCCCTTTGCCGTTGGGTAGCTGCCCAACCTCCATCACAGGTGCTTTCTGTAGAACTGTCAATCAACAGTACCCAGCTCCCTCTGGTCAGAGGGGTGAACTGCTAGAACAATAAGTTTCTCTCTCCCAGAAAGCTGAGTCTTCCACATAGAAACCTTCGGAGGGAAGGCTGTTGGAGCTGAGTCATCCAATGGCAGAAACCTTTGAAACCAAGGTCATGAGTTCCTGCTACAGAGATCCCCCAAGAACCCCTGGTTTCTGCCCCTCCCCAGGCATGATTTTTTTCAACTCTTCCTTCTGGTCTCTGAGCTATACAATATTCTTCCGATTGATTCTTCTTGCTTTAGTTAGTGAAAGTCAGTGTCTGCTGTTTACAGCAACAATACCACAAATCCTAATATAGTTAGAATTAGACCCATAGGTCCAGTGAGAACGCACAGCTCACCACTCGATTTCTGTTGTTGAAAAAAAGACAAAAACATACAGAATCAGTAATGTCAAGATATTTGACTAAGGTCTCACAACTGTTAGTGGTAGGAGCAGGACCACGCACAGATCTTTCCTTAGTTTGCATGCAAAATATGTATGCAGTATGTATATGTATATGTTGTATATGTATATGTTGTAACCAGATAAAACATTACAACCTAGGTGTTCAACAAGTATTCCTTGTTGATGTTTTATAGTAGTAGTGGTAGTTGTTATTTCCTGATTTATTTATTTTTAAATTTAATTTTATTTTATTATGTTATGTTAGTCACCATACATTACATCATTAGTTTTTGATGTGGTGATCCATGATTCATTGTTTTCGTGTAACACCCAGTGCTCCACGCAGTACGTGCCCTCTTTAATACCCATCACCAGGCTAACCCATCCCCCCACCCCCCTCCCTCTAAAATCCTGTTTGTTTCTCAGAGTCCAAGTCTCTCATGGTTCATCTCTCCTTCTGATTCCCCCCCTTCATTTTCCCTTCCTTCTCCTAATGTCCTCCATGCTGTCCTTATGTTCCACAAATAAGTGAAAACATATGATAATTGACTTTCTCTGCTTGACTTATTTCACTTAGCATAATCTCCTCCAGTCCCATCCATGTGGATGTAAAAGTTGGATATTCATCCTTTCTGATGGCTGAGTAGTATTCCATTGTATATATGGACCACATCTTTATCCATTCATCTGTTGAAGGGCATCTCGGCTCTCTCCACAGTTTGGCTATTGTGGAGATTGCTGCTGTGAACATTGGGGTGCATATGGCCCTTCTTTTCACTACATCTGTGTCTTTGGGGTAAATACCCAGTAGTGCAATTGCTGGGTCACAGGGTAGCTCTATTTTTAAATTTTTGAGGCACCTCCACACTGTTTTCCAAAGTAGCTGTACCAACTTGCATTCCCATCAACAGTGTAAGAGGGTTCCCCTTTCTTCACAACTTCTCCAACATTTGTTGTTGTTTCCTGATTTAAAAACTAGGAGAGGGCGCCTGGGTGGCTCAGTTGGTTAAGCGACTGCCTTCGGCTCAGGTCATGATCCTGGAGTCCCTGGGATCGAGTCCACATCGGGCTCCCTGCTCGGCAGGGAGTCTGCCTCTCCCTCTGATCCTCTTCCCTCTCGTGCTCTCTATCTCTCATTCTCTCTCTCTCAAATAAATAAATAAAATCTTTAAAAATAAATAAATAAATAAAAACTAGGAGAGGTGTCCAAGATACATTGTTAAATAAAAAAGCAAGTTGCAAAAATGATCTCGAAGAGTGTTGCCCGCTCCACCTGTTGAGAGTTGTTATTTCTGGCAGGAGAAAATAAATGGGCAAATTGTTTATGTTCATGTATTATTTGAATTTTTTGCAGTTTAAATATATCATTTTTCTGATTAGAAAATGATCATTTGAGGAAAGAGAAGGGAAAAGAAAAAAAAAGAGAACAAAACCCCAATTGATATAAAGATAAGAAGGAAGGGAGTAAAAAGAAGGAAATGGAAAAAGGGATGAGGAGGCAGAAGGGTCATGACACTTCCTGGTGACATTCTGCCATAGATTCCTTATTATACTGATCATTTGGGCTGTTCACCAGCATTCCATTTTCCTCCTTCCAGATACATGGTAAGATTGAACTTACCACACTCTTGAAGTTATAACTGGCCATGTGTCTTGCTTTTACCAACAAAATGTGAATGGAAGCAATGTATGTCACATCCAGGCAGAAGCCTCTAAAAGTCAGTGTGTGCCAGCAATCACACTACAGGTAATTACCCAATGAATATAAAAATACTTATTCAAAGGGATACATGCACCCCAATGTTTATAGCAGCATTGTCAACAATAGCCAAATTACTAAAATAGCCCAAGTGTCCATCTAATGATGAATGGATAAAGAAGATGTGGACTATTATTTAGCCATAAAAAAGAACGATGGACTATTACTCAGCCAAGAAAAAGAACAAAATCTTGCCATTTGAAACAACGTGGATGGAACTAGAGAGTATGATGCTAAGTGAAATGTCAGTCAGAGAAAGACAAATAACATATGATATCACTCATATGTGGAATTTAAGAAACAAAACAAAGTAGGAAATCGGGAAAAAAAGAGACAAACCCAAGAAACCGGACTCTTAACTATAGAGAACAAACTGATGGTTACAGAGGGGAGGTGGTTGGGGGGATGGGTTAAACAGGTGATGGGGATTAAGGCTTGTCCTTTTGATGAGCACTGGGTGATGTATGGAAGTGTTAAATCACTATATGATACAACTGAAACTAATATTACACTTTATGTTAAATAATGGGGATTTAAATAAAAACTTAAATAAGTCAGTGTGTGATGTCACATTGTCTTCCTTTGTCTACAGCAATAACTAATGGTAAAGACTCCTTATGCCCTGGGTTCCTGAATGAGGATAATAGGAACACAGTCCCTGACAACCCATGATGGACATAGAGCATAAGTGAGAAATAAACATTTATTTAAGCCACAGAGATTTAGGGATATTTATCTTTATAACCTCAGCATATCAAGTCTATCATGGGGTATATCTATCCCAGGGGTGGAGAACAGAGCATTGTCTTATAAGATCTCTGTTATGGACTGAATGTTTGTGTCCCCCCTCTGAAAATTCCTATGTAGATGCCCTAACTTCATGGATGTATCACTAGAGATGGAAGGTAATTAGGTTTAATTACCTTTGGAAGGTAATTAGGTTTAAATGAGTCTATGAGGTTGGGAATCTCAATGGGATTAGTGCTCTTATGAGAAGAGACACCATCTCTCTCTACCATGTAAAGACCCAGTAAGAAGGCAGCCTAGGAAGAAGCTAGGAAGAGTCCTCATGAGAATGCAACCATGCTGGCTCCCAATCTTGGACTTCCCAGGCTCCAGAACCATGAGAAATAAACTTCTGTTGTTTAAGCTACCCAGTGTATGGTATTTTTTAAATGTCAGCCTGAGTGGACTAATACAATTTCCTACAGAAAGTCAGTGCTGTGTCCCTTTCATCCCAAGAGCCCAGAACTATTTCTCTAGCATTGTTCGTGCTACTCTCTCTTTCACCCCATGTACCACCCCACCCCATTTGTTGAACCCATACAATTCTATGAGAAGTTACTGAATGTTTCATGATGCTACAGCTGTAGTTTTCACTGTCTTTTGCATGCAACTGGATTTTATTCTCTCTGAGAAGTCTTGTTAGACTATCCCATGCACCCACATACAAGTTGAAACTAGATCTCCTTCATAAGAGGTATGGTCCCACCCAGGACTCGTCACTTCGCACACTGTTGTTGGGGGGGATAATTACAGACTTACAGAAAAGTTGCAAGGGTAGTACAAAGGGTTTCCATATCTCATTCACCCTGCTTCCACTTATGTTAACATAGCTATGGTACATTTGTCAAAGCTGAGAAATTAACATCGGTATAATACTATTAATTAAAGCATAGACTTTACTGAGATTTCACCCATTTTCCTACTTATGTCCTTTTGTGTTTTAGGATCTAATCCAGGATACCTCATGGCATTTATTCACCAAGTGTCCTTAATCTCCTAAGTCTGTAACATTTCTCAGTCTTTTTTTTTTTTTTTAATAAGCTTTAGACTTTTGAAGAGTACTGGTCAGGTATTTTGTAGAATGTCCTTCAGTTTGGATTTGTCTGATGTTTTCTCATAACTAGTCTGGGATTACAGATTTGAGGGGAGAATACCACAGGAGAGATAACCTTCTCATTACGTCTTATGAGGAGTGTGTAATATCAACATGACTTAGACTGGTGATGTTAACCTTGATTACGTGGTTAAGCTGGTATCTGCCATATTTCGGTTACTATTTTTCCCTTTCCATATTTTTTGTCTTTGGAAGAGTCACTAAGTCTAGTACACACTCAAGAAGAGGAGAATTAAGTTCCACCACCATCTTAGTTGCTCTCTCTCTCTTTCTCTCAGCTGTGGGGAAAATCAGCTGCCATGTCTTGTAAGCAAGGCAAGGGAGAAAGTCATATGGCAAGGAAGAGAACCCTCCGGCCAGCAGCCACATGAGTGACTTTGGAAGAGCATTCTCTAGCCCCAACCAACATCTTGACAGAACACTCTTGAGAGAGCCACAAATACCCAGCTAAGCTGGTCCCAGATTCCTGATCTTCAGAAACTGTGTAAGCTAATAAATGTTGGTGGTTTTAAGCTGTTATTTTGGGGGCAGTTTGTGGTACAATAGGCAATGAATTCACTAGGCAACACTTTAACCTCTTTGTCTGTTCTCTCTTTGCATGTAATTCCTCTTGAATTTCATGCCCTTGGGTGAAATGGCTGCTTATATCTTCCCACGTAAATCTTCTTGGTTCAAGACACCAGACCACCCTGAATAGTATTCTCTCTGTTGTAAATTCTAGGGATAAAGAAACTGGCCCTGAATGGGTCAAGCAATTGACCACTCAGGTCCAATTAATGTGGATGAAGTCAAGTTGTATAAACATGGCTACCTGGGGCCCAATCCTCTATGTGTATGGAGAGGGGCAATTCTCAGAGGAAGTGGCTTACTTAATACAGGCCTAGCAGACACCCCACAAGTATCCAGCTCTACACCCCTGACACATTCAAAGGAGTGAAAAATGGGACAGGAGTTTCCCACTGGATCCCGTATTCAGGAACTCATGGTGAAATGGGAAGTGTGCCAAGCTGGAGGACCTCCTCAGTGCCTTCCATTTACTTCCATATGGATGGATTGATTCCACCTATAAATGGCAGAAAGAATATTTTTTATAAATAAGGGATGGCCTCAGAGACAAATGTGTGAAAGCGCACAAATTATGTTACAAACAATGTAGTTCATGGCTATGTAATCCCAGTCTCCATTGACATCCTGGGATATTTTCAGCCCAAGATCCAGAAAGTCTCTGATGTGTTTCTTGGTAAGGTGACTGTTCTTGCAAGTATTGGTTTTAAAATAAATACACTGGGTGAACTCCTCGAGGCGAAGCATGAACAAAAGAACAAGCATCAGGGTGAGTTAATACTAAACGCAGAAGGAGTTCCTTTAGGATTTCCCAGATGTTTGAAGAAGCCTAGCCCACTTTACTAGTTGGTGTCCAGCGGTAGCAGGATATTAATGGCCAGTCATGTTGGACTCTACCTCTCTGCCATGAGGCAATGGAAATGACAAAACCTGTGTCACCCAGTAACACTTTACAAGTGGATTCAACTTCTGACACTGCATAGATGAACTAAAATTAGTTTTTACAATATAAGGACTGCCTAGGGTTTTCAACTGCTTTGATAATTTAATCCAAATGCAATTAAAACACACGCACACACACATATACATATATCAGAGTGACTGGGAAGGTAATAAAGAAGCAACACATAAAATATTATCCAAAATTCAGAATGCATCACCACCAGAGGTCATGGGCAAACATTTATTTCAATTCTATTTAAAGTGTACTTGAGATTAAGGATGCAAGATGCGTCCTTTTCAAGTGCAAACGTTATCTAGTTCAGTTCACAGCTAGCCGCCTGCTAATCATTCCCTCCAGATCTGGGAGAGGGCTGATCACATTGATAATCAAGATTTGCTAAAACAAAAGCCCAAAAAAATCTTCTGAGTCATCAGGTTGTAGCTGGAAAACATTAGACATGAGCTGGAGAGTTCGATGAGTTTAAAAATATCCTTTTTACTTTGAAGCCTATTCTCTTGAATTTGACTATAGAATTTCAGTGCTTCTCTTCTCATAGCTCTTATCTTTAAGAGAAAGTTACACCCCAAACAGAGGCAATCATACATGTCCACCCCAAGAATGGACCACCTACAGAGAAGAAACACCCTGGAGATGCCATAGATGACACCGAGCAGCTTACGTGGTTTGGCCCTGGCTGGTCAGTGCCCTTTTGATCTGGGCTCCATTCCCCAGGGAACTGCATTCCTCAGGTTCTGTTGCCCTCTGCCTTTCAGGTGGTTTGGCCAATGGGAGGCAAGGTACAAGACTGAAGGACAGGAGGAGGACAGAGCAAGAACACCTCTCCATTCCCTTTGTCATGGGGTGCTCATGACATGGCTGTATTTCCTTTGTAGCTCCCTTTCTGCAGGGAACCCCCCTCTCTACCTGATCATAGTTGCCACCTGCCAGCCTATTATGATTCCAGCTTCCAGCATATGACCCCAAATCCTGGGCTTTGGTAACTTATATCCTTTCTCTCTCCAGTCCTAGACCTGGTACTAGCTTCCTGCCATTGCTAACCTCACATCTCTTGTTTCGCTTTCAGCTCTTCCAGTGGCTGTGTAACCAATTCCCTATATTAAATCCTCTCTGTTTGAGATACCTAGAGTAATTACAGTTTTCTTGTCTGGACCTTAAATGGTATAGGGACACAAAACCAACACACATGCATTCAAAACTCAAAAGTAACAAAGTTATATGATTAAATGAGGATATTGGATAGCCCAAAATGTGTTCAAAAAAGGCAAAAATTACAATAGCCTAGAAATTGAGATTTCCTGTGGTTGGTCATGGTTCCCAGTATGACCTTTCTTCTACATCTTGACCTTTCAGCTTCAGTTTCTATAAGTAATAGACTTTTCCTCTGAGTATTATCAAGCCACATTTCTGAGGACTTATTTACTTAGGTCGTTCTTGGCATAGGGTGCTAGTTAGTCTATTCGCTGCTTTCCCTAGTCCAGTCAGCCCTGGCCCCCCAAAGGACTGAACACAACAATAATGATAGCTCATTCTAACTTAGCATTAACTCTGTGGTAGGGAATCTTCAATCAGTTTTCTCACTTCTTACAAGACAACATCATAAGTTAGGCTATGCAGGAATTTAAGGCTTAGAAATTAAACATTCTGTCTTCAAACATGGTTGTCTACTGATGCATCTTCCATGAGGACTGCATCGTCAGTGGCGCCTTTTCTCCTAGAAGGCCAAGAAATCAAAGGTTCTAGTAGATATTGAGGACAGTGGAGAATATGGGGTTTTGTTTTTGTTTTTAATTGCACCTGTTCAAAGTAAGGGCATCTAGGGTTTTGAATGAGTCAGCAAAAAGCGAAATTGAGCTTACAGTCCACAATCTACACACACACACACACACACACACACACACACACACACACACACACACACACTTACACAAGTGTATGCCTCAACTTGACTCTCCTGTTGGAAGGCAGAAAATGCAAACCTGCATCTCTATCCAGGAATCTGTCCTGGAGAATGAAAGATAGAAATAAGAATTTTAAAAATACGGCCCAATGAGCACAGGAGCCTCTTATCAACCCCCACTGTGCAGAACCACAGGCAGTCCAGGGAAACCGATTAAGGAGGAAGAAGCCACATGGCCAGGTTATCACTGACAAGAGCCCTTCCAGCACGTTGGAGCAGAACGTTTCTGTAGAAGGATAGGGTCTCAGGTTGGAAAATGAAAAATCCCACTTTCAAACTTGATGTGTGTCAAAAAACAGAAGAAAATGTGTCTTTTCTTCCCCTTGTAAAAAGGAAGTCTTATCAAAGAGTCAGGAGGCATTTGATCACCCATGGTTTAGAATTTGAATGCAATAATATGCCATTTCATATTATGAGGGAGAATTCTAAGAAAAGTTAGAAGGTGCACCTGAATCTGGTTAATTTCAAAATTCAAGTTCATTCCCTTAATTTCTAAAATTCATTTTGTCACAAACAGAACTCTACTGAGAAATCTAGTCTTATCTCTAGCTCTGCAGCCTTGGCACATTATTTGATCTCATTTATAAAATGGACATAATAGTGCCCATAAGTAGGGAACATGGTGTTTGTATACAGAGAAAATTATTAGTTTGTACTGGTATGTTCTAATATGGCTGTACCAAATGTTAAAAAGTATAGATATTTAGGGTTGCCTGCGTGGCTCAGTCGATTAAGCATCTGCCTTCAGCTCCGGTCATGATCCCGGGGTCCTAGGATCCAGTCCCGCATTGGGCTCCCTGCTCAGTGGGGAGCCTGCTTCTCCCTCTGCCTGCCACTCCCCCTATTGTGCTCTCTCTCTGACAAATAAATAAATAAAATCTTTAAATAAATTATAGATATTTATACAGTGGTTAAACTGCATCAAACGATCCTTTGACCACATGCTTGATGACTATCCCCCTACCTGCTACCCTAGGCTTTCTGGTTCATTTCTTAGAAGCCCTTGGTCTGGACCTAGACCTCTCCACCTACTAAGGAGCTGAAACTTTGGCCCTGCAGAAGGCCCCCTAAGACTCTGCTCTACTGTCAATGCCAATGTGGGTTCTGTTCTCAAATATCAGCTTTATAGGTTGGTTGTGTAGATGGAACAGCATCAAGCAACAGGACATGCTTATAAGTTGTTAAACACTCTTTACATGTTGGTTACTGACCTAGACTAAAGCTGCTTCCTGTCGTAACCTCACACACAAGAGTATTCACTGAGTCAGAAGAATAATTTGGATCTTCAACTTCGAGCCCAGTGACATCTATGAACAAGGCATTTTCCATTCTGCAAAGTCAAATAAGACAGAGTCCCTGCCTTCGAGAAGCCTTGTCCAGTCCCAGAAACTAGTTTGGAGAGAAAGACATAGGAACTAATCCAGAAGAACCCCCAATGACTAAAATGGAACAATCTGAACAACAAAATTAATAATGGTACTATTGGATTATAACTCCAAGAATAAAATAAAAATATTTATTTTATGGTTGGGGAGAAGAAGCACATCTTCCCTGCAGAGGAATTTCCAAATAATATATGTTAATACTCCCCCTCTCAACTTTGGAGATTATTTTACTTCTTACATTGGGTGGTGGTTATTTGGGAGCATCAGAGCATTCAGTCCCTCCATCTCCCACTTGATCATGCATTTTTAGGTAGTAATTTTGGCCTTCTTTTTAGAGGAATTCTCCATTATTTATAATTTGGGGATGGTGGAAAGGATGGCTATTCCCAGAGACTACCTCTCACTGCTGTTTCCTATAACAGACGCAGAGGAGACCAAGTCTTGCCCTCACCCCAATATATGCCTGACCACGAGGTCTATTTCACGCTTTGAATCTCACATGCATGATGCAAAGATGTAGGCTGGAAGTTTGGTGATATCTTGACCACACCTAAGCTATCCAGTTCCTGCTTCCAAGCCTCCGAGGTTTCCTTGTTTTCTGTTTTTGAAGCCCATTTTCCTAGCCTGCTTTCAATTCTGTAAGCTCCTGATATCCTTCCAGTTGATTCCCTTTTTATTTAAGAGAGCTAGCGCCCATGTCTGTTGCTTGCAACCAAGAGGCTGACAGATGAAGATGTTTTATTCATGTTTACCCACCCAGCTAGCACAGTTGTTTGCAAGCTTCAATGTGTTCCACAATCCCTCGAAGTGCTTGCTAGAAATGCCCCACTCCCAGAGAGCTCATTCAGTAGGTTTGAGGTGGCGCCCACGAATCTGCATTTGAGTAAGCACTGTAAAGCACAATGTCCTTACTTGCTGGTTTCTATTGTTATCTTTTGAGCCCTATCTATAGGATTCACTGACCTGTGCTCTGTGCCTCATGCAGAGCCTGACACATAGTAGGATCTCAAGAAAATACTTTTAGACACAATATTCATCTTCATTCTGACCAGTGTTCCTAGGCAAATGCAAAACAACCTTTGCTTCTATTGCAAAGGCTGACCACCCCCCACCTAAATGGTAAAAGGTATAATCTCAGAATTCAAAGCCTACAAGACTACATCCATAAGATATTATACAAAACCTAATTCTTATGGTCAACTACATTTGAAACATGCTCTGTATCAGCATGGTCCAAAAGAAATATAATACTAGCCACATATGTAATTCTAAGGTTTCTGACAGTCATATTAAAAAAGGTAAAAAGAAATGGGTAAGATTAATATTAATATATTTATTTAATCCAATATATCTAAAATATTATCATTTCAAGATATAATCAATAGAAAACATTTATTAATGAAATATTTTACCCTTTTTTTCTGTACTACTTTCTGTATTTTATATTTGCAGCATAACTTAACTCAGATCAGCCACATAGCAAGGGCTCAGTAGCCATGTAATAAGCTGCTACCAGTCAGAAAGCACAGTCTATATACAACATGCTTCTATTAAGGATGCATGCAATACATTAGTTCATTAAGGGCTCTGAGTAATTCTGTCCTAAGAGCCTACTGTAAGAAGGTGTGCTTAGCTTTCTTTACCTCCAAATTTCTTAAACCCTTTTCACTAACCATGGAACACACACACACACACACACACACACACACACACACACACACCCTGGAACACACACACACACACACACACACACACACACACACACACCCTGGACCACCTATTAAAATCCCACAGAATTACTCCCCCTGAAAACATTTCTTTAAAAAACACTTTTTTTGGACAGATCCAAAAGAAAATCACTACTTAGATAGCAACAGAAGAGGAAGAATCTAGATAACGTGGTGAGGAGGTGCAAATGAGGGAATGTATGCATGAGGGTGTATGTGTGTCGTCTGAGAGTATGCGTGGGTGTGAGGGTTGTGCGTGAGAGTGTGCATACATGCTGGAAATTGTCAGCAGAATTTTTGAAAAGCAAATTGAAATGTGTTGTTTTTTTTCCCCATGATAGTCTCTAAGGTTGATCATTATTTGATTTATTTCCTCATGAAAATTATATTCTTCAGATGAATACTTTAAATTTTTAATATATTTATATATTTAATATATTAAAGATGAACCAAAGAACAACAGCTTGGTGATAATAAGAGTTATGGCATGATTTTTTTCTGTTTTTGTAGCTGTGGAAAAATTAATATAGTTAAGGCTAATGGGGGACATTCCAGGAGTTACGCATTTGACAAAAATAATAATTAAGAAGCATATATTGAATTTCCTTATATTTAATAGTTAGAATAATACAGTATCTTCAGGACCTGGGTTTCTGCCAAATGTTCCTTCTTATTTTTAGGCTTTAAACAAAAAACCCAAAGCACTACCCATTCTCAGACAAATCCTGACTCTTTCCCAAATGCAACATGTTTTTATTACAATAAAGTTAGGAATACACTCCAAACAAAACATGATGAAACTCCTCTCAGGGAAGGGAAAATCTTTGAGTTTCCAACGTGGTGTATGTCCCTAGCTCAGTACTTACAATGGGAATGTGGCCAAGCAGGTCCCTGAGATGTTCATTAACTCTAATGGAAGGGACGTGGCCAAGGCACGTAATCAGTGTGCAGCTTTTTAGATCATTCAGGGAGGCCAGTTAGCATCTGAGTGATCAACACTTGCAGTATTTGTCATTTGGGGACCTCTTCTTTTTCAGATAGTGTCTTCCTGTCTTTTTTAGTTGGTCTCCACACCACCTTTTTGAAAGCAGAGTATTTCCTTATGGATAGATAAAAATGGTAGATTATCTTACTATATTTTCCAGGCTAAGAACTAGAAAGTCCTCAAATCTTTTCCTTGTTCTTTTTCAATTCAGAAGGTGGGTTTGAAAAAAGACATGGGGTGTCATTGAATAATCAATGGCAGGGTCACCTGGACTTTGCTTTAGAAATACAATGTGATCACAAAGATGACTCTTCTGCCAAGTATTTTGATCACTACAGTCTAGATTTGCTGGCAACTTGAGGTTGGGCTAGATAAAACATATGATGGGACACCAGAGTACAGATTAGGCCAAGGGTTCTTGTTCTGATATGGCCTCATGACTCATGGTGCAACCTCGAGTATCTTCTTTAACGCAGCTTCCCTATCTGTTCAATGGGTAACAAATTCATACATCACAGAATATTGAAACTTAAACAGTATGCATAAAACAAACCTGGATTTGTGTTGGTGCTGTTTATTACTCAGACACTCAGATTTGGAAACAAGGAAGGATACAACTCACCACATACTGAGTTAGAGGATAGAGAATCTTTAGCATTTGGTGAGCACCTCAAACCAAGATGTCCATTTGTGGTATAGTCTGTTGTGTTTTGACCGTTGTGTCAATGACACTAGCCTTTAATGGAATCAACTACAACAGACGTGTCTCAATGACTGATGTTTGGCCTAACTGGAAAAAATGATGCTTTTTCAATAACCTAAGCGGTTAGGCTTATAGAGTTCTATAGACATGATGACACAAATGAATTCAAAGAGAAGCTTATGTCATGAGATTGGGGAAAACAGTAACTAGAGCCTAAAAATATATTATCTAATATTGGAAACAAATCTCTGGGTTTTTTTTATGGCACAGCAGACAAAGTGATTTTTAGGGGCTACTTTGCACAAATGTCTCTCTTCAAATAAAGAGGGTTGCTTACTTTGTGCATGTGTGTGAAAACTGTGTTTTCAGTACCCACTGCATAGGAATAAGAACTTAGTGTGTGCTTACTAATGGTTTTTGTTGTTAGTGCTATGACTAATTGTAGCTTCTAATGTAATTACTAATTAAAATAGCTTTGTCTCAGCCATTGAAGAGAGCAGTAATGTGTTGGGTCAGTGCTCTGGAGTACCTGACAAACACACGGGAGGATTCCAAAGAGGATCTTCCCAGCTCTTGATTCTGAGTTCTTCTATTCAATCTCATTGCCCAAATTCAGGCTAACAAAATTATTCTGCTCTTCCTACCTACATCTGGCCAGTGGCTGATCATGAATCTGTTAGGAGGCAGATACCAACAACCCAGTCTGTCTGCTACTACCTAAAGCCTGGCCTTGCTCACACTCCCAATTCCTCAACATCCCTTTGTGACTCTGTGGTCACACCTGCATTTCAAGTATTTAGTTCCCTAGGCCCGTCTAAAACCTGCTCAGTGCTCTTGATTTCCCAAGGTGAAATGTGGCAACCATGGAAATGTGAACTATAGACCTCCAACTGCAGGGAGAATTATTGACTAAGCCCAGGTGCTATGCTCTGAAGTGCATCACTGTGCTTGGTCTGAGGCCATGCTTCCCATAGCCAATGACTGAACATGACAAGGATATTAAGGCATGCCCATTCCTGGAAAGCACAGGACTCTTCTAATTTGTGGATTTTGACTTGAGGACTTCCCCTCGGTCTTGCCAAACATTCGTTAGTACTGCACTTCAAACTTCCTTCTTTCCTTTATTGGGGTCAGATTGGTGATGCAGTCTGATGGTTCTCAGCATCTCCATTTTCTGTCACAGCCATTTCCCCCATAAACACTGGTATATTTAATCTTGTCTTAGCATCAGTTTCTGAAAAGACCCAAACTAACATGTGAGAGGTAGGCTTTTATACTAGGGATGGCAAATTATCTATAAGGAATGCCAATCCTATTAGGAGTTTCTGGAAATGAAATAGCCCTTTAGAGTCAATCCACTGTCCCACTGGTATGGTGCTTAGAGTCTTGTGTTGAGAAGGATTCTGAAGCCACAGGGCTTTGGAAAATGTGCTGTCACTCCTCCTTTCTGTGCCCATGGTGGACATTGCTAATTGATCATGCTTATGTGTAAAATATAGCAGTGCTGAATTAGCAATATCTGCCATAGGTCTGAGTACTTATGGTAGAATGTACATTTCAAACCTATCAGCAGAACCTAAAAGTGAAACTGGTATATCAAGATGGTTTGATTTTAGGAAGTTCAGTCCTTTATGAGGATCCCTTTGTCAAGTTTTTCTAGTAACTCCCAGGAAATGCTCGCATGTTCCGCGAGTCTTTGTTGGCTGATGCATGCCATCTCCTTCATCGTTGCACTCTCCATTTGTCACTATCACTACATAGCAGACCATTTCCCACCACTTCCTTTTCATTAAATAAATGTGTGCACATGGCTTTAAAAGCCTAACATAAGCAGTACCAAGGGGTTATATTTTTAAAAAGTCATACCTTGCACTGTCCTTCATTTCTGCCCCCCAGAAGCAACCCCTCCTTAACTTTCCTAGCTACATCCCCTAGTATTTACTTCCATATTTATAAAATTTTCCATATACTACTCTCTCTTTGTTCACCAATGTAAGAAGGTATCCACCGACTTCACTACATTCTACATAAGTACTTAGCTCATCAGCATGTCCCACCATTTTCCTTTTTCTCAAAACTCCAACATAGTCATATGTTTTACTAAATCAACAGCCAATGTTTATATTATTATGATTATGCAAATATTCAACTCACTAGAATTGGGTTCAAACATATATTTCTGCAGGAGTTAATAGTTTATTATTGTTATTACTAATTTTTTTGGTTCCTGGAGCCTTCCTTTCTGGAGTCTGCTGTTCTCCTGATTCTATCTGGGCCAATTTTTCTCTTAACTTGCTGCAAGTCTGCATTCCTAAGACTATCTTTGCCAGTCTTCTGGATAACATCCCACATTTTCCTATCTCTTGTCTCTTTCACTTTCTTGGTTTACTCTTTCATTTTGATGGACTGTCTATATTCAGTTTGTTGCTCTTCCTTCTTATATCATTTCACTCTAGTATTTTACGAAGAAATATGGAAAAAGAGGTAGATTTATTGAGTACTTGCCCATATGAAAATGTCTTTATGCCCTTTTTTCCCTTAGTTTTATACTCATAGGATAAAATCTATAGTCTTAATAGTAAATCTAAATATAGGATGAAAATATTTTCCCCTCATTGTTTATTTATCTTTTTAAAAAAGATTTATTTATTTATTTGTTTGTTTGTTTGTTTGCCCAGCTGGCACATTTATTAGCATTAAACACAAGATCGTTCTCTTCCTGGACCCCAGGAAGCCACGCCCACAAAGTCCCAAGCTCCTGAAGCAAGAGTCCCTCTGCCCCAGATCTGAAACAAGCTCTCAGGCTTTGGCAGTAGCCTGAGCTGCCCCCAGGGCTGTGAGCTGCTGAATCTTCTGGCTCATCATCTCCATGACAGCCTGTTTCATGGCATGCTTCTCCTGCAGAGCTGGCTGGATTTTCTCCATTTGCTTGGTAAGGAAGTCTATCTTCCTCTTGAAAAAGTCCTTGGCATCCTCAGCTGTCTTTTCTACATAGTAGCCTGTTCCCACATCGATGAGTACATGTTCCACATCATGTAGCTTCCCAGGGACATACATAGAACTCGTCAGTGGGACGAATAATTCTTTCCCCTCGTTGTTCTTGTTCAGCACGTTCAGACAGTCCTTGGCTTCCACATACTTGGTCTGTACCACCTTGAGCTGGGCAATGGACGTGGACAGGAACTCCACTTCCTGGTCCAGCTGGTTCTTGAGCATTTCTAGCTGCGGCAGGTTCAGCTCGGTGATGTTAACTGACTGCACCATGTTGGGACGGAGGACTCTATTTATTTTTAGAGAGAGAGAGAGAGAGAGAATGCATGAGTGGGGGCAGGGGCAGAGGGAGAGAGAGAGAGAGAGAGAGAGAGACTCCAGCAGACTCCCTGCTGAGCACGGAGCCCCACACAGGGCTCTATCTCACCACCCTGAGATCACAACCCGATCCAAAACCAAGAGTCGGTCACTCAAAGGAGCCACCAGGTGCCCCTCCCTTCATTACTTAAAAGGCATTTTTGTAGATTTCAATGTTGCTGTTGAGAAATCTGATGCCATTTTGTACCCAGTTCCTTCACAGTTGATCTTTTGCTCCCCCTTGCCCCACCGGAAGCTTTTGGGATCTTCTTTTTATCCTCTGAGCTCTGAAATTTTACTGCAGTATGCCTTGGTTTTATCTTAGCTTGGGTTCAGAGGCAGAGAATATTGTGCTAGAACTTTATTGAAACTGCTCTTGAAAACAGCATGTGTGAGGGATCAGGAAAGTAGGATTAGGCAGAAGGAGACATTGAACGGTGATGCAGTTGCTACAGAAAATTCTGCTAATCCTATGGAGAGCTCTGGAGTTGGAATAGCCCTTCAGTGTTGTCCTACCTCAGGCAGGTGGGCTGGGCCTTTATGTGCTCTTCTCCTGTTGACCAGTCATGGAGGCGAGCCATTGCCAACAAGGGACTGACCTTGAGTGAGACAGTACTCTTGAGCAAATGTTAATTGCCCAAGCGGGAATCATCTGAGAACCAAAGCCACCAATACACCCAGGACTTGGGGAACAAGTATTTCAGTCCTATAAGGGAAATCTGGGTGGCACACAACAGTACCCACTATAACATGGATCTCATTTTAATAATCATGCTGAGCTCTTGCTGGACTTAGTCTAAAGAGCTGTGTCCTTCAATTTTAGGAAATTTTCTTGTGTTTGTTCTTTGATAATTTCCTCTCTTCTTTTTTCTTGTTACCTTCTTTTTTCTCCCCCATGGCTTATATTTTGTTTCTACAGATTGACCCTCAAATCTTAGTATATGTGCTGCCGAAGCGAGCACGACCCTCAAATCTTATCTTTCTTCTGTTGACCATCTCTTGATCTTTTCAATTTATATCCAGAGAGATTTCTTTGACTTTCTTTTCCAGTATACTCGCTATGGTTATCTAATGACATGGTGAGTCTGAGAGATATGAGTGGGGCACCAACAGCAACAACTATGTGGATTAATAACTTATCTCTTCAGTGTCATTTTGCAGAATTTGGGGAAGAAGAATATAAAAACACAGGTGATCTCTTTGACATTTTGAACAAGGCAACAGCAACTACAGATTCTCTTTACTCAGTCTGTTGGTGTTCCTCTTCAAATATAATCAAAGAGAATCTACTCAACTCAAAGTGAAAGCTGACACCAGGCTATAATGTTCAGTGAGACTTTACCAAAGATCTCAGAAAAATTGAAATGCACTACCATACAAAGAAATTTTAAGTTAGGTGTTACATTTGGCTTTGCTCAGAGTTCAATGAATCCAGTTCATCTCAAAAGGCATCAGGGGGGTGTTTAATTAATCCACACCTTGCCCCACATTTTGGGAAATAGCTCACATCTCCTCTTTAAGGGTCCTTGAGTACATCTCATCTCTTCTGCCTATGTCTACCAAAACCAAAGAGATGAAAAAGGTCATCTTACCCCTAAAGGCTTTCCAGCATAGTTCTTATTTTTAGCCCAGGATCGGTCTCTTTCCATGATGACGGATGGTAGGAATTTCCATTATCTCTGTAGCTCTAAGGCCTTTGACAGGGTCATGTTTTTCCCAAGGTTGATCTCAGAGTCTTCCATAGAAGTCCTGTCAGACATCAACAGTTTAGTCCAGGGATTCCTTTGGTTCATTTTGACAATCAAGTCTACACATCTCTCCTGTTCTTTTTTTTTTTTTTTTTATGTTCTTGGCTCTCTTTCTCCAACACGCAATTTTTTAAATAATAAAATACACTCACACACACGCATACATGGGCATGCATACCCACCCTCCTCCAAAAATGAACAATAATATATAGACATCATAGGAATCACAGCCTGCAGAGATAAAGATTTACATTGAATAAAATAGCCTTATATATTCTCCTGTAGAGCAGTTAAACTCCTCAAACCACATTTGCTCCAGAAGAGGGTCTTCCATCACATGGGTATAATCCATGCTTGCCCCTAAACAAGGGACATATAGCCCCAAAGTAACTTCAATCATCCATCTCCTGCTTATAGAAAATTGCTCCATTTGGGAGACATATAATTACAGGATATGTTTTTTGTGTCCTAGAGCTTAATGTTTACAGCCAATGACTGCAAAGTCAGTCAGTAATGGACTCAAATCCCAGCTGTGTCACTTCCGAACAGTGTGTCCTTGGATTAACTATTTAATTTTCTGTGATTCAGCTTTCTCATTTGTAAAATGGGAATAGTTATAAGAACCTACCTCAGAGAGTTATTGCTAAAGTTAGATGAGGAGGTCCCTGTAACAAATCTCCTCACAGTGTTTAATGAAAAAGTAAATGGTCAATAAGTATTAACTACCATTATTATGAACTAAGCATGTGCTTTTCTGCCTCACAGTAACAATATGTGGAGTCATTGTGAGGTGTTAAGATAGGACACATGTGATGTAAATTGGAAAATCCAGACTTATATATGTTATATGGAGACTACTATTTAAAAAAAAACACACAGATGTCAAAGGTCAGAGTAGATTTTTAGCCCCAGCTAATAAGATGACTCCCTTATTTGGCTTGAATCCCCTATTTCAATGGGTTCGAGAGAGAGGCCCCAAATTCTGCAGCTTTTTTCTCTTCTCCTGACATGAGGGAGAGGCTTCAGGAATCCTCGACCAATTTAAAGTTTGACCACTTTAGAGCTGACAATTGCCTGCCACTCTGCGCTTTTCAAAAGATGAGTGATAATGAAGAGTTTCCTAATTACCAGGGTTTCAGGCTTGTCAGATTATAAACCTCTTTGTGAGATGTAGCTAATTGGTACTGTCAAGGAGAGAAATTTAGAAAGACCTAGATAATAAGCAGATATTGAATTCAGTTAGGATGACTATTTTTTATTGTTTCTGTTCATAGGCCTCTTACATAATAAATCTTCCTTCTCTCTGTTCATGTGTTGGAAGAAAGGGGGTTTTGCCCTTCCTCCTTCTACTTCAGTGGTGCACTGGTAAGAAAAGAATTCTGTGGAATATTAGGCCAACTCCTCACTGGAGGGTTTTAAAAATCAAAACCTGAAATTATGTTGATAACATCTCTCTAGATTCGCTTTTAAGGCTCAGTGCCATGTCTTGTGAAATGAAGTTGGGATTTTTAAAATGGAAGACAAAGTTTCAAATCCAATCCTGCTACTTATAATACATGGGAATGTGAGGGGCTTATTCACTACTCAGACTCTCAGTTTCTTCACTACACAAAAGGAAAAGAACATCTACTTCACAGAGGTTTAAATAAGGTCAATTAGATAAAACCACAAGCATAGTGGCTACCCATAGTAGTAATTTTTTCTTGATATTAAAAAAGTTGAACTCTTCTTATTAGATATATATTTTTTTTAATTTTTTAAATTTCAGGCACTCTTTTCCCTCTGCCTTGCTGCCACTTCAAATCCAAACAAGTAAACCTGGGGAAAAAAATGCTAAAGAAAATGCTTAATTCAATTTTCCATCACTATCAAAAGAAAATAAAGATCTAGAAAATCCATCCCTCAGATACATTTGCATACATGAGCAGACATTTACATCCAAGTGTGTGTGTGATGTACATGCATACATACAGATCATGTTACAGATTAGTAACCTAACCATCTGTCAATATGAATAATAGTATGAAGGAATATTCTGAAGGAATAATACTGTACAGAAGATCAAGCTTCTTAGATAGTTCTGTATATTTAGATGTCATATGCTATGATCTCAAATATTATCAAGTGAAAAATAGTGTTAAATATTAAGAGCTTCAAAATGTTAAGCTTTAAAATGAGATCAAATGTAAGTTGTTAGCAACTTCAAATAGACTGTTATAGATAATAGGTTGTTATAGGTAAGCCTCATGGTAACCACAAAGCAAAAACTTGTAGTAAATACACAAAAGATAAAGATAAAGGAATATAAGCATACCACTGGAGAAAGTCATCAAACCATGATGGAGGAGATCAAGATAAAAAAGAAAGGAACAGAGAAACTATAAATACGGTCAAAAACAATAAACAAAAGGACAACCATTAATATTTTTAGTGTCTTGATAATTTTGCCTTTTCCAGAATGTCATAGAGTTGGAATCATACAATATATAGCCTTCTCAGATTGAATTCTTTCATTTGGCAATATACTATTAAGGTTCCACTATATTTTGTTACGGTTTGAAATCTCATTTCTTTTCAACACTGAATAATAGTCTATCGTCTGGCTCTACTACACTTTACCCAACTACCTACTAAAGGACATCTTAGGTGCTTCCAAATTTTGGCAATTATGAATAAAGCTACCATAAACATCTGCGTGCAGGTTTTTTTGTGCAGACATATGGTTTCAACTCCTTTGGGCAAATACCAAGGAGTGCTATTGCTAGATCATATCATAAGAGTATGTCTAATGTTGAAAGAAACTGCCAAACCATCTTCCCAACTGGCAACTTCATATAATTTTCATGTGTCATGAAATGCATCTTCGCATTTCTTTTCTACTGTTTAAAATGTAAAAAACCATTCCTAACTCGTGTGACATATAAAAACAAATGGTGGGCTGGGTTTGGCCATTCTGCAGTAGTAACTTGTCCACTGTTTCCCTATCATCTAGTTCAAATGACATTTTTTTTCTCTTCTATGACTTTGGGCAAACTGACTCATCTCTCTTAGCTACAGAGTTCTCCTCTTCAAAACGGAGTGGTTAGTGGGTCCAGTACAACAGAACTGTTCAAAGATTATGTTGAAAGACATATGTCTGCTACTCTTTTTCTCCATACCCAAATACATGTATATATTTTAGAGTTTTGTCAGTCAGAATTCTTTCAAATGCAAGTAATGAAAAACAATTCATACTGGCTTCAACAATAAAGGATATTTGTTAGCTTACACAGCCAAAAAGCTCAGGCATAGCTGCATCCAGAAATTTAGGCAACGTCATTAGGAAGAGAGCTCTCTTCATTCCTCCATGCTGCTTTCCACCTTGTCAACTATATTCTCAGACAACAGATCTTCCAGTGATGATGGCTGGCAGCTCCAGGTTTGCATCATCTCAAGCTTGTGTTCAGTAGGAAAGGGGCATATCTCTTTCAGGTGCTCAAGCAAAACATCAGAATGAGCTCCAGCTGGACTGCGTTGGCTTGGCTTAGGATAAGTATCCATCTCTGAACCAATCACTGTGGTTGCATGGTTGTGATACTCTATTAACTAGATCTTTGTCATACATCTACTTCTGGAGCAGAAGGTGGAGGAGAGGAGAAATCCTCTCCATCTAAAGATATGAACTAAGATTGGAAAAAGATGGTTCCCAGAGCAAAATCAGTTTGCTGTTACCTGATAAAGAGAGAATGGACAGTGGGCAGCAAAACTCAAAAATGTAAACTCCAGAGTTTACATTTTTGTGGTAAGCCACAAAATCTGATTTCATTAGGAGTCGGCTCTTATTTTGATTAATATTCAAAATATATGAAGAACTTATACAACTCAACACCCAAAAAGGCAAACAATCTGATGAAAAAATGGGCAAGAGGACCTGAATAGACATTTTTTCCAAAGAAAGCATATAGATGGCCATCAGACACATGAAAAGATGCTCAAAATCCCTCATCATCGGGGAAATGCAAATCAAAAACAACCTTACACCAGTTTGAATGGCTAAAATTAAAAAAAAAACAAGAAATAACAAGTTTTGACAAAAATGTGGAGAAAAAGGAACCTTCGTACACTTGTTGGTGGGAATGTAAATTGGCACAGCCACTGTGGAAAACAATATGGAGATTCCTCAAAAAATTAAAAGCAGAAATATCATATGATCCAAGAATTCCACTATTAGGTTATTTATTTAAAAAAACAAAAACACAAATTTGAAAAGATATATGCACCCCTATGATTATTGCAGCATTATTTATAATAGCTAAGATATGGAGTCACCCTAAGTGTCCATTGACAGACAAATGAATACGGAAGATGTTATATATATACACGTATCTATGTATATATACTCATTGGAATATTACACAACCATAACAGATTGTGCCATTTGAGACAACATGGAGGGATCTAGACGGTATTATGCTAAGTGAAATAAGTTAGACTAAGAAAGACAATACCATATGATTTCACTCATAAGTGGAATCTAAAAAAAAAAACAAAAAAAACAAAAACCCACAAAAAAAACAAATGAATAAACAAACAAAAAGCAGAATCAGACCTATAAATACAGAGAACAAACTGACATTTGCCAGAGGGGAGAGGCGGGGGATGGGCAAAATGGGGGAAGGGAGTGGGAGACACAGGCTTCCAGTTATGGAATGAGGAAGTCATGGGAATAAAAGGCACAGCATGAGGAATATAGTCAGTGATATTGTGGTAGTGTTGTATGGAGACAGATGGTAGCTACACTTGTGAGCAGAGCATAATGTAGAAACTTGTGGAATCACTATGTTGTACACCTGAAGCTAATGTAACATTGTGTGTCAACTATACTAAAATGAAAACAAAAACAAAAACAAAAACGAAAACAAAAAACCCAAAGAGTCTGCCTTATTTCTTTCCAACTTTAGCGCAATGGAATGGGAGATATTTGCATAACTGATGGTTGTTTTTGTAGCTATTGGTTTTAGTGCGTGTTTTAACAAGTTTCAAAGACTCAAGTCTTTCCAGTCTTTATGTTGAAAGAAATGACTTCAGAGAATTCTATTCCTTAGATTGAATCTCCAAAAGACCTAATTCAAATAATACTCCCTTTCTTATACCATTTCTTTATTCTCCACCAATTCCTTCCCTCTGATGATTCTACTGGACACTGAAAGCCCAACGACATAAAGTTTAAACTTTCTTATTAACCACCAGGCACTTGGCAGACATTATAAAGAGCAGAAGAAACCCCAGTTAGGATACAGTTAGATCACACAAGACAGCCCAGTCTTTTCCTCCAAAGGTTTCCCTACTGACAGTCCTGGATCAATGTCCGGCATTTAATAAACACACAAATGGTAGACCCCATAAACTATCACCACTAATGCTAGCAATGTTGATGAGGGTCTTTCTTAAAAATCTCTGCCCCACCCTCTAACTGCCATCTTGTGTTCCCATGTGTGTGCACCTAAGCTCAGCTGGTCCGCTCGAGAACCCCTGAGGGCCAACCCTATTCCCCTGCACAGTCCCATTTCCGCTCCAACAAGATGAAAGAAACTATCATGAACCAGGAGAAACTTGCCAAACTGCAAGCACAAGTGCGCGTTGGTGGGAAAGGAACTGCTCGCCGAAAGAAGGTGATTCATAGAACGGCTACAGCAGATGATAAAAAACTTCATTTCTCCTTAAAGAAGTTAGGGGTAAACAATATCTCTGGTATTGAAGAAGTGACTATGTTCACAAACCAAGGACCAGTGATCCACTTTAACAACCCCGAAGTTCAGGCATCACTGGCAGCGAACACTTTCACCATCACAGGCCATGCTGAGACAAAGCGGCTGACAGAAATGCTACCCAGTATCTTAAACCAACTTGGTGCAGACAGTCTGACTAGTTGAAGAAGACTGGCTGAAGCTCTGCCCAAACAATCCGTGGATGGAAAAGCAGCACTTGCTACCGGAGAGCATGATGATGATGAAGTTTCAGATCTTGTGGAGAATTTTGATGAAGCTTCCAAGAATGAAGCAACCTGAATTGAGTCAACTTCTGAAGAAGATAAAACCTGAAGAAGTTACTGGGAGCTGCTATTTTTATATTATGACCGCTTTTTAAAATTTTGTTCAAGGATCTGATAAAATCTAGATCTCTAATATTTTTTAAGCCTAACCCTTGGACACTGCAGCTCTTTTCAGTTTTTACTTATACACAATTCATTCTTTGCAACTAATTAAGCTGAAGAAGCCTGGGAATAAAGTTTGAAACAAGGTTAATAAAGAAAAAAAAAAAAATCTCTGCCCCAGGGGCACCTGGATGGCTCAATTGGTTAAGCAACCGACTCATGATTTCAGCTCAGGTCATGATCTCAGGGTTGTGAGATCGAGCCCCGCATTGTGTTCTGCGAGGAGTCTGCTTGAGATTCTCTCTCTCTCTCCCACTACCTCTCTCCCTGCTCACCCACACTCTTCTACATAAATAAATAAAATCTTGCAAAAAAAAAAAATCTCTGCCCTTTTACAGCCAGTAAAACATACCCAATCTTGGTTCTTTTCCTGATATTCCAATTGGTCTGAGTCTTCCTCTCATACTCTAGCTCTTGCTTTCTAGCTCTGAATCACTTTTTCCTTCACCTGCCCCCTTGTTCTTTCCCAGGTTCACAGCTCTTCTCTTTCTGCACTTCCTCAATTGATTTCATTTGTGCGCACATTTCGACCACCACTTCATTCATCCTCAACAACAAAAGCTACAGTTTGTTGAGTGTCTACTGCATGTTGGCTCTTCTTGGTGGCTTTGAGGGGCAGGTGACATGACTCACATTTCACAGTGAGGACTGGTGACTTACTAAAGGTCACATAGCCAGCAACTGGGAGGGTTGGAGTTCAGGCCTGGCCTATCTGATTCCCGGGTCTAGTCCCTTCACTCTATTCTTTTATTTTATGAGTCAGCACGGATCTCTTGAGTATCCATCTGCTTTGAACCAGACATAGTGTACTAGAATTTACAAAAGACCCAGTCCCTATCCTCAGAGAGCTCACAGTCTAGTGAGGAAGACAAGAAATCAATTTAATTACAATGTAGGAGCTACGACAGAAGCATGAATACATTCCAAAATTACACCTAAGGCTCAGATCTCTTGCCTGAGCTCTATGCCCATATCACCAAGGGCCCACTGAACATTTTCACTTGAATATTGTTTTCATTATCTATTAGTGCCTAACAAATCACCCAAAGCAGAGTGGTTTAAAACAATGATTTATTATTTCTCATCAATTTTTGAAATGCCCAAGCTCTGCTGAGTGGTTCCTTCTGCTGAAGTCAACTGCCATGACTGCACTCAGCTAGGAGTTCAGCTAGGGCTGGAATATGCGAGACGAACTCACATAACCCTGTATCTCTCTGCCCATGACCTCTCATCATTCAGTGGTCTAGCCTTAGCTTCCTTACATGAGGGTGGCTGGTTCCAAGAGGACAAGCCTCAAGGCACAAACACTCATCAAGCCTCTGCCTGCATCGTGTTAATGTCTCATTGGACAAAGAAATCACATGGCCAAACACAGAGTCAATATGAGAGGATCTATGCGAGGGTATGACTACTAGAACCATGGATCACTAGGGCCACAATGAGATGCCCACCCTCAGGGTCCAGTTTTTGCCTCCGTATCTTAAACTGAAATCACCATGTGCCTTCCAAACAACTTCTCAAGCCATTTTTATTTCTGGTATCATTCTCAAAATTTAGGAGTTACTGTCAATGCAAAATCTATCCTAACTACATCTCATTGGTTCCCAATTAGTTTCAATTTCTTCTGTAAATTATCTCACGTTCTTTTCTTCCTTTTTCATATACATCACTACCTATTTAATTCAGGACAGGCTGCTAACTTAGAGGTTGCCAGCTACGTGCTGGTGCTCACTACCATGCTATAAAAAGAGTACAGGTATAAGGACATGGTGGTTGTCATCTGACGATTTGGAGGTGAATGCCTCGGGGCGCAGGACACTTTGGGCTGGTCACTTCTGGCCAAGAGCTACATTATCCATTTGCCCCATCATTTTTCATATGAGCCATAATATAAAAAATCTAGGCAACACTGTCATAACTGAATCTCCTACCTTCTATCCATTCCTCTTACCATCACCAGGTTAATCTTCCATACTCTCACAAGGTTAACAGCTTCCCACTTATGAAACCATTTTATGTATTAATCTTCACTCAACAACATAACTTGCCTATTACACACAGTCAAACCTGGTGTCCAAAAATTTCCGCCATCTTACTTGAACCTGCTTTTCAGCTTTTTGCCTGCTCCTCCACACGAAAAAACATACTTCTGTCAAACTGATCTGCTTAGCATCTCCTAAGAAGACCTTATTATTTTCTGTGTCCCTGACATAGGACAAGTCCACTCTTTTAGAAAACTTCCAAACCCCAACTGTCTTCTGATTCCATTTAGAGTTCCTCATCCTCCACGAAGGCTACATTATTCTGGCCCAAAGTGATAAGGCTGTTTTGCCTCTGACCTCTAAGAAGATATTGTTTATCATTCTACTTTGTCCAATATAGCAGTTACTAGCCTCATGTGGTTATTTAAATTTAAATAAAACTGAAATTCAGTTTCTCAGTCACACTAGCCCCATTTCTAGCAGTCAGGTGCTACAATTACTAGTGACTCACATATTGGACAGCACAGATATAGAGCATGTCCATCACTGAAGAAAATTCTAGTAGAAAGCTAAGTCTATGCCACTTAGTTGGCAGTTAATCATTGTTCCTGACTTTGGGTTGGCTTTTCAATAACCGATTCCCAACTCTCTTAATTTTTTGTTGTTTCCTGTTATAAAGCCCCAGATACTTCTATTTCTAGACTTCCTTGTGGGTAGGCTTGTCCTTGTGGCCCAGATCTGGCCAATACAATATGAGTATGCTTGTCGGAAGCATTCCAAAAATACTTTTATATGAGAAAAGAGAGAAGTACGCAAGGAGATCTCTCTCACTAGATACCCCCTTGCCTTCAGACATGGCCATGTGAGGATGTCTTACCTACATGTGCAGCAGCCTTCTTGTGCCCATGAGGGAAATACCAGGACTATCTCAAAGACAGCTATGCAGAGCCCTGCAATGGCTAAACTACTCAATCAACCCTAAGACTGTTAATCCCCAGACCTCTTAGTATGTGGTTAACTGCATTGGTTTACTATGTAAGCCTCTCTTAGTTTTAATATTAGTTAAGAATACTAATTCTTATGCAGCAACTACACCTTTAGGAAAATTGTCTATATTCATGCCCTGCCTCTTCAACCATGTTGCAAATACAAGAAGGCAAGAACATTTTTACAACATCCATTTGACTCATCCATGGCACATAGTAGGTTCTCAGTAAAGTCAAGTGAGTAGATTGATTTCTTACTGCTTTGAGAAATCAACAATGAGGGGTTCCTGGGCTGGACCATGGCTTGTGAATTTCTCTTCTGAAACTAATCTTAGCTTATGTGAAAAACTGTGTCATTTTAACAACAGCAACACTTCAATCTATATTTGTACCTGAAAGTTACACTAGAAAGGTGAGAAAGGAAGAAATATAGTCCTTCAGTTTTACCTCCACAATATACCCAAGACAGATCAATTTAAAAATTTAGTGTGATTGTGTGATGTCAGTGGTAATTTGAAAGGAAGCCCATTAGTCTCATTGAAAGCTTCGCCAGGTAATCTAGTCACACTTAGCTTCTAGAATTATTTGCAATGTGTGGTATGTATGGTGTAATGTCTGTGTGTGTGTATGTGTGTGTGTGTGTTCTCCTCAATGGCTTATTATCAAAGATGTGTGAACTGAAATAGGATATTACTAAGTTTCCTTTATGTTTCCTTATGCCTTTTGCTTTCCAGCTTGTGCCAAAATTCTACTTCTCAAACCAAAAGGAATTCTCATTTCATTCACTCTTCTAACATCCATCGAGAAACCAGCAAACACCAAAGATCCCAAAGTGAAGAAGGCACAAACTCTGCTTCATTAATGTTATTATAGCACCACCATTTATTTTTATTTATTTATTTATTTATTTTTAGCGCTACCATTTAGAGAATTGTCCTTTAGCCTATTCCCCAATCCTGGAGTGGTGGACTTGTTCTTGCCCCATGGACAGGGCTACCTTTAAGGCTGTAAGCGACTTGCCTACAGAGCACGTGGAAGCCTGTCTGGACAATCCTAGTTTGAAATTTTGATTTTTCTAAACCCTGGTTTTCCCTCTCTGCCATGCTGGGAGGCCTAATGGAAAAAGGTTTTAGGACACTGGTGGTGAGATCAGAGTCAGATTTCCATATCTGCCATGGGCCAGCTGTAGCAATGGTAGATTACACTATTTCTTTAGGCCTCTGTTCCTCACTCTATAAAAGAGAACTTATTCCACAGCATTAGCAGGTACTCAGTAATATAGTAGGTGTTCAATAAATAGTACAATATAGTGAAGCATTTCAAAGCAACAGTAAATGTGAATCTAGACATGTGGTGCAATGAGCAAAAATGTCTGTGTATTCACTCCAGATGAAGTGGACAGCAGTCTGGTCGGGATCAGGTCAGTGGTGCACATTTCTTCTACAAGAAAGGGCCATACTCAAGCTCAGCTTCCCATGGGACCACGAACTCCCTTTCTCCCATGAGAAATATTGCAACATCGCATAGGCTCCAGGGTCTCCAGGTGCTAGGCAGCTATCATTGCCAGAAAATTCCTCAATAGCTGAGTCTCAAATCCAGACAGCCTGGTATCGAGAAGCCTGTGATTTCCCACTGGAAGAAATATAGCAGAATTCCCCGATCTGGTGTGGACTTTTGTGTAATAATAATGAGACCAAGGCGGGCTCATGCCTTCTCTACTCTTGCTAATCTTGCCCTATGTAAATTTCCCCTTTCCCCAACAAAAGCAATTCCTTAAACCACAGAATTTGTCTTGCACTCTGATTCATAATAAGTGGAGGCTTGGCGGGGGCCACCTTGCCTAATAAGTATGTGCAAGATAGATGTTAACTGACCAACTGGGAATTGGTCCACAAAGCCTAGTATATCTGCAGGAGGACCAAACAAGCTGTGACAGAAAGAACATTCAGAGAAGTCCACTGTACCCCAAAAGAAACATTATAATTTGAGTCCCAAACTCCTCTTTTCTCATTCCACCGTATTCATGTTCACACCAAAAGTTTGTATTTGTGATCTTGTATTCTTTTTCTTAAAGGAGTCACCAAAACCATACACATTTCGGACCCCACACACATCTTGGCTGTGATTGCGCATCAGTGATGTTCTGTAGCAGGAGGGACGAAAGCGGCTGCATGCGTGTCACAAGTGTAGCCCTTGTAAGAATCCAAACTCTTCGCTTTACAGATGAGGAAACCAAGAACGGGGCTGAGAAGCAACTAGATCTTTCTTGGCCCACAATCAATCAGTGATGACAACAGGAATTTTAACCACCTTCTCTTATGTTTATTAGCGACATTATTGAAATAACGTGTCCAGCCCTTCTTCCCTTACCCTTCTCCCCTCTTCCCCAAGAAACAGGTATTGTTCCTGAAGCAGTCATGGGGAATAGTTAAGTGTGAGGGCCCTGAAGCCAGACTGGGTTTAAAGTTCAAGTTCACCACTGTGCCTTACTTTCCTCCACTGCAGGAATAGAGATAAGGATAACTGTATCTGTCCTATTTGGTCATTACAAGGATTCAATGAATTAAGTCACATAAGCATTAGGAAAGTTGGCCAGCAGACAGAAAGCAATAAATGTTGGGAGAAGGAAGGGAGCAGCATGTTGCTTGACCCCCTTTTTCCTTCTGGTCTGGATCTGCCTGGACTTCAGACAAGATGGGTATTGTATGAACTGTTCCCACTTCCAGATAGGAGATAAGAGTTGAGCCCAGGACTTGCTTCCAGAATCAGGTTCAGATGTTCATCCTTCTTCTTGTGTTCAAGGTAGAGTGTGAAACAGGGATGCCAGGAATATGAATTCTTGCTCTGGTGCCATGCGCTGAGGTCTACACTGGTGCCAAGTCCTGACCAGGTCCAGAAGTGGCTGTGGACCAGGCTAGTTTCTTCAATTGACTTTACCGACGAAACACCTGTACTTGGGTCTTCTGTCTTATGCGAGTGTCTCTTTCAATTGGTGATGAATTGTGGGGTGGTGGGGTGGTGAAGGAAAGTAGCGTTAGTCCTTGGTCTCCCTCAAATGCCACAAAAGTCACATCAACTCTACAATGTAGTGCCCTCGTAACTCACAGTTGTAGATGTCTCTGTCAAAATCAAACATACAAGATTCTCAGATTACAGAGGCCTTTGTGTTTGGGTTTACATATGAATAGCAGGTAAGAATGTGCAACCACAAACTCAGGTGTGCAAGAAATAACACATTTATCCTTTTTAACCTTTTGATAGGGAGAATTTAAAACTGAAGCCAAAGTAGATGAAACAGCATAACAAACCTCCATGTAGCTTCAAAAATTATCAGCTGATTGCCAGTCATGCTCTGGTCAGACTCCCAACCAAAACGGTACCTGTCTTCCTTCAAAAAATCAGGTAAATTTAACCACTAACCCCCATCAAGGTGAGACTGCAAGAAGTTCATTTCCTTTCCTCGGGTTGTGCAAAGGTCCTGGAGTCTTGTACAGAATGAAACATTTGATGAGGCACCTTCAGTATGTGTACCCCACTGGTTACTGCAGAGCTTCCCACTGATAAAAACTAAATGAAGTTGGAGCTCTCTGCTTTGCTGCCATATTGTAGAGCTGAAGAATCATTGCTGTGGCCGCAGAGCGCCAGGACCAAGTGTCAGGGTGCAGCCTCCCGGGTGCCCCTTAAAGCCATTCCTTTCTGAGGTCTTGCCAGCCGTGCACACACACACCCCCGCAGGGCACAGCAAGCCAGTGCGTACAGGTCCTTGAGGTACTGGTGGGACATACAGATCTCTAGTCCCTCCCTAGTGTTAAGAACACTGTTCCTTCTCACTTCCCACTTTTTAAAGGCTCTGAGCCCCTAGCATCATCACCTACCCGTGGCCTAACTCTTCTCTCCTACTCTAACTGGCTGCTTTTGCTTCCTACAGGATTTTATCACACACTGTCTGTACCGATCCAACCTCCTTCTCGATTCCTAGAGCATGAGCTCTGCAGTCAGACAGCTTGAATTGAAACCCCAGATCTATCCCTTACTGGCTGTGTGACTGAACCTCCCTGTGCCTCAGTATCCCCATCTATAAAGATAACAATAGTACCCACCACATAGGGTAGTTGCAAGGATAACGAGTTAATATACATGTATGTCTATGTATATGTGTGTATATATATATATATAAAGCTCTTGGAACAGCCTGATGAGTAGCGAGTTGCTGATTATCATCCCTCAGCCTCACCTCAGCCCCAAGAGGTATACATTATAATACTAAGTTTATAGACTGGGGTAAGGATACATGGCTACTCTGGGAATTGTGTAGACATTGATTTCATTTATATTAGTAGCACATTCCCATAAGGGTTTTAAAACAGGGACTTAGGCAATATCCCAGTTTATTTTGAAAGCTGGAGCAAATTATTCGCCACATATAATTAAGCACTTTTGAGAGTCCAGTAGGACATGATAATTCACCAGTAAATGGTAATCTTAGTAATTCAAGATAATTAAAAAAAAGAAATCTTCCTCTGACTGATCCTGAGGGAGAGACAGCTTTTTCAAACAGCTGGGAGATATTCTGTAAATCTCAGGTAATGTTATTCCTGTAATTCATGATTTATTTACACCCAGGAAGGCGCCATCTCAACAGGCAGGAGTAAGCCATTACTTCATTAACATCTCATTATTAATCTCATGACTTCCCATATCTCTATTCTGGCGACAGGTCCCCAGATTTTCTCGGATAGCTCCAATTTTAAAGGTCCTAGTGTGTTCTCCCTCAAATCATCCAAATCTCTCTCAAGGAAGTGCCAACATCAGAGCATCCCTGACCCCTCTCGGGATGGCCCTGCACAGAGATATAGCAGAGTCACCTTTGCCTTGTGTGGGTGTGGATTTCAATGCGGAAAATGTCCTCCCCAAGCCTCCTAGACAGTCGAAGCAGTCAAGTTTAAGAGCATACCCATGAAAGAGGGAGCAGTGCGTGAAGAGTCTGGGTCCGGGCAGCCGAGGGCCGGGGGTGAGATCTTCCCTTAGCTGGCTAGATGTGGGACCCTAGGAAAGTGGCTTCATCTGAGTTTTCTATTTGGAAACTGAAGGTCTGTGGGCCCCCGCTGTTGCCCTTCTACTACTTTAAAGCAAAATGTCCAGGTTCTTCTCCAGACCAGCAGTAAAACACAAAAGCAAAACAAAAACAAAATGCTGTTGTTTCCATGTTGGGCTGAGTCAGGAGCTCTTTGGTAAGACAGGGCTGATGTTTATCTGGTATGTACTTCCTCTCTTGTGAGGCTAGCACGTATTCTGTCTGCTCATTCTCAGACTGTACTTAAGTATTGTGGCAACTTCCCTCTCCTCCTCTTCCTCATCCCTAATTAGGAGGGTCAACCCCTGGGGTCAGAGAGACCTGGGTCTGAGTCCCGACTCTACCCCCATCAGCTCTGTGATCATGGGCTAGTTATTGAAAATTGCCTTCACTTTGTGCTCTGTAAAATGGGGACATATGTAGGCACTAGAGAGCATTCACTGAGCGTCAAGCTCAGTGCTTAACATAATGCAACACCTAGTAAATGTTACTAGCATTACAGTGAAAGGGCCTCAAAGTCTTCAGCTCTAAAGTGGAAATTAAAAGCCTGTCCAATAAGAAGGATTAAAGGAAAACCTCACAACTGCAGAGAAAACTCTCACTTATAAAAAGAAAATTATACCAAGGGAAAAGCAGAAGAAGAAATGTAAGCAAAATTGACAATTGGCCTTATCAGCGATTAATGTTCACTTAATCATATCATTGTCATTAGGGAATATCAATTTAACTGAATACATTGTAATAGATCTATATTAGGAGGGTGGGGGAAGAGGAAGGAAAGATTTAAGAGAGTGAAGTTCACATCAACCATAAAAGGCAGCCAATAAATATTGTCAAAATTGATTAGTCAAGAAAACACCACAAAAATATATCATTTAAAAATGTGGATGCAAATATGGGAAGATACATGGCCGGGGAGCTGGGCAAGAGACACATGACTGCTATTTTTTTTTTCATTATAAGCCTTTTAGCATTGTATTATTTAGGATTATATTAGGCTGCAAGGAACAAGAGCAATACATGTGCACAGATAACAGTTGCTTAAATGTGAGAAAGTATATTCCTTGCTCAGGTGAGAGTCCACGGATGAAGCTGAGTTCTGATATGGCAGCTCCATTCTGTGAAAACCCAGCAGACAATTCCTCCCAGCTCACCACCCTAAATAAATTGCCATGTTCACAGCCCAAAGCCACCCTTCTCTCAGTGAGGAGGCTTGCGGTCTCCTTAGGAGAGCTCCATGACCAGGAACTCAGCACTCCTACTCACATCCTATTGGCTAGGACTTTTCCCATCCCCATGTTTAGCTGCAAGGGAAGTTTGGAAGCATAGTGTGTATTCGAGACAGGCTTACGTCCAGCTAACAGATTTCTTACCTTGGAAGAATGGGAGATTGGATATAGGATCAATAGCACTACTTGACTTCTGGGCTACTTTAAGGTTCAGAAGCTTTAATCAAATAAAACCTGAATGCAAACCAAATAGAACACCAGGTGTTATGTGGTGGCTAAGAGCTCAATCTCTAGCGTCAGAGGCTGGGGGTTGAGTCTTGTATGATCCCCTTAGTAACTCCATTTTCTAATGTGAGATGGCAATTAAAGGAGTTGATACTAAAACATGCTTAATGATAGTAGCTGGTGTATGGTAAGCACTCATTCGGGGTGTGTTTGTGTGGCAGGGGTTGTCATAAACCTTTTACAATTATTAAAATAAATAAGTGCCTAAACCTCAGCTATCTGACAAAGACCAATCAATGAAAGGGACAAATTAAGGAGGACAATAACATCTCCAGGAAACATTTTGAGAATCATTCAGGGAATAGAACACATTTTAATAAATAAATTTAATAAATAACCTTAGCAATATTCAAGAAAATACTGTGTACATAAAGCAAGAAATTAATGCATGAAAAGGGGGCAATGAGACAGTATTGGATACAGCTAACACAACTAATGGACAGCCTCAGATTCTCTGAGCCTCACCAATGTCACGGGCACACCGTGGCATCTGGGCCCTCAGCCCACCTAACATCGCAGGAACTGAGGCCAATCCGTTACTCTCCTTATTTCTGGCTCTTGCCACCACCTCTGGAAATGGTATATGTTCTGGCTTCCCCAAAAAGGGATGGATGATAGTACTAATGGCGGGGGAGGGGGGAATTCACTCCCATGGGGCAAACTTTTGACCAGTGAGTGGTAAAAGCCAGGAGGAAGCTCAGACCACCAGACATGAAATAGGTGCACCAATTTTCTGGGGTTTTTTGAATACAAAGAAGTTAACAGTCATGTTTTAAGTTTTATATATTCAAAATAGAAACATGTTATTCAAATCTCCAAAATTAATCAGTAGAAAAGAGCTGAAAAAGTACTTGACAAGGCGAGTCTGGGTGGCTCAGTCGGTTAAGCGTCTGCCTTTGGCTCAGGATCTCGGGGTCCTGGGATCGAGCTCCACATCAGGATCCCTGCTCAGTGGGGAGTCTGCTTCTCCCTCTCCCTCTGCCACTACCCCTGCTCATGCTCTCTCTCCCTCTGTCAAATAAATAAATAAATAATTTTAAAAATCTTAAAAAGAGTAAAAAAAGTACTTGACAAAAATCAGTAGTTTTTTGGATAATAACGAGCTAGCAAGGAGGCCATAGCTTTGCTCTGGAGTTGTTACACCAAGAACTAATAGCATAAATATATGTTCTAAAGTTATTATGGTAACTGCCAGAAACTAATCCCTCAGATATGTGGCTGGAAATTCCTCCTAAGTAGTTAAGAGTAGAAGATACATAATTTTCGTTTTATGTTATTTTGCACTGTTTAATAAAAATTGACAGTGTTCAAATACTACATACAGCTTCAGATATAATTACTTTTTAATCGTGGAAGAATATATACAGACTCTCACATTGGTTGACACGGGAAAAGAGGTTTTGTCTTGCTCCTGTTTCGCATTATATACCTTGGGGTTGTTGTGACGTTTTTGTGGGTCATGTGTGACACTTATGAATAAAGTCTTTGGGGAGGGAAACTGATATATCAATACACACCATGCCTGGCACGGAGTGAGCACACCGTCGGTGACTTCTTTCCCTCATCCGAAGCTGTTGAGCCCAGGAGTTATGGATTAAAGGACATGGTGTACGTTTGGCTCTGCTCAATAAGCACTGATTATTACTCTCATCTTGATATTGATGATCTTCAATTTTCTAGTATTCAATTCACTAAATCGTATCCCACCTAAAACAAGTGGATTGTACAAACCAATCTAAAGAGACTCCTTCTTTCAATCAGCTCAGGGTCCCAAGATTTTCCAGAAACTTTACGGCAAATCCTGGTTTCCACCTTCTCCTGTAATGAGATTCTGAGCATCAGCGTCCTCACCTGAGAACTGAGGAGGATACAAGATTCAGCTCCGAGATTACAAATGCAACACTGCATCTAGTGCATGGCCCATAGCAAAGCCTTAATTGGTGAAAGCTACATAGTTGTTTTTCTTACAAAGAGCCAGGAAGCCAACCAATTAATATCTTGAATAAGGAAAGGGAGAAATGCCTCCACAAGCATGCGGGCCAAAGCCTGCTATCTTGAGACTGTCCGCAATTGGGAAGCACAGGGCGTTCGTTGGCCAAATTCCCCAAGGCTGCAGTCATCACTAGGATCTGCTGCCTCCCTGTGGAATTTTACAGACACAGTCATGAGACAGGCCACGCTTCCAGGCCAGAATTTCATTGCCAAACCAATCTCAGACAGATATCCTGGGCTTCCTAAATCATCTGTTCGTGAATCATTACCATTCAAGTCTTTATGCAACTATCATCTTCTCAGTGAGTCCAATGCAGGCCACTCTATTTAATAGAGCAACTCACAGCTCACCGGCCCCCAATTCCTTCTGTACTGCCCCCGTGCCTCCTTCTTTCGTTGCATCTATCACCTCCTCATATACTATTTAACTTATTTATTCTCATTCTCACACTCACCGCTTATTTTCTGTCTTGTCCCTTTACTTCATAGGGCAGACATTTTTTTGGTTGGTTTTGGTCTGATCTAATTCGGTTGCAAGTGCCTAAAACAGTGCCTGATGCATAGAAGGAACTCAGTATTTCTTGAATGAATGAATGCTTTCTTCTGTAACATGACATGAAAGGCTTGGGAAGCTTGAAGATACTGGGTTTGATGTTGTTGTTGTTGTTTCTGAACTGCATAAATGCATGGAAGGCCACAGTCCATGCTACCAAATGTTGCTCTCTTAACTCAACTCAGACTCTGTAACAGGAACATGATCTCTGGTTCCTGTCCAGAGAACCCAAGCAAACACGTCCAATACTCGATCGGCAATAGACCCAGTGGCACCTATGCAACTTCAGTCTGCACTGTCCTAAGCAGACTGCTGTGTGTGTGTGTGTGTGTGTGTGTGTGTGTGTGTGTGTGTGTGTGTACGTATGCCCGAGCGCGTGTGCACATGTTCATGTGTGTGACCCACACAGGATTTTGAAGATGCAACACCTGTGGAAGGAAGAACTAGTCTCCTTTCTGGTGATTAGGGGGTGAAAAGAGGGAAAAGGAAATTTGATGAATCTTCAGGACTTCGATCTTATACTTTTAGCCAATGTGAAAAACATCGTAAAGCCAGGTTTTTAAAAGCACAACCCAAAATGGGATGGGCAAATCTGAGTGAGATCTGAGTCCTTTTCCAACCTAATATAAGCCAGGTCCAGGATGTCTATAATGCAAGCCTTCAAACTCAGAGCTGAGTTCAAATCACACCCCCACACCTTAAAAACCTCACTTTAATCCCACTGAGCCTCAACATCTTCATCCATCAAATGGGTATCACCGTTTGAGAATTAAGTGAGAGAGTGAATTTATAATTCAACTCTTTCGTGTCTCCCCAAGCCCCGAAATTCAGCTCTTTGAGTCACTTTCCTTTATAAAAAAAATTCAGCTCAAGTCCTCCTTCATATCTACGCTGCGAATCCAGGAATCGCTTGGGTAGCCTTCTGGTGGAGGATGACTTTTCCCCTAGTAGCTTCTTACTCCGATTGCCTGTTTCCTCTTAGTCAGGACTTGTGTTTTGCTGCAACTTTCCTTTCTCTGCCCCACGTCAAAGGAAATGTGTAGGATTTCATTATCCTCCCCACCAAGAGCCTGTTAATACAGGCAGTTATGTGGCTCATTCCTAGTAAAAGTTGGGGAAGACAGAAGGGGTTTATCTCCTGGAACAATAGAACAGTCGAGTGCACTCACCTGTTCTTAAAGTTTTATTAAGCATTCCCTTGCAGTCATCTGTCACTAGACGTGCTACTTCTGGACATCTCAGGTCTGGTTCACCCTTGTCTCTGCTCTCTATGTGAGGAAGTAGGAGGTAGAAATATTTGTCCCCACACTGATGTAAGTTACGCTAGTACCATTAGAAGTGTTTTTTGTTGTTGTATCAGACCTGTCATCCTAACTTTTTTTTCCCCTGTGCATATTGCCTGGCACCTAGTACATGCTCAGTTAACAGGAGCCCTTATTACGATGCTCTTCTCCAAGGGACATTTTTGCAGTTCTGACAGAGGAAGGCAGAAGGCAAAGCCATGCAAGGTCCTCACCTGAGACCGGGAAAAGAGACAGTGTCTTAGCTGGGTTTCCCCAAAGCGGGCTGGGTACAGGGGGTTTCTCGGGGAGGCCAGGAAGCTGAGGGAGAGTGAGATAAGAAAGGGAGAAAAGCTAATGAGGGGTATAGAGTCCATAGCCACAGGTTATTACCGTGGGCAAAGGGATCAATCATACTAGGGAACCTCGGCTGAACCAGGACAGGGAGACTGGGACCATTTTCCCACTGACTCCTGACCCTCATTAGTTGGGGTGTACTTTTGGGGTATATTAAAGCCCCTCCCACCCTGCAGTTCCAGGTTTGTCTCGTTGGAAGAGGAGCCACTTCCATGGTGTTGTAGAAGGTCCTGAGGTAGAGAGTAAAACCTTTCTGGCTCTTGAATTGGGAGCTGTCGCACACTGGAGACCATTTCCCCCCCGCTGCGGGTGAACACACAGGTGAGCTGCAGGAAGGGGGAGAAGAGCATCTGTGCTGGGGGGAAACAAAAGCACTGAATCTTAGTCCTGACATGGCTCCTAAATATTGTCTGACTTCGAGTAAGAACTTGAATCTTCTGTGCCTCTAATCATTTCTTCTCTACTACGGGAAAGGGGAAGGAGACACTGTGAGCACATACTGTGTGCGAGACAAATCCCCTGGGAATTCTCAAGGCTGCTCTCTATCTTCACAAATACCCAAGGAAGTAATATTTTTTCTGTGTACAGACAGGAAAACTAAGACCAAGAGAGCAAAATATATGCCCAAGGGTCACTCAGCTACCAATGAAAATATTGAGCTTTGAGTCCAGGCCTTTAAAACTGCCGAATCTTGGCTTCTCCATCCCACAGGATGAAATGGGGAAAACAACCCCATCCCAATAATAAAGGGCAAAATTGCTTGCAAAACCCTGGCAAGCGAAGGTCTTCACAAAATGGTTAAAGTCTTATTGCTGTGCTCAGTAAACCTCCCCGCCCTTCCTGAGAATTGGGGGTCAGGGAGGCTAGGAGTTGGGTAACTTGTGTGCTAAGCCTTGGGCAGCTCCACATTTATCTTGCTCAGCTCTACACACACACACACACACACGCACGCACACACACACACACACACACCAGCCATCTGCTTCACCTTTGCAATCCAGTGGAGTGAGCTCCACTAGACTCATAATTTGCAATTCTCTCCTGTGTCTGTGACTTGATAGGACCACCAGACACCTCCTGCTGGACCAGACCCTGAACTGGTAGAATTCATTTTATTTGGATGTTTCTCTGTTTTTCTGTTAACTTTCCTTTTTCAAGGGATATTTTTATGAGTCATTTGCTGGCTTTTCTTCTCCTAAGTCATCTGATTTCCATTTAGCTTCTGTTCCAACTTCAAGATGCATTTTCTTTTACAGCCATTTTAGCTTAGACTTAATTGGTCTGCCACAGGCCCTCACTGAACATTTACATTTCTGCTGGTTTTATAGGGGCTAGAGGTTCAAGATTCATTTGGCTTGGCCAGGTCCATATTTTCTTGCACACTTTCTTACTCTTTACTCCTCTCCCCACTATTGTTTTGCAATCAACTAACTTTAAACCTTCATGGGTATTTCACTTGGCTTGGTTTTTCCTTGCTGAGTTTTACTGTTTTCTGAGAGTTTAATTCTCATTTATTTCTCAATGTATTGTTTGCTCTACTCCTGCTTTTGGACACAGCTGAGGAGTGATAGCTTTTCAGCCTCCTGGTAAGAGGTCCTACAAGTTAAGTGACCACGAGTCCTCATTCGTCTTGGACAGCCCTGGTTTGGCCTGATATTCTGGCACCCCGTCCGAGTCCTTTTGAAAATATCCCGGTTCCACTAGGGTGATGAATTATATGCCTGCCCTATCTACAGGTGTGTTGGCCCCACCTCCCTCAGCTGACCAGGGTTGAGTCCACTGGTGTCCTATTGGTCCTGAGGCAGAAGACACCTCCTATCATATGTTATTCTCTGTGGGCTTATCTACAGTCTGGGAAGGTTCCCTTTCTTTTCTATCAGTTGATTTACCTTGTGTTTAAATTGAAACCTGTGACTGGACATCTATGCAGAACATGTCCTTAAGAAAGGAAGGTCACTGATTGCAGGTGGGAAGTGCGAAAAGATAGAGGTACAGCCTTATACCTATTGATTTCTTTCAACTAATGTTATGACATGAACGCTGCAATGTCCTAAGTTCTGTTTCAATATTTTCCATGAAAATAGGAAATCCCAGGGTCCCTCCTTCTACTCATGTATTTGAATGGGCTTTGGATGGTTGACATGGGTTTGCATCCCCGCTTCATTACATACCAATGGTCCAATCTCGGACAAATTCCTAAAGCTCTTCTGGCCACCTTTCTGCCACTTGCGCAGATAACAAATATTGGATCTTTCAGAATGTCGTGAAGATTAAGTCAGATAACATATACATGGAACTAGATAGAGGAGGTGGTTGTACAACATGGTGAATGCACTAAATGCCACTGAATTGTAAACTTTAAAGTGGTTAATTTTATGTTATGTCCATTCCAACCAAATAAAAAAATAAATTAAAAAAAAAACCCATGTATGTGAAAAGTTCTAGGGCACAGCTGGCACTCATGGCCCTTTCTCCGTCCTTAGGAAAGGGTCAAGGGGCATCTCTGATAGTTTTCAGGGGGGCCTGATTGTCACAAGGCCAGGCTTGCATTCCCAGGCTGAGCATCGCATGGCTCCAGCTGCTGCCATTTGCATTGTCACATGAGTGAGTTGCACCCACTGTTGGTGTGTGGCACCCTGGCCCTCAGTTCACCAGTTAGGATGGTTTGCATCAGAATGCCCTACGTGAACTCATTAAAATAACAAACGCACAGGTCCCACTTCTGGAGAAAAATTCAATAATTCTGCGGTGGGGCTCTGGATTTTCACTCTTTAACAACCTCCCTGGGTGAATCTTCTACATACGAGAATCATCAACTTAGAATCTTTCACCACCCTGTAATCTCTTCCTTTGAAGCATACACTTCAGTGATCACAGTTAACACCTGTCGGCTGGTTCTTTAACCAGGATGCCATCTAATGCCTTATATTTGTGTAATTAATCCAAGTGCTTTATACTCACACAGTCCTCACAGCTATTCTCCCTACTTGGCTGGGCAAGACTGACCGTTCTCACTTTCCCGACATGGAAACTGAGGCGGAGCCTTTCATCCGTGGGCACTCAGCTCTCTAGGGGTGGAACCAGAGCTGGAGTCTCGACTTCCAGACATTCATCTACTGAGACCTTCCTTCCTCTGGAAATAAAATCATGCCCATCATTGTTCCCCATTCGCGTTTTCTTTTTGTTTCTGCTTCTTGGAGATTTTTTTTCCCCTTATTCATTCTATTCCTCCTTTCTTTCTTTTTTTTTTTGTCCTTAAATTGTTGGCTTCTTCCTCAAATATCACCATTATTCCTCTTCCTTGATAATGCTTTTTTTCCTCACTCTAATAGAGCAGAGGGAGTGGTTATGTGAGCAACTGTACAACTTTACAATGAAAGCATATGCAGTTATTAAAAGGAGCGGGAAGGGAAGGGGCTTCTTAACACAGTGAGACATGAGAAAAGCAGGTCCCAGAGGAGTGTGCGTGTGTCTGTGTGAACAAAGTTATGAAAGCACATTTATATACTCATGCAAAAGACACAAAGCCAACTATTACCTGCGAAGTGCCCGCTGGGTGGGGTGAACAACCATCCTAGTTTGTCCATTCCTGGGAAACAAGACTTTTGGTTTTAAAAATTGGGAAAGTCTCGGGGCGCCTGGATGGCTCAGTCAGTTGAGCATCTGCCCTTGGATCAGGTCATGATCCCAAAGTCCTGCAATCGAGTCCCACATCGGGGTCCTTGCTCAGGGGGGAGTCTGCTTCTCCCTCTGCCCCTCACCCCACTCTTGTGCTCTCTCTCTCACTCACACTCTCTCAAATAAATAAAATCTTTAAAAAAATTGAAAGTCTCAGGCAAGCGGGGACAGGTCAGCCACCTTACCTCTGGGCAGTGATGGGATTGGAGGTGGGGCGGGTAAGGGGTGACAGGTGCAGAAACCTGGCCTCCTGCCCTTTTCCTTAAACAACCCCTACAAACTCCAGGGAGTCTGGTAGTTGCGCACATCGCTTTGAATCCAACTGCCTGCCTTACAGCAGAGCTTAGATGCTGGGGGATCTTACCCAGGGCAATTCCCAACTCAAGGCATCCTTGCCCCATCTGCTAAAACCGGGTTAGGAATAATCACCATCTCTGCAGAAATCAGAGGACTGAATAAATGAATACATTTGGAATGGTTTTTTTGGTGCATAGCAGGTACTCAAAAATGCTAGGTGTTATCCCGTATCTGCTCTATTTGAGTCTTTTTTGAGTGATATTTGTTAATGGTGTTATTTAAATCACAGTTGTGTGGGTTTTTTTTTTTTTAATTTCAGGGAAGTAAGGCTTAAAAAAAAAAAGAAAAAGAAAAACTCTGATATCCTGGCACCACTCTTTTGTCTATGCTGTAACTATCTGTGTGTGTGATTCTCTATGTATCATCTTCTAAATATTTTCCACAGCTGTTCTTTTTTATTGTTATTAAATAAATATGTTTGACTTCGGTCTATCTCCATGCTCAAAATATAAAGCAGAGCCTCTCTTTTTTTTTTTTAAGATTTTATTTATTTATTTGAGAGAGAGAGAGTGAGAGACAGAGAGCACGAGAGGGAAGAGGGTCAGAAGGAGAAGCCGACTCCCCGCTGAGCAGGGAGTCCGATGTGGGACTCGATCCCGGGACTCCAGGATCATGACCTGAGCCGAAGGCAGTCGCTTAACCAACTGAGCCACCCAGGTGCCCGAGCCTCTGTTTTGTCACAAGCAGGAATGGGTCCAGTCCTCTACATTCTCCTTATTTGCTTATTTAAACAGTGTTTGTTTCCTTCTTTATCCAATGGTATCGGATGTTTGGCCAAAGCAAGCAAACGTCACTTTATGTAATCGCCAGCTGGGGCACTCAGTCCTAAAAACTGTTGCACACCCAGAGGTGCTTTGAGCAAGACCCACAATGGAAGACAACTAACTCACTCATGCCTCAGGGTCGTGTTTACCTTTCCATTGTTAGTAAAAGACCTGTTTGCTTGACTGGAGGTCCTTGGGTTAAGCCTGTTAGCAAGGATGCCTGCATGAAGATCACAAATACGTGAGAATTGTTAAGTCTTGGGTTTCCTCAAAGATTCCCACCTCCAAATCTTTCAGTTTTCAGTGGAAAGAGGGATTTAAATTTAGGGAAGTTTAGTTATTTATTCAAGCTAACAAATATTTATTCTTTACAATGGGATTGCCAACAGAACTTCATTTCATGAGTTTGCTAGTCCTTTATATCTTGTGTTTAAGTCACAACCTTACAAACATACTTGTGCTCTTAAAAAACAAGTCTTTTTTTTTTTTTTTGGCCGACCCAATGCCACCTGTGCAAATTTCACCAATTTTTTTTCTTTTCTTTTCATTAACTTATTTGTAACTGCTGTTAGCAGAGGGCAATAGAGCTGAATGGCTGAGAATTCAGACTCTGGCCACCGACTCCTGAAATCATGCCTTGGCCTGACAACATGAGGCAAGTTCCATCACCTTTCTGTTGTGTGCCTGCCTCATTTGTAACAACAGGGATAGTTTGCCTTACAGGGACTTTGTAAGTAATAAATGATGTAATAAACATAAATGGCTTAAAACTTGGCTAGGCGCAGAGTGAACACAAAAGCACTAGCTTCCGCTGTGTTGTGTGTATTTATACCATAGGGAGAGGGGATTTTTTTTTTTAATATTTTATTTATTTATTTGCTGGAGAGAGAGAAAGAGAGTACAAAGCAGGGAGAGCTGCAGGCAGAGGGAGAAGGAGAAGCAGGCCCCCTGCAGAGCAAGCAGCCTGACTCAGGGCTCGATCCCTGGGATCATGACCTGAGCTAAAGGCAGCCGCTTAACCAACTGAGCCACCCAGGAACCCAGGAGAGGGGATTTTGAAGCTGTCTGCAGCAGCGGTAGGCAGCTGGATAGCCATCAGTGTTTAGGGACACCCAGCTCCCTTCCTCCCTTCTGGTAAGGACCTCATTCTTTCTGGGGACTGCCTCTGGTGGACCTGCCCACTCCAGCACCCTGGGCACAAGGGAGTTCACTGGCGCATGCGTGGCCAGTCAATTCCTTCCCCTGGATTTGACAACTAGAGGCTTTGATAATGATGATGAAGCAATGATTACAATGGCCAGTCCTTAAGGGCACTTGCTATGTGCCAGACCCAGTTCTAAACACTTTACATATGTTAACTCCTTTAACCCTCATGACAACCCAAGGAGGTCAGTACTGTGGTTATTTCCATTTTTCAGATGAGGAAATGAAGTGTGAAGCGATTCAGTAACTTGCTCAAGATCACATAGTTGATAAAGTAAGAGTGTTAGGAGATCTTTCTTCTTAAGCACTGCCCAATACTGCCTGGCCAGTTTAAGAGACCCCCTCTTTTACCTGGGGTGCCTCAGCTGATGATGGATGCCTGGATCTCTGTGAGAGGCTATGTGCTGCCTTCTCGTTCTGCTGCACAGTGGAAGTCCACCTGTGCAGCAGGCCAACATTCAGAAGACAGCAAAGGTGAGAGAAAGAGGGAAAGAGGAAAAGAGAGAGAAATAAGAAGGGAAAAGAGAGAATGTATCTTAATGACAATGTCTGAGTTCTCTACCCTCACAGCGATGTCCAACCATCACACTATTTAGTTCCAGAACATTTTCATATGGAGTGCAAAAGGAAACTCTGTATCTGTTAAACAATAGATTCCCATCCCTCACGCCCTCCAGTCTCTGGCAACCACTAATCTGCTTTATCTCTAAGGATTTGCTTATTCTGGATATTTCATTTAAGTGGAATCCCATACTATGTGGTCTTTGTAGTTGGCTTTTTCATTTAGCATAGTGTTTTCAAGACTCATCCATGTTAGAGCTTATATTACTACTTCATTCCTTTTCATGCCTGAGTAATATTCCATTGTATGGATATACCACATTTTGTTCATCCATGCATCAGCTGATGCACAATTGGGTTGTTTCCACCTTTTGGCTATCAGGAATAGTGCTCTGAACATTTGTGTACAAGTTTTTGTCTGAACACCTGTTTTCAGTTCTCTTGGGTATGTACCCAGAGTGAATTGCTGGGTTATATGGTAATTCTATGTTTAACTTATTGGAGAACTGTCAAACTGCTTTCCACAGGGCTGAACTATTTTACATTCCCACCAGCAATGTGAAAATATGGTTATTATTTAAACATATGGGAAAATAATGAAATACACAATTCCACAATTACTGATCTTATATAAAAGCTTTGGGGACCTCACGGTGCACACACATATGCACAAAGCCATGTTTAATGTTTAAACATCTTCTTTCTACAAAGCTCTCACCCAACTTTGCAGGTGGCATAAAAGAGGAATAATATTCACTTTCAGTTCTCAAAAGGCTCATGATATAATAGAGGTTGTAATTAAATTTCCAACTTTCAGGTCAAAAACTGGTATAGATAAGCCATTTCTTATGATACAACCTAATACATAAGCAACTATAAAAGGTAATTTGTGCTTTTAAGCCTTCAGTGGAGTGCTATTTTCATACAATCTTATAGCCTAATACATATACTTAATTAAGGACCCATTCAACCAGCCAACAAGTATTTTTGGCAGGAGAGGCACCCCAAATATGTGCTAGGTATGTTGCAAAGTGCTAAGAATACAGACCCTGATGCACTTATCCAGTCTAGTATGAATCTGGAGTGGTAGCCCCAGCCTCCAAGAATATTCATTTAGTGTCTAACGGAAAGGAAATATGCCAAAATGTTCAGTGTCTTTCTCCAGTTATTGGATTATGGGTCATTTTTATCATTCTCTTCTTTTGCCTTTCATTTCTAAGTTTTCCTAAAATGAGCATGCATTGTTTTACCAGCTTGAATAATACACTCTTACAAGTCTTTTCTTTTAATCAAGCTAGAGAGAGCAAAAATCCAAATAATTTGTGGTATAGCTAAATAGATATTTTTAATACCATGAAGATTATCTTTCACAAATAAGGGTGAAAGTTTTAAGTTATTTTGGTTTGTTTTGGTCAGCCTAAATCTACTTGCTATGCTATTTTTTGGTAACATTTAAAGGTCCTTGAAAGTATCTCCTAGCTCTGCCATTGCTATGTCCCAATTTCAAACATTTGTTTTTATTGTCCCCATATATGCACATTTTGACCTCTTCTAATTCTTATGAGATTATTACTTTGAAGAATATGGTGACTCCAATTAAAACTGTGAGAATAAGTTAAACAGTGCAGACCAAGGTTTTGTTAAAATATATACCGTTAATGAAAAATTTGCTTTGGGAGATGTATGCTTTATGTGGTTTCTCAGACTGCTGTTCCTTGAGGGGGGAAAGCAACTCAGAAGTTAAAGAAGTACTTTTTGGGATACTGATTGTAGGATAAGTATATTCAAATATATATGTTTTCTTCACATACCCAGCTGCTATTTACCGAGGAATTCCTGTGTGCCAGGCACCTTACATTGTTTAATTCATGGTAACCCTCATAATAATGCAACAAACCAGGATTTAATTCCCCCACTTCATAGATGAGAAATTGACGTCTTCATCAATGTGTTAATTTTCTAAGATCCATTAAGCTGAGGAACGCCTGGCACGACCAGAAGATCCTCAGTGGATCCTCAGCTTGTGGATTAAGCAGCTGGTACAACAAAGTGAGATTTAAAGCCAGATCTTTTAGATTCCCAAGCCAATGCTTTTTTTTTTTTTTAAGATTTATTTATTTATTTATTTATTTGAGAGAGGAGAGCATGAATGGGTGGGGCAGAAGGAGAGGGGGAGAAAATCCCAAGCAGACTCGGAGCCCAACAGGGGGCTTGATCCCACAACCCTGAGACCACGACCTGACCTGAAACCAAGAGTTGGTCACTCAACCAACTGTGCCTCTCAGGCACCTCCCAAACCAATGCTTTGTCTACTATATTATACTTCCTTTTATGGAGTAATGATCAAGAAAATATATTTTAAAGTTGATCAGGATTTCTTGATTGGTGATATGGACATTTGGGACCAGATCATTCTTTTTTGTGAGGGCTTTCCTGTGCATGTAGAGTGTCTAACAGCATCTCTAGGCTCCACCTACTAGATGCTAGTATCATCCCCCAGTTATGACAACCAAAGATACTTCCAGACATTGCCAAACTTCCCTGGAGGAAAGAAATCATCCCTGGTTAAGAACCATGTGCTCAATCATACTCCCCATTATTCAGAAGGAAAATGATCCGTTTTGAGTTTTCATAGAGACAGACTGACTGTAAAGGAATTTCCCAAAGCCTGCTCGAACGAGTCCACGATTAGGTCGACATGAAACAAGTAGATGCAGATATTGGAGATTTGACAATAACTGGTGTGGTGCAGACAGCTCAGTGAGGTAACTTAGACTCCAGAGCGGCCTCCTGCCAACTTTGTCCTACACTCACTGCCTTGCCTCTGGGATATCAGCACTAACAAATAAGGGCAATGTCATATTTATACAAGGAGAGAAGACTTTTCATTATAACATAAAGGATAGTCTGCTCCTTCAAAAACATGAAATCAAGTGAGATAAAAACCCAGAAAAGTAGTCAGGCAGTTAACAACTCTTTAGAAATGCCAGCTCCATGATGGTCATTGTTCTAAACCCTGGGGATACAACAGGCAGAAAAGAGACAATAGACTCCTTCACAGAGTTTGAAGTCTAGTAAGGAAGACAGGCATTAGCAAAAAAATTACACACGTGATTAATTCAATAATTATACGTAGGCATGGAGCTGCAAAAGACTCATCCTTCTTATGCTTTTGGATGCCAGGTCAAAAAGCACATGATCTCCGTCTGTGCTGGTTAACGAGCTACTATCACTGAGCTCCCAATCCACTTCTCTATAGTTTGTCTTCTGGTTATGCACAAACTACATTGCCCAGATGCCTTTGCCTGGTGGTTTCCCGTTAAATTCTGTTCAGGGAAAGCAGAGAGGGAACTTAGAAGGCAGGAGGAAGTGAGAAGCAAGTAGATGGTCCTGGAGAAGGGACTTCCTTCTCCCTGTTTGCTTAAAGTCCCAGCAGTACCCCTCAGCCCAGAGCGGCAGCTGGTTTCAGCCTCTAGGGCCTTCTGGTATTCCCAGGACCAGCCTCGTGCCCTCCAGACCAGCCAACAGTGGCCAGGTTGTGCCCCTTCACAGAGCTCTGCAGAGCTCCTCCTATGCTGTTTTGTTCTTTAAACCCCCCAACATCTTGCACTAATACCCTTTACTCAATCTCCTCTGTTAAAACACCTCGTATGTTGTCTGTTTTCCTGACTGAACCCTGCCTGACACATGATTTGGAGTCAAGTGTCATCCACAAAGTAGAAACACAGCAATGCTTCCTGCTGACCAAGCAAGGACAAGACCCTGTGAGGAGTCTTCCCTATTTAGGAGGGTGACTTCAGAAGACAGAATTAGTGGGAAATAGCAACACATGTCTGAGGACAGAGAAGTGAATAAGACCAAGTCCCTACCCCCCACAGAGCTCATGATCTAGTGGGAGGAGCTGGACAGTAAATGAATAAGTCACCAATAAGTCACACAGTTTACCAGGGCGTATTAGTTTCCTAGGGCTGCTGTGACAAAGTACCATGGGCTGGGTGGCTTACAAGAGCAGAAATGTATTCTCTCACAGTTCTGGAGATCAAAAGCCCAAAAGCATGGCCATGCTCCCTACGAGGGCTCTGCGGGACGATCCTTCCTTGCCTCGTCCAGCTTCTGGTGGTGCCAGGCGTTCCTCAGCTTGTGGTCACATAACTCCTCTCTCTACCCCCTCTTCACATCGCCTCATCCTCCCTGTGTGTCTCCTCTTGTAAGAACACTCATCCTTGGACTCAGAATCCACCTGCATCATCTAGGATGAGTGCATCTCAAGAGACTTACCTTAATTATATTTATAAAATTACTTTCTCTGGGGCACCTTGGTGGCTCAGTCAGTTAAGCCTCTAACTCTTGGTATCGACTCAGGTCTTGATCTCAGGGTCCTGCCCCAAGCTCCCAGTCTCTCTTTCCTCCTTCTGCTTCAGGGCCACCCTGACTGTCTGGGAGCTCCCTCAGCCAGCATCAAAGCCCAGACCCAAAGTGTGAGGAGTCAACACTCCCGGAGTCTGGAGCCATTTGCATACACATTCCACATCATTCAGGGGACATTCTGGCAGGTGTTATACACCTCTGTCTCTTCCCACGGGAATGTAAGTGCTGAAAGAGCATGAAATTTTTCTGACGTCACATACCCAATTATTCTCCACTGACTGACTCTTGTGTGCATTGGTTATTTCGGTGACTCTTCATAACTCAGGGGTTCAAATACCCATTTTATGAGAAAGCATCTCAATTCTATTTAATCTTTGCTATTCTTCAATATCTGAAAAGGGCTATCTACTACACTTTATTCTGGAAAAATAAATTAGAATTTCAAGGTAAGTTGCCGGTAATGATACCTCATCCTAATCTTTATCAAAACAATACAGAGAAAAGTGGAAAGCTAATGCTATTTTTATTTTATTAATTTTCTTTACATATAAAATTCAAATATTAGTTTTAAAAATTCCCATTTTAGTGGTGAAGAATTGGAGCCCTAGACAGTTTGTTAAATTCTCAACATCATACCCCGAGATCATCTCCAAGAAGTGAAATTTAAAATCACTCTTTCTAATTCCCAAATCAATGCCCTTTTCGCTCTATTACTTTTGCTTTTCCTGAGTCATGAAACAGAACTTCAGACAACACTGACCATCCAGTAAAACCACTGATTAATTCACTGGGGACTGAATTCCTTTCATTAAAGTCTGTTAGTGGATGGAAGCTCATGTTTATTAAGCATCTACCTTAGCATTATTCGATTTTCTCATCATCACATAATGGAAGAGGTACTCTCTAAACCCTTAGAATAATCTGGAAGCCCTTGATTTGACATAGAAGCACTTTCTTTCTGCTGATAATCTAGGATGGCTGGTAAATAAAAACTGACCTCATCAAAGATCACAGCTCAGTTGCCTTGGGTAAAATCAGACCTAGTTCTGATAATGGCAATAGCATCAGCAGGCCACTTACAGGAGGTACCGTGCGGCCAGATAAGGAGAATGCTGGCCGCTGTTTAGTGATTCAAAGTGAGTTCACTCATCCAAATTACATTTGCTCATATCTTTAGTCATGGTTTTGATCCCAAATCTCCTCATCCAAAGTTAACATTCACATGCACACACCAGGCACTCTGCCCATGGTTTTTACCTATCTTAACCTATCCCCCCAAACAATCTGGTGAATATGTACCATTCAGACCCTCATTTAGGGGTGCCTGAGTGGCTCAGTTGGTTAAGCGATTGCCTTTGGCTCAGATCGTGACCACAGGGTCCTGGGATGGATTCCCTCCTTGTCATAGGGCTCCATGTTCAGCAGGGAGTCTGCTTTTCTCTCCCCTTCTGCCCCTCCCCCTTCTCGTGCTCTTCCCTCTTTCTCTCTCTCAAATAAATAAGTAAAATCTTTATAAATAAATAAGTAATCAATCAATCCTCATTTAATGGCAGAACCACGGGAAGTCTTAACTGTTTAGAGGTGGGGAGAATTACAGGCCACTCTGACAACCTGATGAAAGTCTAGGGATACTTTAGAAAAAAAAATGCATAAAATCACAAGACACACACACGCAACACATATATTTTCAGGGGTTGTTCATGGAACCCCCCTAGTTCCAAATATGAAGTTATATATGAATTTGGGTTAAGAAATCCTGAGCGGGATACTCAGACTCAGAGAGCAACCAGCAGCAGTAACTTGCACAAGGTGCCCTAATGATTAAGGGGCTAAAGTATGCTGGGACTCACAACTCTTTAACCCCAGAGACTGTTTCAAGGTCAACACCATGTAGTTTCCTGAGAAATGACATTCAGTTCAAACTCAAGCACATTTAGATTGAACTAGAAAGCACGACATTATCAAGACTACAGGATATTAACTTGAAGGAAGATCATCACAACGGTTAATAAAACTCCATTAACCTTGTGGAAAATGCACTTGCCTTCTGACTCAAGAAAGATCTGGCAGTAGGAGCCCATTTGGCGGGGCACATCCCACAGCAGGACAGTCCACTTGGCCATAGGGCATGTCCTGGCTTGGCCTGGTCAGACTGTGGACCCCAGACAGGAACATCCAGGTCCCATGGCCCAGATCTACTCCATTTCCCACCGCCTGAGCATCGGCTAAGTGCTGAGCTGCCGCAGTAGACACAGAATAGAACACACTCAAGACTATAGTTACCAATGGGCTCCGGATTAGGCTGAGCGAAGGTGAGTCTGTTATTTTAGACTTGTCAGTTTTTATTACCTCCACATGAAATGAAGAGGGTGCGCTGTGATGGGCACTTGACCAAGAAAATTAAACCAATTTAGCTCTAATCTAGTAGGCTGCAGGGAGGCGAGGGCTCTGAGCTCTTTAATTTGCTGATTTAGCCCCATGAAAAACCTTAAATGATAATGATGATCATTTCTTTAATGAGAAATGTTTTTAAAATCTGAGATGGGCATTTCTTCACCATTATGAGGAAACCATTCACTCAGTTGTCTTGACAGCTTGAAATTTTATTTATACTATGTTAAAATTCAAACATAACTCTAATTTGGACCTCAGGTTTTACAGGAATTTGAATAACAGAGGAATCTGGAACATTGAATTATATTTTTGCAGAGAATTAAGTCTAAGGTTGCATTTTGAAAATTTACCACCAGATGGCAGTATGTGACAAAGAGTTTTGCTATTCCCTTCCACACCCTCCCTCCCCCACCCCGCATCTCGTTAAAAGTTTTTTTCAAAAGCCATGACAAATAGTTGCAAAAATATAGGTGATACTCAAGCCTTACAGGTGCACACTGCAACTGAAACCAATTGTTTTAAATCTTTGGGAAAGTAAAATAAAATAATTATTTTGAATCCTTTCTCTAAATATCCTAAATAATGGGTTCAATTTATTTCAATAAATCAGAACCATAATTATGAGATTAATTTATGGTAATACAAATAAATTTAACTGAATGAGAATTGTTTTTTAAAATACTAATTTAATGGGCATCTTCCATAATTCCTTTTTTACCTTATGAATTTCCTATAACAATGTCATTAGATTTTGCTGCTTTTTCAATTCAATTTGCCATTGTTGTGTGCCAGGCACTAAATTACAATCAATCTGCCAGACATCTCCCCTTTCTGTAGGCACCAAGAAATAATAAACAGAGAGATAATAATCAAGGATTAGGAGGAAGGAATTTGGAATTTGGAGTCTGCCAATTCTGGTTAGAACCCCAGTTTTAATTAATCTGAAAATGATATTTTACTATTACTCCTTTTTTCTCATACTACTCTGTTTGTATGTATGTCCATTTTAAACGATATCTCAGGAACTGTGCTCTGAGTTTATATAACACACACACAGTTTTATTCAACAAATAAGCCAGGTACTGTGCTAGGAATTGAGTATGCAGTGGTAAATAAACCAGACAGAATGTTCAGGAAATGTTCTAGGGTTCTTGTAGTTTCGATCCAGCCTTGTATTCATCTCTTATGGCTTGAATACGACCCCACGATCCGCAGGTAGAAAGGCCCAGGGGTCACCCAACAAAGAGAAAAATCACACATATTCTAGGAGGAGAGAGAGGCACCATTGAGAATGATTTTCCGAAAACAAACATGGAAACAAATGAACCAAAAACTTCTCTGCTTAAGCCTGAGCTCACCAGGACTTCAAATAACACGAGCCTTCCTTTTATTTTTTCCAGCATTATGCAATGGAAATTGTTCAGAATATAGAAAAACAAAGTATGCTGGGTAGAGCACTAGTCCCCAAAGCCCTGAGTGAAGAAAGAATGGCAAAAACGCATCACATTATATTCTTTGTTGGAGATTTCCAGTGCAGATTAGCATATTAAAGAAAGGTCTGCACAAAATATAACTCATTACATTTGTTTAGTCAAGAATTTCAAATGTGGGACACTGGGTGGCTCAGTTGGTTAAGTGTCTGCCTTCGGCTCAAGTCATGATCCCAGAATCCTGGGATTAAGTCCCATATCGGGCTCCCTACTCAGTGGGGAGCCTGCTTCTCCCTCTGTCTGCCACTCCCCCTGCTTATGTTCTCTCTCTCTCTCTGTCAAATAAATAAATAAAATCTTTAAAAAAAAAACATTTCAAATGTGAGACATCCCCACACCCTCTTTACTATGAGTATGGCCTACTTGCTTACACATAAAAATGTAGGGAACAAGACTAAGAGAAGGGGTTCCACAATATTGAATTAGAAACAAACATCCCCATAAACTGAATGATATGTATAATATGAAATGTGCTGGAATTTCTTTCCTCAAATAACAACAACAACAACAAATAATTGAGTCATACTTAGGATTATGAGAATAAGTTGAAATAAGGTAGGTCTGGCTCCACAGAGAACTAATTTTTTACTTATCAAACACTAACAGAAAGCTTACTATGTCCTAGCTGCTAATCAAAATACTTGAGAAACATTAAACCTCTAAGGTGGCTACTATTATTTTCCCTGTCTTATGGATGGAAGACCAGCAACAACATACTAACCGAACTACATATGTAACTTTCCCATGGTTATGTAGCCAAAGGGGCAAAACTGGGATTTGATATGTATCTCCAAGGCATTAGCTCTTTTTCTGTCTTTTGTTTACTTACATTTTCTAAATTGTCTTCAATGAACATATGCAATGAAAATGAGACATCCTAATTTTTGCTTCAGAGAAGAAATTGTAAATGGTGCATATACAGGAAACATTGCACCAAACGCCCAGTCTGGTCATCATCCAGAACTAACTAATGTCATCTCTTTGTCATAATTGCTTTGGATTCTTTGATCAGTAATATATCTATGATGTTTCCATTATACTAATGTGGCATGTTCATTATAGGGGAAAAAAAGAAATCAAGAAGAAAAATTAAAACCAAAAAGAAAAAAATCCACTTTTAATCAACCTTCTCATAGGTAACCAATGTGTTTATCTGGGCATGTGCCTTTCCCAACTTCTCTATGCATATATCCATGTATTTAAAAGAAAAGCAAAAATGCAATACAGTTTTGTAACCTATTTTTTTTAAAGATTTTACTTATTTATTTTGAGAGAGAGAGAGAGCACGAGCAGGGAGAGAGGGGCAGAGGGACAGGGAGAGGGACAAGCCAACTTGCTGCTGAGCAGGGAGTCCAATGTGGAGCTCAATCCAAGGACCCTGAGTTAATGACCTGAACTGAAATCGGACATTTAACCGAATGAGCCACTCAGGAGCCCCTCTAACCTATTTTTTAAAACTCAATATATTTGAACATCTTTCCCCCATGATACTAAGGAAAAATAAATTTTTTGAAATAAAAAATAATAAGGTGCTCTTAACACCTAGGCCTGCAACTATCCACTATGAGAGCCACAAGCCACATGTGGCTATTGAGTGCTTGAAATGTGGCTAGTCTGAACTGAGATGTACTTCTCTAAGCACCAAATACACTCTGGATTTCAAAAACTCTCTACAAAAAAAGAATGTAAAATATCTCTTCAGTATTTCTTATGTTGATTACAGAAATGATAATATTTTGGATAAATTGGGTTGAATATTATTAAAATTAGTTTCACCGTTTTTCTGGGTTAAATAATATGTAATTATATATTATTCACATATTACTGATATTAATTTCACCCTGTTTCCTTTTACTTTGCTTAGCGTGGCTACTAGAAAATTCACAATGACATATGCAGTTCACATTCTACTTCTGTCAGACAGCTAGCTCGTTGCTTTCTGCGCTGACATTCTCTCTCATGAACATTCATGGCACATTCAGTTCTGGGTCTTCCTCTCAGTTCTTGCTCAGCAGTAAAAAATAATGTGGAAACAATCACCCTATTTCCCGATTTGAAATCTGCCTGTGCTATCTTGGCAGATCTTGACCCCTGAGGCGACTGTAGCTTATGCGTGAGAACACTCTGGATCTGGAAACTTCCGAAAGGTCTAGCAAACTTACCGAAAGCTTAGTGGCATCTTGAGTTCCTAAACTCAGGCCCTATCACACCAAAATCAATCCTCCAGCTCAGTATCTCTGCCAGACCAGGAAATACTTGAGTGAGATGCAGAAGGTTGGCTTGTAATTGGCTAGTAGTATCTGGGGTCTTGATGCATCTTCCTGGCTAATGCCCCAGCCCAGAAGTACAAGTGAAGGAAGGCTGTGTCACAGTGTGGGGAAGTCCAGAGCTTGTTAGCCTGCCCGAGGGCATTATCAGGATTTATATTTTCCTGCAATTCACACCATTTCCTCTCCACACCCAACAAACTTCCTACAGTGCCAATGGGCTGGTGACGGCCAACCTCCTCTCCTTCCTGCAATGTGTCCTTGCTTCCCAAGAACCAGAGGCAAATAGGCCTGACGTTTGTTGTGAGACTAGCTCTGGGGAGCAGACAGAAAGCTCCTGGGAGCGCTAGATCTGGATTAGCATCCCATCCAGCTGCCAAGTCAGTCACTGTCTCCCTCAGACATAATACAAATAAGCACTTCGCCCCTGAGAGCCCTCACAAAGGCGCACCAGGGGTTTCCAAGCAGGAGCTGGTAGCAGAATTTCTCCTGCTTTCCAGTGAATTGGGAAAGAAAAACACCACATGATAAGTTTTCCGTAAATCAAAATGTCATCCGTTGAAAGCATAGTCCTTTATCCCTTTATTTTAAGTGCTAAGATGTCCTTACATTTAGGAAATGATGGTCATAATAAATAGCATGTATGTGTGTTTACTATGTTCACTTGACAGCTTCATGTAAGCCCTCAAACATAGGAAGTGTCATAATTGGTCCAAGCATACAAATGTCTGGGAGCAGCTTCCATAACCTAGTGGAATAAAGACTCTATAGGTTTTCTGTAACAAGGACAAGCCCTTAGATTTCCTTAACAATATTATCAAATCCTTGCAAATAGAAATTGCCCTTCCCTCCCCGCAGTCTTTCTCACAGGATGGCTAATGCAGTGCCTGGTATATAAAGGTTCTCAGTAAATATGTATGGACCAGGGTAATGCAGTAAGAATAATTGGTGATGTTTTACAGCTCTATTTGATGGGTTGACTTTCCTCCAATTCTCTTTAAAATTTTAACACAGATTCCAGAAAAGGGAGCTATAGTGCATAGAAATATAACAATGCTGGGGCGCCTGGGTGGCTCAGTCTGTAAAGTGTCTGCCTTTGGCTCAGGTCATGATCTTGGGGTCCGGGGGTCGAGCCCCGCATCAGGCTCTCTGTTCAACAGCGAGTCTGCTTCTCCCTCTCCCTCTGTGATCTCTCTTGCTTTTGGTCTCTCTCAAATAAATAAATAAATCTTAAATAAAAAAGAAGTATAACAATGCCTTTTACGTGTAACGTTTGATTATCAGTTGGATATCAGTTTTATAGGTAACTTTTGAATTCCTATACTAAAACTTGCGTGTGTGTGTAATAAGCAAATGTAGATATAAAACACAGATATTTATAATGATTCCTTGAGGAATTTTCAGTCTGTGTTTTTAACTCTTCGCTGACTCTAATGAGACACTGACCAAAGAGTTATTGAGTGCCTCAAAAGAAAACATATTTCTGTGGGCTCTGGGCTGGAGCTGGATGGGAGGTCATCCTCATGAAGCCTATTGCTTCTATGGGAAGGGTGACTATTTACCAGGTGAAATATAAGTTTTAAAGTGGAAGGATGGATGAAGTTTGAATTAAAAAAAAAAAAAACCTCTACACAAAGTTATCTAGTTAAAAAAAAAAGAGGAGGGGTGTTCAAGTGAATATCTAATTAGTTCACAGAAGAGCGCCTACAGAGGGAAAAAATAAATAAAAGACATTTTGAGAGGAGAGAGAGGTCGGTAACAAAGAGCCAGTAAAGATTAGGTTATGGAAGCTGCTCCCAGACATTTGTGTCTTGTGGCTCTCTGGATGACAATATGCTGAGAGGACACAGAGCTATTTTGAGATTTCAGTTTTGAAATCCTAAGTGAATGAAAAAGTCTGCCCAGATGTGGGTGAATACATCTGTGCAAACATTAGGAAGAAGAGACCAGGGCAAACCAGTTACTGATGACTGTCCCTCGCAGTAAGTGGCAATGGTGGTCACTTCTTTGCACTCCAGGAAAAGAGACAAACCACCTTAAGCCAGCTTGAGCCACCAGTTTATACCTAAGAAAGCGTCATTGGGAAGACTTTCATTTGGCAAGACACATTTCATAAAACTGTCAGTATATGTAAATACATAGAGTATTTTGTTTTGCTTTTGAAGTTACTTCAGTATTCCTGCACCTACACTCAGTAACAGTGACATTGGGAAAATAATGGAATGATTTTGGCATAAGGTGACTTCTTGGACCTACTTAGTAACATTCATAAGAGGCTTTGATGTTTCCTGGTTTCTGTCAGACAGCTGCTGAAGTTTATTTAATTAATTTGCTGCTTCTCATCAGAGTGATGGTCTAATGAAAGGAGGAGGAAGAAATAATGGATTCTTCTGTCTTGATCAATTGGGTGCTCTGAAAGTAGGTGTTAGGAGTCTGAACACTTTGGGGGAGGTGGGCTTTGCTTTATCTATTTATTTTTAATTGGGGGTAGAGTGGATACCATATTACCCAACATCATATCATTTTCTGTTTTCCTGGAACAAACCACCTAGGAAATAAACCAGAAAAAGTGAATATGCAAATGCTGGAGCCTGGGCGGGGCAGAGTGGGAGGGGTTGGTGAAAAGGACCTTTGTGAGCCAGTGGGGCCGTTGCGGGGGAGGGGGGGGGTGGCGTGCGGGCAGGTGTTCAACTCCATGGCTCTGCAGCAGGGTAGCTGGGCGGTACGGGACACAGACTCTTTCTGCGCCTCAGTTTGCTCATTTATAACATGGGTATAAAAATTACATCTCCTTCCTAGGGTTATTATGAGGAGTAAATAATATTGGGGGGGATGAAGGGCAGAGGGAGAGGGAGAGAGAGAATCTTAAGCAGGCTCCACACCCAGGGACTTGATCTCACAACGCTGAGATGATGACCTGAGCTGAAATCAAGAGTGGAAAGCTTAACCCACTTGAGCCACCCAGCGTCCCCATGAGGAGCAAATAATATGTGTATGGTGTGCCTAACAGTGCCTAATAATGGTAAGCACTCCATAAATTATTTTTAATACCATCATCATCGTCATCATCATGCAGTTCAGTGGTTTTTATCCTGGTTTCCTAGAGACTCTAGCAATCATGAGAAAGCATCTCTGAGACCACAGAGGGCATGATTCCCCTCCCACCCTGCACACTGCTCTGGTGGGGACAGGTCTCTGCTTTCTTTCAATCTTCCCTTTCAAACCATGCAGCTCTGGGTATATTTGTTCCAGATATTGGACATCTGGGGAACTGTTCGCTCACAAAAAATATTTTCTGTTACCTTTTTTAAAGTTTAGGCAAATACTGATCCAGCATTACACCTTCATTTTACAAGTGAAGAAACAAGAGTGCGTGAAGGAGAATGTTATTGAGTCCCGGGTCTCTTGGATAAAGCTGGAATTCACCACAGATGAGTGTCTTATTCCCAGTTAAAAGTTCCTTTCGCTCCCCAACTGGCCACTTGCACTGGTCCCATTATGCACAGAGGAAAGGGCTGGAGATTAAGATTAAGATTACTAGAGGGGCGCCTGGATGGCTCAGTTTGTTAAGTGACTGCCTTTGGCTCCGGGGACCTGGGATGGAGCACTTCGTCGGGCTCCCTGCTCAGCAGGGAAGTCTGCTTCTCCCTCTCCCCGTGCTCATGCTCTCTCACTCACTCTCTCTTTCAAATAAATAAATAAAATCTTTTTTAAAAAAGATTAAGATTACTAGAGACAGGGACACCTGGGTGGCTCAGTAGGTTAAGCGTCTGCCTTTGGCTCCCGTCATGATCCCAGGGTCCTAGGATGGAGCCCCGCATCAGGCTCCCTGCTCAGCAGGGTGTTTGCTTCTCCATCTGCCTGCCACATGTACTCTCTCTCTCTGACAAATAGATAAAATCTTAAAAAAAATAGATTACTAGAAACAGATTAAGGTCTGGAGGAGTTGGGTCTTTGAGTTCTTAGCTTTGACTTTGTACCTCTCTTTTCTTTCTAACTTTTTATAATGAGGAATTTTAAATGAATAAAAAAAGTTGGCAGAAGAGTTTAATGAATGCCCGTGTTCCCATCACCTCATTCCTACATCATTTGATTTTATTTCATTTTATTATAATCCCACATAACATATCACATCACCCCATAAATATTACAATACATATATCTAAATAATAAGAATTTTTAAAATTTATATCTGAGTTATTTTTATTTTCAAATTTTTATTTAAGTTCTAGTTAGTTAACATACCGTGCAATAATGGTTTCAGGAGAATTCAGTGGTTCCTCACTTACATACAACACCCAGCTCATCATAACAAATGCCCTCCTTAGTACCCGTCACCCATGTAGCCCATTGCCCCACCTACCTTCCTCCATCAACCCTCAGTTTGTTCTCTATTTTTAAGAATTTCTTATGGCTTGATTCCTTTTCTCCATTTTTCCCCCTCCCATATGTTCAGCTGTTTTGTTTCTTAAATTCCACGTTTGAGTGAAATCATATGGTATTTGTCTTTTTATGACTGACTTATTTTGCTTAGCATAATACACCCTAGCTCCATTCATGTCATTGCAATGTCAAGATTTTATTCTTTTTGATGGCTGAGTAATATTCCATTGTATATATATATACCACATCTTCATCCATTCATCAGTCAATAGACATTTGGGCTCTTTCCATAGGTCAGCTTTTGTTGATAATGCTGCTATAAACATCAGGGTGCATGTACTCCTTAGAATCTGTATTTTTGTAAACTTTGGGTAAATACCTGGTAGTACTGGTACTTACTAATACCAGTACTAGTACTGATATTTACCTAGTAGTGCTGGATCATAGGATAGTTCCATTTTTCACTTCATGAGGAACCTCCATACTGTTCTCCAGAGTGGCTGCAACAGTTTGCATTCCCACCAACAGTGAAAGAGTGTTCCCCTTTCTCCACATCCTTGCCAACACCTCTTGTTCCCTGTGTTGTTCATTTTAGCTATTCTGACTGGCTGAGGTGGTATCTCATCGTAGTTTTGATTTGTATTTCCCTGATGATAGCGATATTGAGCATCTTTTCCTGTGTCTGGTAGCCACCTGGGTGTTTTCTTTGGAAAAGTGTCTATTCATGTCTTCTGTCCACTTCTTAACTGGATTATTTGTTTTTGGGTGTAAGAATTTCTAAATACACAATGTCAACATCATTATGCCTAAAATAAAATTAACAATAATTCCTTAATATCACGAAATCTCTAGTGAATGTCAAACTTTCCAATGGTCCCATTATAGCAATTTTTTAAAAATTTTGAATGAGGATCCAAATGCAACCCACCTCTTAAGATTGGTTAATATGTCTAAGTTTTAAAACATCTATCAGTCTTCCCCATTTCCTCTCCCTTTACAATTTATTAAAGAATTAGTTCTGTTTTGACTTTGAGGGTAATGAAAATAATTTTTAGTTTTTTATTATTAGAGAACGTTTCCCCATATTTTAATAATTATTGTGGCAGTTTGCAAATTCCATGCTATGCCTCAGGCTTAAAAATAGCAGCAATCTAATTTAATTTTTATTGAATGGTGATTATGTACCAGGTACTTATTTGGACCCATAAAGCAGTGTGAGATAAAAGCTGTTATCCTGCTCATTTCACAGAGGAGCAAACTAAGCAATAGAATGGTGACATCACTTGCACTAGAGGTAAGGGAGTGACCTGGCCACTCTGACTTTAGGGCTTGGGCCCCTAACATAAGCCAGACCACCTCCTCTATATGTCCGGGAATGATATCACTAGAGGCTGAAGTCAAAGTTCTGGGGGCATATACAGACTTTTGGTTTTCTGTTTTGTTCTGTTTTTGCTATTGTTGTTGTTGATAGCTTTTACTTACCCCTCACTGAGGGATCGAGCTCGCCCTTGATCTCACCTGCACAGAATTTATAACCCAGGTCTCAGCCAATGAGCACCAGACACAGTGATCAGGGATAGGCATGTCTCCCAACATGTTCCCGACAATGAATTCTTAGAGTTTTATGAGAATATGGAAAAATCTTTCTTTTCCCTGCATTTGGAATTATTGTTATCATCTTGCCCATTTCATGCAGGCTGAGAAAGAAAATAACACCGGGAACAGTGAAGCCAAGCTGAGAGATGGAGAGGAATTAGATCCTTCATTTAAGCGCCGAATGAGCCATGCCTGCAGACAGACTAGCCTTGATCTTTTGAGCTACAAGATTCAGTAACTTCCCTTTTGGCTTCAAACAGTTTGCTTGATTTTTTTGTTCACTCAAAATAAAATGTACTCTAGCTGACACAGAAAACCGCACAATTAAAAAGAAAATAATCCTCATTCACTCTTTTCATGTAGGCAAACAGTCTCTGGATTTCCGGCTGATAGAATCTCATGTAAAATTTTGACATTAACAAGATATTGTTGCACAAAAGGACTGAAAGATCTGTGGAATAGTTCATGACACCAAAAACACAATCAAAGGACATCTGCCAAATCGCAAGTCCATTATTGTCTTTATCTTGTTGCTGCACTGAAATATGACTTTAATATCTTCTCCCCGTGGACTGGATTTTTTTTTTCACTATGTGGCTAATCATTTCCAACTTCATGAAGTCAATACAATACAATTTGCCCTTTGCTATAAATCTTAATGCAATCTGCCCTGAATGAACCCATTTGTAATTCAGAGTTGTTTCTTTGCTAAATGTGGCTTGTATTCATCCTGACCAAAGCACATTTTCATTTTCACTGGTTTTTAAAAAATTCACTTGGTGGGCTGCATTGTGACTTTCATGGACCCTAGGCGCTTTTGCCTTCGTGAGCCACTTCCTCCATAAAAATATTTTAAAATCTATGTCATCGTTATGATGGTATTAAGACAAATATAATCCAAGCTGGACTACATTCATTTTTTATCTGATTTTATTTATTTTTTTAAAGATTTTATTTATTTATTTGAGAGAGAGAATGAGAGATAGAGAGCACGAGAGGGAAGAGGGTCAGAGGGAGGAGCAGACGCCCCGCCGAGCAGGGAGCCCAATGCGGGACTCGATCCCGGAACTCCAGGATCACGACCTGAGCCGAAGGCAGTCACCCAACCAACTGAGCCACCCAGACGCCCTTTTTATCTGATTTTAAATAGACAACATTTTTGTGGGCCCCTAACGTATCCTAGGCCATAGATACTGCACCCACTGTGCCTGATCAATAGGTCCACTCTGCCTACTGATTAAATACTAATAAAGGCATTTTAGAATTAGCACAGGTATAAAGCCCGGGACCTAAAACTTAAAACCCACCCCCCTCCAAGCCTTTTCCACTATCAACATTCAGTGAGAAGTTTCTTTTCTCGGTGGCTTGTAGGCATCCAGGTATAATGAGCAGGAGTTTTGAAGCCAGATAGGACTGGGGTCCAGACACCAGCTCCCACACTTGCCGGCTGTGTGAACCAACTTGTCCTCACTGAATCAGATATAAAACTGAGCTTGCTAAGTTGAGAGTTTTGATGTCAGGATGCATGTAAGAACACTTAGCACAGTCTCTGGCCCATAAGAAAGTGCTTCATCATCATGGTAGCAATGCCAGTGAATATTCCACACAGAGGCAGCATGGCATGGGGGCTAAGAGCGCAGGCTTAAGGATCAGGCTGCCTGGGTTTGGATCCGGTCTTTAACTAGCCACATGACCTTAGGCAAGTAACTTGATCTCGCTCTTCCTCTGTTATCTCCTGCATAAAGAGGGGACAACAATATCTCTCTACACGAATCCTAGATTCTGTAGGATAACAGAGAAGTTACATATAGTATGTATCTGTAGGATACATATATATATATCTGTAGGATGACAGAGAAGTTACATATAGTATGTATCTGTAGGATACATATATATATCTGTAGGATAACAGAGAAGTTACATATAGTGCTTGGTACTTAACAAGTGGAAGATAATATTGTTATTTATTTTGTCATTTTTCATAATATGTAAAATGTGTTTCCCCTTATTTATTTGTTTAAATTTTTAAAAACTGATGAAAAAAGATAATTGTAACCTTAAGGAAAAGTTGCTTGAAGAGTACAAAAATGTCCTGAATTTCCTTTTCGTGGATTCCTTAATTGTCAACGTTTCAGATTTACTCCACCGTCCATGCTGTCTATACGCATTCCTATTATCATTAGTCAGGCAAACGACAGACATGATACTCCATCATCCCTAAACACTCCAGTGTGTTTCCAAAACCAGACATTCTCCTGCAAAATCAGCATCTAAACCTCCCAGTCCGCACAAGCAGATCTAATGCACAGATCACTTCCAAGTTTCCTAACTTCGTCATGATGTCTCCTTTTTTCTTTCAGGCTGAGATCTATTTTGCATTTAGTTATCTCTTAGATGTCATTTCACACTCCGCAAGTTTGGAACAGTCCCTCAGGCTTTCCCTGTAGTTGATGTCCTTTATACTTTTAAGGGTTGGAGGATTTCATTCTGTCAAATGACCTTCAATCTGGGTCTACCCACTATTTCCTCATGATCACACTCTCACTGTACATTCTCGGTAAGAATATCCCAGAAATGGTGTTGTGCTCTTTTCTGTGCATCACAAAAGGAGGCGCATGATGTTGATTTGTCCCCTCACCGATGAGGTTAACCTTGATCACCTGGTCAAGGTGGTGTCTATGGTTTTTACACTTTAAATTCACTAATTGTTCTTTATAATTGATTAGTATTCTGGTGAGGGGCAGGGTGTGAAAAGTACACCCAAATCCTATTTCTTTTTTTTTAATAAAATAATTTTATTTATTTTTTTATTATTATGTCAATCACCATACATTACATCATTAGTTTTTGATGTAGTGTTCCATGATTCATTGTTTGCATATAACACCAAATTCTACTTCTTATCATATCTTTACTCACTCTTTAGCATCCATGAATGACTCTCACCTGAATCTACCACTCCAGTTGTACCCATTTATTATTTATTTACTTATGTCAGTATTGAGTCATAGATTTCCATTTTAGTCAATGGATTGTAATCTGTCACCAAGCCTCCAGTTGGATCTTACATCCTTTAACCCATTAGTCATTGAGCATTTCCTTATATTCTAGCACAATAAGATGTTCCGGGTTCATATTAAACTTCCCTCATCCCAAAATCCTGGAATCAGCCATTTCTCCAAGAAGCCCTGGCTCATTTTACAAAGGATGGTATTTAGAAACCAATATGTGAGTGCTCACTGTGCTCATTGCTACTGGGATGTCATTGTTTCTTGACTGTCAATAGACAGAGCTAGAAAAAATATGTTTATATCCATATATGTATAAACACACACACTTATATATATTTGTGTCCTTCTGTGTATATATATGTTACAAAACCATGAGTTTATACGGTCATCTTTAATTCCAATTCCACACCACTGCGTTCTTTCTAGCCTTCTCTTCTGATTCGGCAGTGAGAATTTCACTTCTCACACCCCAAATACACTTATTTTACTTGGTCAACCACCATGCTAAACTCAAGATGGAGAGGGAAGTAAAAGGAAAGACAAACAAGAGGAGAGGGAAAGGAAAAGAGGAAGAGAAGAAATTCCCCCTTTTTATTTGAAAATAAATATTGAGTTCTGCTTTTTTAAATTCAAACTTAACAAGTCCTAAAGTTCTGTGTGAAACTTGAAAGTAATTCTCTCATACCCAACTTAGAATTCTGCCTTGAAAATTTCTAAGTAAGAGAGGCACTCTTCACAAAAATAAGTAATTATCTTAAGCAGTGAAGCAAAAGAAAAAAACTGACTCATGTCAGTCAATGTGGGAAAGATATTTTCATCAGTGTATGTATAATCAGTTTCATATTTCCCAGGAAATACTTTGAGAAAATCTGATTCATTTCAATATAAATAAACCTGATATGCCCAAGAATAATACAGTAAGGGTTCGCTGAAATATTTTTTAATAAAGAGAACTTCTATTGTTTGACAGAGGGACATGAATATCTTGAATTGTCTTTTTAAATCTTCTCTTATACATGTTCCCTATAGATATTATCAAAACTTATTGCAATATGAGCACAGCAATGCTAGTAAATCACTAAGAAATATATTTGTCCTAAGATTATGATCTCAAGGCCACTCTCTCTCCATGAAGTGTTCCTGACCCCTGACCCTAATTGAATCCATGTCCTTTTTGTATAGTTGTACAGATTGGACCCTGTCCATCTTCAGGGAGGCATTATTTACATAAACTCTTATGAACCTGTAATGTAAAGGGTTGCCCCAACCCCCAGCAGAGGTGCAGAATACAACCTGCACAGGTACACACGGTGGCCTTGACATCGGTCATTATCCTTTCCTTTCAATGCCTTTGATGATCGTTTAGCAGGTGTTACCCATTTGTGTGTGTGTCTGTATGTATGTGTGTGTGTTCTTCTCATCTTGCCTCTTCACGAAGCCTTCCTAGACCACTTTGCTCGTGGTAATGATTTGTTCCCATACTTCACATCCTACAGCACCACTGCCCAAGCAAGTATAAATTTGTGCTTATATTTGTGCTTAACTTTGAACCTACACGATGGTGCTCTCAGCTCAGGCCCAGGTTGTGATTCAGATGTGGTGGGTCAAACTTTGGAGACTTCATAGGACGGACCTAACACAAACCTATTTACATGATTGATTGAAAAACCTCCCACTAGAAAACTTGCCCCATGTGGAGAGGGAATACGTAAACGTGGTTCTTAAAAAGTGAGTTTGGATCTTGACTTGAAATTAACTCTCTGTAGTCTAAGTGGGTCACTTTTGCTTTCTATGAAATGAAAAATTTGAATCTGATAATTTGGATGTATTTTCTAGCTCTAACACTCTTTAAAAATCATGTCTATAGTATAAAAATAATGCATATTATTTAAAAATTCAGAAAACACGGGAAAGCTTAACAAATATATATTCAAGTAAGCCTACTACCCAGAGAGAGTCACTGTTGACATTTTTGCAAAGAGCTATCCAGACTATTCTATTAATTCTATTGTAAATGTGCATACCCATATTTTGGGTGCTGGAGAATAAATGGAGTAATCACAAATAGGACTACATGATGTTTCACATTACTCTTTCATATATACATATATGTGTATACACATATAAAATTGTATTTATGTATATGTATATATACATATTATATGTATAAGTTATATATATATATATAAGTTTTACAAATATGTAATTTTAGGTCTTTTGCATCTTTTAAAAATGGATACATCTTGGATATCATACATAACAATGCTATGTATTGTTGCATAGCTTACTTTTCATCTAAAAATATTTCATGTTTATATTTCTATATTAATATATATTTCCACATAATAATTTTAAATTGATTTGTTGTATTTCATTACATAAGTGGACCTTAATTTCTTTAACCAATCCCAGCTGATGGATGTTAAAAATTTCAATGTTATAATTACCAATGAGATGGACGTTGTTATGTATGACCTATAATTAATCACTGTAAGTGTCTAATAATTTTATGTTTGACATATATTATGATAATAACATAAAATATATACAGTAGTGTTTATCTCATTGTTCTTTGTAACTAAACATTTTTAGCAATTTATATTATATAATATATAAATATAATATATATCAATTATTTCTGCTCTTATATTTTCTTTTGTATTAGGTCTTAGAAGTAGGATTGCTGAACCAACAGCTCTAACATTTTATTTTTTTCTTGTGTTTTCTGAGGATGACAGGCCTTCGCAATAATAAGCTTTCCAAGGAGCGGTACTATCACATTGTGAACTTGACCTGCGCTTTAACTAAGCAAACCATGTGAAAAAAGAAGGAAATCATTTTGTTAAAAACAGAGGAGTGTGTCCAATCTCATGTTTATAAAATTCTTAGAAGATAAATTTCTAAAGGAAAGAAAAAGAGCAAAGGAAAAATAAAAAATAAAAATAACTTGTAATTTTATTTCAATCTAGACATTTTAAAGAATCAATACCCTTCCATGTGGGCTTATCTATCTATCTATCTATATATATATATATATGATTAGTAATAAGACATCAAAATTCAGCTGTGTTTATGCTCCAAGAGCATATCCTATTAGAATGTAAAACTCTAAATAAATCACCTGTAAAAAGACATTTATGATACAAACAAAAATCTGAAGAAAACAACTGACTGAAAATGAGATGACATTAAGAAATCATCATTAGGGTGCCTGGGTGGCTGAGATGGTTGGGCGTCTGCCTTTGGCTCGGGTCGTGATCCCAGGGTCCTGAGATCGAGTCCGGGATCGAGTCCCGCATTGGGCTCCTTGCTCAGCGGGGAGTCTGCTTCTCCCTCTCCCTCTACCTCTCCCCCTGCTTGTTCTCTCTCTGTCTCTCTCACAAATGAATAGATAAAATCTTTAAAAAAAAAAAAGAAATCATTATTAAATATTTTTAGGTGTGAATAATGACATAATGGTTCTGTGAAATAAAAAAGAGAGACACATATAAAATGATATGACATCTGAGATTTATTTTAAAATAATCCAGCAAAGTGGTAGGGAGATTTGGGAGGAAGGAATAAGTACAAAAGTAAAAGGACTATATGTTCTTAGTTGTTGAACTGGGTAATGGGACATAGGCATTCATTCTACTACTCTGTCTACTATTCCATATGTTTGAAATTTTCTACAATAAAAATTTAAAGAAAGAGTGTCAACTCCACAGAGGCAGGAAACCCACCTGTCTTGTCCACTCCCATGCCAAACACGAGGAGTAAATATTCGTAATTAGAATATAAGTATTAGGAATAGGTTGCTCTGTTTCACATTATGTTTTTATCTTAGTTACTTGGTTTGCAAAATTTTTAGGTTTTCAAATCTGGCAATTACAGCACGATAGTGAGATCCCCATTGGTGGGAGTATTTAAATACAGATAAGGCTTCCTGTTGGGTGTTATTATATGGGAATCATGGGTAGAGTCTGAATGGCTTAAATTAAGTTCCCTGCCAATTTCAGAAGTCTATTTGACTTAATGCTATGTTTTTCCACCCTGATCTTTATTTACACTTAGCATTTTTATAGAGCTGAATGGAAAAAAAAAATCCAATTTTTTTTTCAAGTTGGAAATCACTTTCCTTTTGCACTGGATTTCTTCTTGAAGTTCCATGTCTGTTCCAATCTTTGAATGCAAGCCCCAGAGACTCAATATGTTACTCCAAACAGTTGGGTTTAAATGGAAATGAAAGTAAGCACCAAAGGAGGTAGGAATTCCAAAGATGGAAGAAGATCTCCTAGGCCTCCCAGAGAGCTAATTTAGGATTTACAGCAGTGAGCTGTACCCTCAACAACGAAAGTTCATGGATGCCCTACCTTTAAGTGAGCTCCCTTCTATTTCCACCACTCCAGTTTCTACTATCTTTGCTTCTCTCAGAACGTCAGACTTTCTAGGGCCTTTCTCTGGACATCTTTGCAGCTTCTGCTCCTAAAAGTTGCTATCAGCTGTCTGTCCCTGCATCTTAGAACCCAAACCCTGAGGGTAGCGGTGGAATAGAGAGAAAAAGAGAGTGGAACTTACGAGTAACCATCCTGCCTGTCTGAAGGTAACCAACAACACTTTCCCTGGAGCTCACCTCCCAGGCTGCCAGCCAGCCTATGGTTTGGCTCTTCCTGTTTGTCCTGCAGTCTCTCATTGAGATCATCTGGTCATAATTTGATTTTGAACTCACGTGTAAAGAATAGCTTAGGGTGAGAATGCTCTAGAAGGAAGAGATGGCAGGGCGGACATCCTGTCCTGTGAGCCCAGGGCTGGTTGGCAACGAGAAAGATCCCCAAGGAACAGAGAGGCTGAGGACTAAGGATGGAGAAAACTCAAGTGTCAGTGCCCAATTGATATTTGTTGTGGGAATCAATGAGTGACATAAAAATGCTTCCTTTGCTGGAAAACAGTATGGATGGAGGTTCCTCAAAAAGTTGAAAGTAGAGCTGCCCTATGACCCAGCAATTGCACTACTGGGTATTTACCCCAAAGATACAAATGTAGGGATCCGAAGGGGTACGTGCACCCCAATGTTTATATCAGCAATGTCCACAATAGCCAAACTGTGGAAAGAGCCAAGATGTCCATCGACAGATGAATGGATAAAGAAGATGTGGTATATATACAATGGAATATTATGCAGCCATCAAAAAATGAAATCTTGCCATTTGCAATGACATGGATGGAACTAGAGGATATTATGCTAAGAGAAATAAGTCAATCAGAGAAAGACAAGTATCATATGATCTCACTAACATGAGGAATTCTTAATCTCAGGAAACAAACTGAGTGTTGCTGGAGTGGTGGGGGGTGGGAGGGATGGGGTGGCTGGGTGATAGACATTGGGGAGGGTGTGTGCTATGGTGAGGGCTGTGAATTGTGCAAGACTGTTGAATCACAGATCTGTACCTCTGAAACAAATAATACATTATATGTTAAAAAAAATTGTAGGAAGAGAAAAATGAAGGGGGGGAATCGGAGGGGGCGATGAACCATGGGAGACTATGGACTCTGAGAAACAAACTGAAGGTTCTAGAGGGGAGGGGGGTGGGGGGATGGGTTAGCCTGCTGGTGGGTATTAAAGAGGGCACGTTCTGCATGAAGCACTGGGTGTTATACGCAAACAATGAATCATGGAACACTACATCAAAAACTAATGATGTACTATATGGTGACTAACAACATAATAAAATAAAATAAAATAAAATAAAATAAAATAAAATAAAATAAAATAAAATAAAATAAAATAAATGCTTCCTTTGCAAGACAGGCAAGAAGGTTAAATGAGGTAATGAATGCAAATCATTCAGAAAATAGGCACTTAAAAAATGATCTTGTTCTTATCATGCTAAACCTTCTAATGTTCCCTGTGAATCCCAACCTTCTGTAGCAGAATTAGAATTTGAAACCCAGCATCACTGCGAGGAAGCCATGAGAAGCAGGATTCATGCCCTTTACTATATAAGATGAACAGGCTCAACTAAACTTAGACAGAGGCTCTCCTCATCCTTAAAAATGACCATCTTTTCTCCCCTTTAGCCCTCCAGGAGTGAGCCATCAGCAGCAGATAAAGGGAGATTACAGGAGGCCAGGCCCCAGGGCTTGTAGACTTGGATTTCCTGAATTCTTTACAATCCATTCATCTCTAGGCATGCTTCTCTGCTTTTGATTGCCCCATCCCCCCAAACACACTCACCATCCTCTTACCAAACAAGAAGGAAAAACAAAGGGTATTTTTTAAAATAGGGGAAAAATAATGTCACATGGATCTTGGGGAGCAGAGGCCCTTTTTTTTAAGATGGAGTCTGACCAGCAATCTGTATCCTTCAGGGATTGCTTCTTGGGGAGTTTTATCTAGATTCCTTCTGAAAACCAGCATTTCCCCAGGAATGCCTGAGTGGTGCTGGTAGTTAAAATATAGGGCTTTGGAGCCAATCAAATCTGGGCTTCAAAATCCCCCCTGCCCCATTGCATGTGGACCTTGGGCAAGTTACTTCATCTTCCTGGGTCTCAGTTTTCTCATCTGAAAAATGGAAAGGTAGCAGCAACAAGCAGGATATTGAGATGCTTACCCGAGAGCATAGATGGAGAGTCCCTCGCACAGTGGAGAGCAGGCACTTTGGACACAATAGCTTTCATTATTCATGAAGCTTCTTATCCCCATTACTTTTAGAGTGTCCTGTAAACATATCTCAGGTGACATTGTTATTTAGAGTGACCTTAGAATCCTCCTCAGGTGATATGGTTATTAAAATACGAGAATTAGATGGTCCTTGGGTCACCTGCTGGCTTTGTCACTTACTAGCTGGTGACATGGGGAAAGTCATGTAAATTCTGTGCACTGTAGTCTCCTGAACCATATTGTGGCTCAAAGGGTTGTTAGAGGTAGATGGTGCTCAGTCTAACACCCGGCACATAACAGGGGCCTAGTAAATAGTCAATCTGATGGTGATGATGATGATGGTGATGATGATGATAAGGAAGACTGCAAGAATGATGCTGCTGATATTGCATAAAAAACAACAATGGGATTTCATTTCCAGTTATTTCTAGTGTGTTCACTAGAGACTGCAAGTCCTTGAAGGCAGGGACTATAGTTTGCTTTCATTTCGTTCTTTGTACTTAGCAACTAGTACACAGTGAGTGCTCAATTGATATTTGTTGTGGGAATCAATGAGTTGATAATAAGAGAATGCCTTGGTGTTGGAAAAAGAAAGTATTCCCAGATCAACAACTCTGGCTCTGGAGTCAAATATGTCTAACATCCTGACTTAGCATTTACTGTGTGAATTTAGCTGAGTTACTTATTCCTCTCTGTCTCACATCTGTAAAATGGGAATAACAGAATCTAGCTCATAGGGATGTGAGAGTCAAATGAGATAATATACGTAAAGAACTTAGCACTGTGCCTGAAACATAGTCTGTGCTCAATAAAAGTTAGCTACTGGGGTGCCTGGGTGGTGCAGTTGATTGAGGACTGACTCTTGGTTTCGGCTCAGGGCATAATCTCATGGGTCATGGGATCAAGCCCCGGATAGGGCTCTGTGCTCAGCAGGGAGTCTGCTTGAAGATTTTCTCCCTCCACCCCTCCCTCCGCCCCTGTGCGAGCTCTTTCTCTCTCACAAATAAATAAATAAATCTTAAAAAAAAAAAATAAAGCTAACTACTATGAACTACATAGACAGGCCGCCGTTTGACCTGAACGAACCAGAAAGGAGGCTAATGTAACTCACTCATTTGAACTCATGCCATGGTTTCCTCATGTGCCCAAGTATCTCCCAGGTTGGAAGTTCACAAGTGTTTAGAAAGCCTGGCCATCTTCTAATACCCATCAAGATAGCAAAAATAAACGTGGGAGCCAATTACCTTCTGTGAAGTGCTCATAACCCCCACTCAGTAATTCGGTCTCAATGCACCATTACAATTAAATATGCAAATAGCAGGCCTTTGATTTTTATCATTTCTGGTAAGGATGAGCATTTTCAATCTGCTGCATTTGCATCTATTTAGATAATGATGATGATGCCAACAGATCCTTTCCATTCCACTCTGCCTTTCATTCAAAAAATCAGGCCCAGAGGTGCTTTTACAGACCACAATTATAGATTAATTCCGTCATTATGGAGCTGCAGGAATCCCTGGGGTGGCAAGAAGCACATATTAACTTTTGCCAGTGACACTGCACAAACACCGGATTTTAAAAGCAAATGGCAAATAACTCACCCAGTTGAAAATGTAAGGGAAATGTATGAAGCCAGAGAGAAAGAGAGAAAGAAAGAAAGAAAGAAAGAAAGAAAGAAAGAAAGAAAGAAAGAAAGAAAGAAAGAAAGAAAGAAAGAAAGAAAGAAAGAAAGAAAGAAAGAAAGAAAGAAAGAAAGAAAGAGAAAGAAAAGAAAGAAAGGAAGGAAGGAAGGAAGGAAGGAAGGAAGGAAGGAAGGAAGGAAGGAAGGAAGGAAGGAAGAAAGAAAGAAAGAAAGAAAGAAAGAAAGAAAGAAAGAAAGAAAGAAAGAAAGAAAGAAAGAAAGAAAGAAAGAAAGAAAGAAAGAAAGAAAAAAGCCACATTGAGTGGCATTGTAATTTAGCTACAGATTTCAAATAGCAAAGAATCCACAAACGAATGTGACTTCCCCTGGAGCTCTGAACTACATGGGGATTGTGTGGGGACATGACTCAGCAGGAAGGAAGAAGAATCCACCTCACTTGTCACCACCCATACCCCCTGACATTCGGTAATCCCGCGATGAACAAGAGACTGAACAGACTAAACTCTAAACTTGTACTGCAAACTACTTAGGTCCAAATTCTCTAGAGCACTGAAGTTTTGAGCATCTCTCACTCTTAAGACAGAAACAAGACAATCCTGGTGACTTGATTCTTCAGGGACACTCATGTTTCTCCCCAAAGCTGCTATTTCTCTTAGCTTTGTATTTTGTTTGGTTTTATCATGCAGTAGAAAGAAGATGGACCCTAGTTTTCTGAAGAGATTGAATTATAACGGTAATCTGTACCTCTATTATTATATCGGACTTCCTTTGGGAATATGATGGATGCTGTGGACCAGCTACTCAGGAAAATGTGTGCACAAATATCGGCACACAGATTCAGTCACAAGGCAGCATTCATTTTAGGGGAAATTCACTGATCCCTTGCAGTTTATCTGCGGACCTGTGGTCAAAAGCATCTATACTGGTTGATTTCTAAGATTGTGTCTCTGTGTGACATTCATTTACTGATTCATTCAAGATTTCCAGGACCACTGTGTTGCAAGCACCAGGCTAGGCCCTGGGATTACGAAGGTAAATAAAGCATTGCCTCCCCTTTTGATGCATTCACAGCCCACCTGATACAGGCTGACAATGTGTGACAACTGTCTCTATAGAGGTATAAAAACATACTGAGGGTATATAAGAGAAAGAGTGACTAAGTGTGACTCAGGAAGTCAAGGAAGGCATTGATATTTTTGTTTTTGTTTTTGAAAAAGAGAGTAGTTATGAGTGGTGAGGAGGAGCAGAGGGAGAGGGAGAGAGAATCCCAAGAAGGCTCCACGTTCAGTGCAGAGCCCAATGCAGGGCTTGATCTCACAATTCTGAAATCACGACTTGAGCTGAAATCAAGAGTTGGATGCTCAACCGACTGAGCCACCCAGGCACCCCAAGGAAGGCATGATTGGGGAAGGGCTATTTGGGCACAATGTTCAAGATGTGTAAACACGGCCAGAGGGCAAGGGCAATGACATCATTCCCGACAGACAGAACAGCAGGGGCAAAAGGTCGGAGGGGTGAAAAGCCTGGCATTGCTGAGCAGTACTAAGAGTTTGGTTGACCAGAACACAGAGCATATAAGGGGGAGACATGTTGAGAGAGGAAACATACAGATTTTGTGGATCCCGCTCTCATCAAGTTTGGACTTCATCCTGTAGGTAATGGGGACACCATGAAGGATTTTAAGCATGGAAGAGGGACAAAGGCAGGTTTATATTTTACAAAGGTTATTCTGTGATTTGTGTAGGAAAAACAAACCCAAGCCTCCCTAAAGTCAGTGAAACTATTATCATACTTGATTTTCCATTGCTAGTGCCACACAAAAATAAAAGCATTCAGCTGAATCAGTTTTCTCAAAAAGCTCAGTGGAAAAGGAAATATATTTTTAGAGTAATGCAGTGTCTGGTACCCACTGGGGATGGACATGCAATATTAACAGATGAGAACCGGGGCTTCACAAATGTGAACCAAGAAAAAACAGCTGCTGCCTAGAACTAGTCATGAATACTATTTAGAGTTAAACACTAGCCCATAGAACTTGGTGGATTCCGTTGCCACCGTTGAAAAGTGTCAAAAGGAATTTGTTGTAAACACGGTGGAATTTTAGCTTAAGATGGTGGTGCTGGTGGGGCTGGTGGGGCTGGTGGTGCTGGTGGTGTGAGGCGGAGGGGAGATGCTGCCTAAAGCAAAAACGTGATTACAGACAGAATTACCCTTATAAACTTCTTCAATTGCCCATGAAGTAGAGTACACACAGGCAGTAGAGAGCTGCAGTATTATTTATAAATAATCTGTACACAGTAAAGTTTCTAAAAGGGCACATTATTACAAGTTAATTTTGCAGTAGTTTTGCTATACTGATGTATATTGAAATTTGCGTAATTTAAATGCATGTATGTTGTGAATGCCACTGTGACATTTGTAACAGCAAACTTGGCAAATAAATGTTATTTATTTATTTATTTTTGAGCGAGCGAGCGAGAGAGAGAGAGAGAGAATGAGACTGTGCACACGAGTGGGGGAAGAGAGGGGAGAGGTAGAGGGAGAGAGAGAATCTTAAGCAGAGTCCATGCTTAGCACAGAGCCCAACGCCAGTCTGACGCTCAGCCGACTGAGCCACCCAGGCGCCCCAAAGAAATTAGAAGAACTTCCAGATTGCCCCCACCATAATCTAACTGTCTTGTATCCTGATCTGCTGTCCTGAGTGGTCAAAGTTAGCACATCCAACATGGGGAAATGCACAGGCAACTTCTTTGCTCATAAAGTGCCTTAGACGGTAATGAGGAACTAACTGGAACCGCTGTATGGTTAAGAGTAATCGTAGAGATCAGAGGCTATTGTAGGCATTTATTTTTCTTCAAAATATTTTGGGATTTGGGTAAATCCATTGGAGGGAGCCTTGCACTTGAGCAACATTTGCCACATGTCCTGGAGACAGTACCCGAAAACGATTGCTCCCTGGGGCCTGGTGTAAAGAGAGCCACAGAGAGCAGGATGCCAGACACAGTGGAAAATTCTGCACTGTTGATGCTGGGACCCCAGTCAACACTTGGCCAAAACAAATGTTTCCGTTTAAGGGTTCATGTCACCCTCTGGAGCCATCCCCTTCCCTGGCCCTCCGGCTGCCATGGTCACAGGTGGCTGAGGTCTACCCACTGCCTGGCGGGGGCTGGTGGATCTCTGCTGGCCAGCCACAGGGGAGGACTCCACTGCCAGGACAGCCCATGGGAGATGTCACTCCAATTGCATTGTAGAGTATCTTTTATCTGAAACCCAGGAGGTTGACCTCAAGGGCTTGTCTTGTGTGAATCTAGGCTCAGCAGTGACCAGAAGTTGACTTTGCAGGACCTTAACCAAATATGTTTTTACCTCTTACTCTCATGCCTACTGTTGGAAATGGCAGAGCAGATCAGGACAGTAAGAGACCTGTCACCCCCGGAAAGATCGATGCGTCCTTGAAAATACATGGGCATCTTCCCGGGTTGCCTCTTCTCCTTCTTCACCTCCTCTCCCCCTCAACTCTTTCCTCCTCATTCTTGCACCTTTGGTCTGTCTACACACACTCACACCCCGTAGTGGATCAAAGCCTGAACGTTTGGATGCACCTGGATTCTAATCCCAGCTGGATCCTGAAAGAGTTATTTATGCTTCGCTTTGCTCAGCTGTAAAACAGGACTAATCCAACAGTTGCTAGGGTTGTTTTGGGGATTGAATAAGATTGTCCAGTGCCTGTCACAGGGGCAATGTTCAACCAGTACTATTATTATTTATCCCTCTTATTATTTTTATTGTAATTATATACTTCCCTGTAGCCTGCCAATGTTTAATTGTAAATACACTGTGCAAATGTTCTCGTATCACTAATAGTCTTCCCAAACAGAAGACTGAGTGGTGGCACAGAATACCGTCGTACAGATAATGTAATTAGCAATATGATTTCATGACTTCTTAATCATATTGCTTTTCCTCAGTAAGCAAGAAGAAACGTTACTAAGGCAGCTAAGTGCGTAGCCATATGCACCCAACATAAGGCTTTGTTTTCTTTTCATTTCAAATAGATCAAGTAGCAGAAACTATCTTTTGCTAGATTATGTTCCTCTGTATATCAGGATAGATTCAATACAAAGGAGGCGATTTTTTTTTTATAACTCTTAAGGAGTTTCTCTATCCTAATTATCAAATGACCTTTAAACAAATTATTTCCCCTCCGCTGATACTGCCACAGGGCTCTCAGCTTCACAGATAAGAGTGGGTACAGCTTTGCCATTTCAAAGAGTTTCAACAGATGCCTTGAAAAGATCATAATCATCTGAGCTCTGTGGAACTATTTAAGCTGCTTAATGATGATGATATCGATGATAACAGGAAAAACAGCTAATGTGGTTGAGAACTCATTACCTGCCCTGTTTCAAGCATTTTGCATATGTTAGTTTATTTACTTTTCCCAGGAATGCTTTGGGGTAGGTGTGGTATTTATTCCCATTTCACAGATGAAGAAGCAGAGATGCTATTTCTTCATGTGTGAAAGGGGGATGTTACCATGTACTGGGGAGCATCCCAGGGCAGAGGGAAAGGGAAACGCTCTGAAAATGTAAATGCAGTAACATTCAGGGCATTATTAACACCTCCTGACATGAGTAAGGCCATGGTGACGACCTTCATTCTGTAGATGAGAAAACAGACATGTCTGCCATGGTAATGATGAAGTTGTAGCTCACCCTTGAGTCTCCCGGCTCCTGAGACCCAGGACATTTTTGACAGTGCGTACAATGTCGAGTTTCACCATCTACTCTCCTTCACAAATCAATAAGTCCTTTACCAAGTGGAGGAACTCATGCTCCCGTGTTAGCAAATAATTAACAAATAATGTGAGTTTTGCAGAGAGAATAATTTTTCTCAATAAAAAAGGCTTTCAATGATAGAAATGACCCATGATGTTTATAAAATGCCTAATAAAATGGTGAAGCATAAGAAAGAAAACAAAAAATCACATCTTGGTAATTCAGAGAGAGCTGTTGATAACGTTTTTGGTGATTAGCCCTTCAGTTGAGTAGTTACATACAAACACACACTTTACTGACATGAAACCTTACAGTTTAGAAGGTGCTTTTCATGCAATAATATTAACTTATGAATATTAGTGTTGATACCAATTAATAATCAAAATGCAAATGAACCTATTTCATTGTTTTTTATTTTTTTAAAGATTTTATTTATTCATGAGAGACAGAGAGAGAGAGAGAGAGAGGCAGAGAGAGAAGCAGTTTCCCAAGGAGCAGGGAGCCTGATGCGGGACTCGATCCCAGGACCCTGGGATCATGACCTGAGCCGAAGGCAGACGCCTAACCATCTGAGCCACCCAGGCGCCCCCTTATGTCATTGTTTTTAATATTTGCGAAGTTCAATTAACCAAAATGTATTTAACTAATCCCCTATTGATGGACATTATGCTATTTTTTTGTAATATAAAAAATTGGGTGAACCTCTTTGACATAATCCTTTGTGTACTCTCCTCTGATTATCTCCTTAAGGTAAAGCCCGAGAAGGGGAATGGCTAAATCAAAGGATATACACATTTGGCATTTCCACTCATAGTTAGGGTCTGAATACCTACATAATTGGTTTTCCCTAAGACAATGTAGGAGAGCTTCCAATTGTTTCTGGTTTGTGGTAAACAGGGGAGATTTAACACGGCTGGGAAACACTGGTAAGACAGTTTTCCTGGGTAAACACGGTCAGAGGCACAAATCCCAGAAGGCCTGAGGCTTTAGATGCTATTTTCCCACTAGTTTCCCAGTTCATGTCTCCTAATGGAGTAACAGTTTGCAGTTTGGGTTAACTCAAGAGCCTGACTTTGAAATACTGTTTCCAGCGGCTGCAGAGATTCCTATGGGGTCCCAGGATAATACAATCGAAGATTCTCACTGCAATCCAGGAAGGAACTACCCTTGCTGACTGATGATATTTAAAACTCAAAAAAAAAAAAAAATCTGGGTTGCTGCTATGAGGTGTCGTATGTATTTGTAATGTCATCTTTGTCTCTAGAAAGAACCAGTCAGTTATTTGCAGACTGTTCACTGTGCCATTTGGGATAGAAATAAATTCTCCATGGACCTTGCCAGAAATCCAGCTTAAGTATACACACAAGGATTATTGTCATATTATAAACAGGGAAAAGTCACCACATCCCATGGCTTCACTGATGCCTTGATTTTTAGAATGAATCAACTATTACTTGGAAGTCTTTCTTGCTTTATTAACTCAGGATCACTTATAATAAGGGAAATTCTTAATGATTCTCCATTCTGGGGTGACACGCAGCACAGATACGCTAGGGACATGTGGGTGAAGAACACTTTTTATTTGACATGCACTGCCTCATTGCATTTTAATTACATTCACCCTTTGGTGTCTAGGCATGAGTAGAATATCAATGGCATTTGAAATGTTCCAAAAGCAGAAGAGCAAAAAATTTTTAATCTCTAAAAAGTGTGCTTTCCTAAGAGATTAGTTCAGTAGTTTGACATCCTATAATAAGCCAGTAAATTTTGATGTAGAAAAAAATTAATAAATGCCTTATTTGAAATATAGAGATAGCATTTTTACTGTTTACAAATTTCCACTTCTAGCCTAGTCCTGGGTGGTATATATTCTTCTTCCTTGACCCTCTCTCAGGAGAGACCAAATTGGTTTCTATAAAATTGCAAATTATGGGCACACACAAAAAGAATAAAGGTGAAGAAAATTCAAATTCTGGGAAGTTCAGAAACAATAAGCAACCTGTCCGTTCCAATTTCACCAGAGAAATGCTTTTTGTCTTCCAAATACAGCTTTTCCAGCACTTCTGAGTTCACAGGGTGCCCCAGCAAAGGCTTACAAGGAAGAATGGAGACGTCCTTCTCTCTGCTTCACCCCAGGTTTATATTCCAAGGGAAATTAATGACGATGTACATCACAATTTTAAAAGCACATTCTCTTATATTCTCTTATATTACCTCATTTGGCTCTCATACAGGAGGGGGAAGGTATAGGAGGTTATTAATAGTTCAGTTTGGGGGCGCCTGGATGGTTCAGTCAGTTGAGCAACCAATTCATCGTTTCAACTCAGGTCATGATCTCAGGGTTGTGAGATCGAGCCCCAAGTTGGACTCTGCGCCCAGGATGCGTCTGCTTGAGATTCTCTCTCTCCTTCTCCCTCTGCCCCTCTCCCTGCTCATGCTCTCTCTCTCTCTCAAGTAAATAAATAAATAAAATCTTTAAAAAATAATGTAGTTTTATCAGAAAAGAAAACTTAAGCCCAGACATACTTGCCCAAGTAGCGTGAGCAATGCTGCTTAGATAATGTCCAGCTTCACTAAGTACAAATCAACAGGTACTAATATTATTGGTATTGTTTTTATTACCATTACTGGTGGCCTTAACAAGGCCAAGGTCAATAGTTGACTATCAAATGCCCCTAATTCTTTCCACATCCAGCCTTTTCATGCATCTTTTAGAAAGATGCTGAAAATCAATAGAACCTACTCTTGTAATCACATTACCCTGTTTCATAAGCATACCCTACTTCTGATGTTCAAGTCTTGTTATAAACAGAATACAATGGAATTATTTATCCTCTGAGAAGCCATAGTCACCATCTAATTCATGCTGTTTTAAAGAAAAGAGAGTGGAACTGTTGTCTTCCTTAAGTGACTGGTTTGCAAGGATTAACACTAAAATATTTAAATGCTTAAAATATCATTATTTAAAAAATATATATCCTAGTTTCAGAGCATTTCCCACAGCTTTCTTTAAAGATCAGGTATTTATTTTGTAAAAGTAACTCTGTAATAGTTTTTGTTTCATTCTAGATCATACTTATTTTCAATAATCCTGATATAATAAGTGTAATATGTGGAAAAAAATTGGTAATAGTGAATAGTAAATGATATGGTAAATATTTCCCCAGTTTTGCTTTTATCACAGGTTTAGTGTACATTTCAAAGAGGATATTATGAAAGTGCTTTGAAAAGCCTAAATTGGGGGCACCTGGGTGGCTCAGTCGGTTAAGCATCTGACTCTTGGTTTCGGCTCAGGTCATGAACTCAGGATCATGAGATCGAGCCCTGTGTTGGGCTCTGGGTTCAGCGGGGATTCAGCTTGAGATTCGCTCTCCCTCTGTCTCTGCCCCTCTCAATCTCTCTCAAAAAAAGGAAAGAGAAACTTAAATTGCACCTTAAAAACTGATAATAGTAATAGGAATTACTAAAGCTTAGAGGCATTAATTATCTAGTAATAGGTAATAATAATTACCTTTGTAATTATTACAATGACAGTAATAGGTAAGAGTAAAGTACATATCAAAATACATGCTTTACATATGTTCATCTTATAACAATTCCATGGATTAGAATTATTATTAACCTCTCTTTACAGATGAGAAAATCTAAGTGCAGAGAAGAGTAGTGACTTGACCAGCCATTAAGTGGTAGAGTAGGGACACAGGTTTAACGCCAAAGTGCCTTGGAACACCTGGGTAGCTCAGTCAGTTCAGTCAGTTAAGTGTCTGACTTGATCTCAGCTCAGGTCTTGATCTCAGGGTCATGAGTTCAAGGCCCAAGTTGGGCTCCACGTTGGGCTCCACATTGGGTGTGGAACCTACTTAAAATAAACGAACAAACAAAACAAAGTGCCGGCTCTTTTTTCCTCAAATTTGTTAATAGTCAAACATAGACAAAAGTTGAAAATCAGCAAATACTCATTCACGCATCACATAACACAGATTTAACTATTTTTTCTTCTCTTTCCTTCCGTCCTTCCTTCTTTCATTCCTTCCTTCCTTCCTTCCTTCCTCCACCTCATCTCTCTCTCTCTCTTCTTCCTCTCCTCTCTCTAGTTGGACAATTTCAAAGTAAATTATAGGCAACATAGGCTTAACCACCAACACTCCAGCTTACAACTCCTAAGAATAAGGACATCCTACTACACAAACACAATACCATTATCAAACCTAGATAATTATCAATAATTTCCTAGTATTATCTTATACTCAGTTTATATTAAAATTTCCTGAATTATCTCCCAAATGCTTTTTATGGCTATGTTTTTCAAATGCAAATCAAGTTTCATATTTTGCATGTGGTTGTTATGTCTTTTTATTCTAGGCCAGTTTTTTTCTACCAATTTTTTTTAATGACATTGACTTTTTGAAGAGACCAAGCAAGCTATTTTATTGAAGGTCCCACATTCTGAATTTGTGAGATTGTTTCCTTGTAATTTCTTTAATCTTTTTCTCTATTCCCTAAACTTTCGAACATGCTTTATTGTTAAATGTCTAATTCTTAAGTAAAAAGTACACTGTGTAAATAAATAAATAGCAAAACAACCTTCACATTTAATTCTGTTGTTAACTAATAATGTTTGTTCTGATGGTGGAAAGTTGTTCAGAGCTTAGTTTAAAGGAATGATAACTAGTGAAGGCATTCCATGCTTAGAATCCTTTGGTGTAAAAAGCTCATGTCTGACATTTTCAGATTTGGCTATGATTTTATTCACATGCGTTAGTTCTGAAGAGATTTAAGCACATGTGTTTTTGGAAACATTGCCAAAAACACTTGAAAATCCTATAGCTTCTGCCAGTTATGGCAAGTTTGGCTAGAAAATAGAGTGTTTTCTCTGCGATTTAGATGAAATTGAAGGAAATCTTGGAGTTCGGTCCTGCTCTCAAAGTCTCAGAAGAGCCCATGAGCTGCTTTCCACTACTTATATGCTATTTTTACAAAACTAAACTTCTCTTTGGACTTTATTTCATTGGCAACATGTAACTAACTGCCCTTATTCTGGGCCCACTAAATCTAGAAATCTCATGAAACAATGAACAAGCTAACACCCACTCACTTTGTAACATGTTGCAAAACTAAAGAATAGTTGTATAATTCTAAATCTGACACTAGATAACAATACAAAACAATAAGAAAGTGGGGGAGTTGACATTTTGTAAGATTTGAGCCACATTCTAGTTGCTGAATATGTTCTTCACAGTGCATATTCACAAAACAGTAAGAATCATATTTCTTTGTACACTTTTTTACTCCATCAAGCATATGTAGATTGGTTCCTCTGTGCAAGATATCTAGGGAACATAGGCGTAAACCACAGTCTTCAGCCTCAAGAAATTTACTAATGGGGAGACAGTCACAGTTATTTTCAGGATGATGTGGTAAATAATACAATAATGTACCGTGGGAGCAGAGATGAGGGGTACTTAAGCTGGTCTGTCAGGTCTGGAAGTCTTCATGGGGAAAAGGATGATGGATCTCAGTCTCCAGCTTATATAAAGGTCAGAACCAGGAGGTGGAAGGAAGTGGGCTCAGTCCTAGAGCCAGGACCTGACAGGGGTTGGAGATCAATGTGTGATACCCACCACCTGTCTTTGGGGGACAAGAACCACATGAGATACAACATAACAGGGGTCTGGGCTAGAAGAACAAAGGTTGCTACATTGTTGCAATTACAAATAGGATGGGAGAGAGACAGAAATAGAGACAGAGACATCAAAAAGCCTCCCACTTAAAAGGATTTCAATCAGAGGAATAACATGGTCATCTATGTATTTTATGTACTTTATTCTGAACCCTGAATGGGAGATGAATTTGTGTGGCTTACGAATGAGCAGACCAACCAACTAGAACACTACTGAGGTCATTCAGGCAACAGGGACTGAAGGCTGACCTTAAGCTAGGCTGGCAAAAGAACAACAATAAGGAGAAGATTTTGTCCAATCTAATGTTTAGGTGAGTCAATGTCTCTCAAAATTCAGTCTGCCTCAGAATCACCAGGAGGGCTTGTTAACACAAATTTCTGGGCCCCAACCTTAGAGTTTCTGATTTTGTAGATCTGGCATGGGTTCCCCAAATCTACATTTTTTTTTAAGATTTTATTTATTTGTCAGAGAGAGAGCGAGAGAGCACGAGCAGGGGGAGCAGCAGAGGCAGAGGGAGAAGCAGGCTTCCCGCGGAGCAGGGACCCCGATGCAGGTCTCCATCCCAGGACCCTGGGATCATGCATGACCTGAGCCAAAGGCAGACGCTTAACCAACTGAGCCACCCAGGCACCCCCAAATCTACATTTGTAACAAGCTCCCAGGTGGTACTGATGCTGCCAGTTGTGGGAACCACACTTGAGAAGCAAGGCTAGCATATATCTGTGGGCTTTTTCGTGCCTAGTCTTCCAGTTACAACCTTTGGTTTTTAGCTTCCATGAACTCCTTCCACATCGTTGGATACAGTCATGGAGGAACTGTCAGTCAAGATGTCTCACCTTCCCTTTACCCCAACGAGGCTAATCAGATATGCTGTTTTATTCTGGAATTTGATTCCAAAATGAACCAAAGACTGGAAGCAGCTGATTTTATTCATCCTGCCAGCCACCTCCCACGGAGATTGCCCATTAGTTTCTGCCCTGGTTCCTTCCCCAAGACCAATCCTTCAGCATTTCCTCCAAAATCACCTCCTCTCTTTCCATTTTACATACCTGTTTGTTTAACAAGTGGTTTGTTTTGCTTAAGTTAGCCAGAGTTAGATCAAATACCCCAACTGGTATTTAGGGAGCGAGGGAACCTGGGTAGAGTGATTGTATTTGTTTCTTATGACTGCTGCAATATATTACCGCAAATTTGGTGGCTTAAAATAGCAGAAATTTATCCCTGCACAGTTCTGGAGGTCAGCAGTCCAAAATTAATATCACTGAGATGAAATCAAGATTTTAGTAGGGTCATGGGGCACCTGGGCAGCTCAGTCGGTTAAGTGTCTGCCTTCGGCTTAGGTCATGATCTCAAGGTCCCAGGATCAAGCCCTGTATTGGGCTCCTCACCCAGCGGGGAGTCTGCTTGTCTCTCTCCCTCTGCCCGTCCCCTCCTTGTGTTCTCTCTCTCAAATAAATAAATAAAATCTTAAGAAAATAATATTTCAGTTGGGTCATGATCCTTTGGGAGGCTCTAGGGGAGAAACTGTTCCTGGCCTCTTCCAGCTTCCGGTGGCCACAGGCACTCCCTGACTTGTGGCTGCATCAGTGGAACCTCTGTCACATGGCAACATTACCTCCCCCGCCTCCTTCTATGTCAGTTTCTCCCTGCCTCATTCCTGTAATGGCCAGGTGCTAGGGTCCACCTGGATAATCCAGAACAAGGTCCTCATCCCTAGATCTTAATTTAACCAATTGGCAAGTATCTTTCTTTCAAATAGGTCCCAGGGATTGGAATGTAGATATTTGGGGGTGAGGACACCACTTTTTACCTTGCTATAGCGATCAAGGATTATCCTGGTTTGAGCACTAAAAGTCTTATGCTCCAGGAATGTCCCAAACAACCTTGGACTTGTTTGTTTGCTTCTTAAACTCTTGGTGTTAGCAACAAAGGTGGGGTGACCGCCTGTCTCAGTTTACCTGGGACTTTCTAAGTTTTAGTCCCACATTCCAGGCAGCCTCTCAGTTCCAGGCAAACAGGATTGGTGGGCCCTAACTCAGTTTCTCTGTCAGTTTCAGAGCCGTGGGCCAGGAAGAGCTGCCCTCTTTAAACTCTGTCCTGGAGCAGAGAAGACTTCTGAATAATTGGAGCACGTGCCTCAGGCAAAATGAGCCTGGAGAGATTTCAACAGAGCAACAAATCCAGTAGATAGCTGTTAACTGCCAGTGGTCAAACTTGAAAGCGGGGCTTATTTCCCAAGAAAGACATAGGAAAAAGATTTAATAGGATGGTTTTTAATGAATGGTGATCAGCTGCTCAGAAACATCCGTAAGGAGAAGGTAAACAAATTGGATGATTGTTGCAGGTGTAATTTGGGGCAAGTTTATAGCCTCATTTCTCTAGGTGTGGGCTCCTGCCCCCCCGGGCTCCCAATAAACCTTGGGTATCTATTAGATATGCTGGTTCTTGGGCCTCCCCATAGAATTTATGACTCAGGCTCTCTGGGGTTGAGGTTCAGAAATCTGGGTTTTACACAGTCATTATAAATGTGTTTTCTAGGGACAGACAGGTGCCCCTAATGATTTTCTGCTCTGTGGTGGCCACAATTTTGTGTAATCTCCTCCCTTGGAGTCCTGGCAAACCTGTGACTTGCTTCTACCCAATCGAAGAGGACGAAGATGATGGGATGTCACACCCATAATTACGTTACCTTTTGTAAGTCTCCATTTTAACAAGGAGGGAGAAACTTGTGTGTGAGAGAGCTACATAGCAAGAACATCGGAGGGTCTCTAGACCTGAGCGTGGCCTGCAGCCAAGAGCCAGCAAGACAACCACTCTCTCAGTCCTTCAGTGGCTAGGAGAAGAATTCTGCAAACAACTTGAGGGGGCTGGGAAGAACCCCCAGGCAAACCTGCAGATGAGAATGAAGTCCCAGCTGACCGCTGGATTGCAGCCTGCTGAAACTCGGGAGCAGACAATGTGCTGAGGCCATCCGTACCCAGATTCCTGCCTCAGAAACTGTAAGATACTACACAACCCAGGAATTACACTACTAGGTATTTACCCCAAAGACACAGATGAGTGAAAAAAGGGACACATGCACCCCAATGTTCATAGCAGCAATGTCCACAATAGCCAAACTCTGGAAAGAGCCGAGATGCCCTTCAACAGATGAATGGATAAAGAAGATGTGGTCCATATATACAATGGAATATTACTCAGCCATCAGAAAGGATGAATACCCAACTTTTACGTCAACATGGATGGGACTGGAGGAGATTATGCTAAGGGAAATAAGTCAAGCAGAGAAAGACCATTATCAGATGGTTTCACTTATCTGTGGAACATAAGGAATAGCAGGGAGGATCATGGGGGAGGGAGGGAAAACTGAATGGGAAGAAATCAGAGAGAGAGACAAACTGTGAGAGACTCTGGACTCTAGGAACCAAACTGAGGGTTACAGAAGGGAGGGCGGTGGGGGGATGGGGTAACAGGGCGACAGGTATTAAGGTGGGCACGTGTGGTGTTGCGCACTGGGTGTTATATGCAACTAATGAATCGTTGAACACGACATCAAAAACTAATGATGTACTATATGCTGGCTAATTGAACCATAATAATAAAAAATAAAAATAAAATAAAATAAAAAAGAAACTGTAAGATAACAGTGTGTATTGTTTTAAGATGCTAAGTTTATGGTACTTTGTTACTCTGCGATAGATAATTAACCAATACAATACCTAAAACCTGAGAACTATGGCACCGAGGCAGAGGGCATGGGCTCTGAAAAGAGAAAAAAAGAAAGAAAAAAAGATCTGCTTCAACTCCGAGGTCTGCCCTGTCTCAGCTTTGTGACCTTAGACAACAGCAAAATCTCTTTAAGCTTCAGATTCCTCATTTGTCATTGAGAGTGTTCAATGAGACAGGACCTGCAAAGCCTGAGCACGGGGTCTGTCGCCTAGTAAGAGCTCAAACACATTCAATGGCGTTCTTGGTAAGAACTAGCCCAAAGATGAACCTAGTCTAACAAAGTGGCCTGTCACAAACAATTTATCAGAGTAGGATGGAGAGCCCCATCAGCAGCTATTTCTAGGATTGGCTAAACAGGCATAGCAGTAGGATCATGAAAGAACCATAAATTTTAATAGGTCCAATTAGCTACCATCTGTTTACACAAGTGAGTGATTAGCAGGCATCTACTAGTGTCACTTCTTAGATCAGGCTTTAGGGTCAAAACACAGTGGATGACTCATTTGATTTGAAGTTGGGAGGATCGAAAGCACTCAAAAGGCATGTGTGAACAGACCAAAAAATGGACAGTTTTTTAATACTTGGCTATGATTTTCCCCAGAGGTAAAATAGCCAACTCCTGAATGTTTTGGAGAATTCCGAGTACCTCATGTATGGGTTTGGGCACCGCATGACTGAGAAGTCATCTTCTCAAAACTGCTTCTGGTGGCAGACATCAGAATCACCCAGAGGGCTTATGTAGTCACGGAGCTCTGGACTCCACCCCAAGGCATTCTGGTGTTGTAGGTAGACCCAAGAACTTTCATTTATAGCAAGCTCCCAGGTGATGCTTCTGCTGCTGGTCCAGGGACCACACTTGAAGTAGCTCTAGCTTACAATGAAGCAAAGAATAAATGAGTCATGGTAATTCCCTTCAAATATTTGGAAAATCATGTTGCATCATGAAAAACCGCAGAAGTTAGACCAATGGGCAGAAGTTAAGACAGATTTTGTCTTTCTATAGCAAAAAACAGTTCTAATCATTAGATTTGAGCAACAATGCAATGGACAGCAATTTCACTACTGGGTATTTTCACCCCAAAGACACAGATGTAGTGAAAAGAAAGGCCATATGCACTCCAATATTCATAGCAGCAATGTCCACAATAGCCAAACTCTGGAAAGAACCGAGATGCCCTTCAACAGATGAATGGATAAAGAAGATGTGGTCCATATATACAATGGAATACTACTCAGCCATTAGAAAGGATGAATACCCAACTTCTGCATCAACATGGATGGAACTGGAGGAGATTATGCTACATGAAATAAGTCAATCAGAGAAGACAATTATCATATGGTTTCACTTATTTGCGGAACATAAGCAATAGCACGGAGGATATTAGGAGAATGAAGGGAAAAATGAAGGGGGGGGAATCAGAGGGGGAGATGAACCATGAGAGACTATGGACTCTGGGAAACGAACTGAGGGTTTTGGGGTGGGGGGGTTAGCCCGGTGATGAGTATTAAGGAGGACATATATTGCATGGAGCACTGGGTGTTATACGCAAACAATGAATTATGGAACACTACATCAAAAACTAATGATGTACTCTATGGTGACTAACATAACATAATAATAATAATAAAACAATGCAATGGACTGTTTTATTAAATACTGAGTTCCTTGTCCTTGAAATACTCAATCAAATACAAAAAGTTGTTGCCACAGGCAATGGGTGGAAATAAATCACTGTCACATTGTACTTGTTGGGTGTCTGGCAGGTGGAATAGCCATGTTGCTTCAGTGCAATTGATTCCACATCCTGCTTCATAAAGGCCTCAATTTCTTCATCTGTGAAGTGGGGTAATAATTTGAAGCTTGCATGTAAATTATGCATTGTCAGGTTAGGAGTCTGGCGGAAAAAGATTCCAGAAAGATGAGAGGCAGGAAGTTTTTCTGGGAGTGCCCTCAGGATCAGCTGTATCAGTGAATATACCCAACAGAAATGGATCAAGGAGAAAATAAACTGGGAGGCAATTGCTGGAAGACCTCTGCTTGACCACTCAATCCCAGGACACTGTGATCAGGACCAACCACCACATTGTAGTGGGATGCCACCACTTTATCCTCTCACATCCACCACTCTTTGGAAACAGGCTGTCCCTGTAAAGGGGCTTCATCTTAGGCAATGCAAGTTTCTCCAGCAAGGGAAATTCCTGGTGAGGGCTGACTGCTGAGAGATGTCAGACAGTAACAGTCCTAGAGGATGACTAAAATACACATGTTTAAAACAATGTCTGAGGACACCTGGGTGGCTCAGTCGTTAAGCGTCTGCCTTCGACTCAGGTCATGATCCCAAGGTCCTGGGATCGAGCCCTGCATCGGGCTCCCTGCTCCACGGGAAGCCTGCTTCTCCCTCTCCCACTCCCCCTGCTTGTGTTCCCTCTCTCGCTCTGTCTCTCTCTGTCAAATAAATAAATAAAATCTTTAAAAAAAAAATGTCTGGCACAAGGTTGTTATTATCATTTTTATTACAATTTACTTAATGCATATGGAGTTTCCAAGAGCATGCTTTGCTCTTGGATGGCAACTGCTGTTATATTCTGAGTGGAGACACTTACCATGGCTCCTCTAGTCATCCATTCATTAATTTTTTAAAAAACCCTTAGAGCTATTCATTTTTTAAAAGATTTTATTTATTTAGGGGCGCCTAGGCAGCTCAGTTGGTTAACTGTGTGCCTTCGGCTCAGGGCATGATCCCAGGGTCCTGGGATCAAGCCCCAAAGGGTCCTGGGATCAAGCCCCAAATTGTGTCAGGCTCCCTGCTCAGCAGGAAATCTGCTTGTCCCTCTTCCTCTGCCCCTTCCCCTTGCTTGTGCTTGCTCATTCTTCTCTATCTCTCAAATAAATAAATAAATAAATATCGGCAATAAAAAGATTTTATTTATCCCAGAGCCCTGCGGGGCTCAATCCCATGACCCTGCGATCATGACCTGAGCCAAAGGCAGCTGATTAACTGAGCCACCTAGACACCCCAAAGCTATTCGCTCTTAAAGATAGATGCAACCCATGATGGGATAGTTAAAAATTGAGATGAAAGAGGAAAAAAAAACAATGATAGTGGCACAACATGCTAACCCCTAAGTTAGCATCCTGTGTTTTTAAAATTCTGAGCACTAAGCACCATTTAGAAGTCTATTTGCATGACCATTTATTTAATGCCTAACTCCCTTTTCCAAAATTATAGGGGTTAAGGAATCTTTTTATTTTTTTAAGAGTATCTCAAGCCTCTGGCACAGTATTTGGCACATGGGCACTTGAATATTTGTCAAACCAATGCATGCATAAAGGAGGATGCAGAAATGAAGCTAAGAAACAAGGATGTCATAATCAACTGACACATTTCCTATTAGTAGAGTGAAAATTCGAGACAATATTTCTTGGCTGCCAATGACAAAAAAGCAAAAACGAACAACAACAAAAAACAAAACCAAACCAGGACTCCTGATCAATTAAGCAAATCAGAACCCATTGCTCATAAGAAGTACAACCATTCCTGGAATTAAGAAGTGATGAAAACCTCCATAGGGACAATAGCCCCGGACGCTGGCAGCAATCACAAAACATCCTCCATAAGGTATGTGTAGTCATGTTTCATGAAGCTGTTCCTGACATGAAGCTGTTTCATGAAGCTGTCCCATGACACACACTGATGGGTTCACAGAGAAGCGCTGCTAGCCAACAGCAGGTAACCAGGTGTCTGCTACTCTGGCCTGTTACAAAGTAGATTTTAGAATATCTGTTAAGAGCAAAGAGTTATATTCCCTGGCAACTACCCACAGCCCTAATTCAGCCGGTGTATCCTCCACACCTGTGTGCTGAAAAGCTTTCATAGAGGTGCTGTGAAATTGTGTCCAGTATCTGGAATGTTACCTGTGGTTGTAGTAGTTGAACCCTGAGCCGAGTGCGTCAGGGGACACTGTGGAGAGGGAGGAAAATTTTACTGCAAGACTGAAGGAAAGAGAAACCAGCGGCTTCTGGAACCAGCTCCAGAAAACGGATTATGCTCATGTCTTTCCAAGTTCATGCTCAGTGACTTCATGTTGTTGGCTTAAAAGTAGCCTTGGTGGGAGTATTTACACTATAGAATTCAGCAAAAATGACATATTAGGGTTTTCTTTTTCCCTCAAAGAGCTTGTTTACCAGTACCCCACTGGAAGTAGCTAAAAGCAAAGCCTGGACTGGATAAAGGTTGAAGGAGAAAGGTGTTTATTCAGTATATGAGAGCATGGTTAGAGCTGAGGATGGTTCTGTTCACATTGCACTAGAGCACAGAGGAAGTTCAAGTGAATAGCTTGCTAAATGAAGACCCTTCTCAACAGTATAAGACAAGGTTGCGCTGTCGCGGTGACAGTGTTGTAATTGTTCATGACTTGTTCAGTGCCATTTTGAGCCTTCTAAATCCCTTTAATGAGGCTGCCAAAATTTCCATGCCAGTGAAGTCTCCCGGCTCCACGGGACTTGAGGAAGACGAGAGAGAAAACAACTGAACAGTGAGCCATTCACGAAATGGACAAGCACAATAAGGCTAAGGTGGTAAACACGATCTGTCTTTCAGCTGATACCATGTCCCTGGTGCTCCTTGTTGAGTGAGAAGCTTCTTGTCCTGAGGTCTGATCTGGTGTATAAAGTGATATATTTCTCAAACAACATGGCTTCTCAGCGCAAGCCAACTACTTCATCTGGTGTGAACCACAAAACCAGCCATCTGTTCCAAGGCTGGAAGAAAAACTGACTCTTGGCCCTAATGATGGATAGAATAACACTGCACCTTATGGTAACTTCAGAGTTTTTTCCCAAGGAGATTTTTGACTTTACACAATTTTTTAACTCTTGAATAAGATACGATTCCATGTCCTAGAGGGCCTGCAGAGAATCCCGAGTGGGATCTTGGCATACAAAGCAGCTGTTGTATTTCTGGGTGAACTCAGAACCCCATGACTCAGGAAGCCCAGCTGGAGATAGGGTCCTTTTAGCATCCACTGGTAAAAGTTGAGAAACCTGGGGTGCCTGGGTGGTTCAGTCGGTTAAGTGACTGCCTTCAGCTCAGGTCATGATCCTGGAGTCCCGGGATCGAGTCCCACATTGGACTCCCTGCTCAGCGGGGAGTCTGCTTCTCCCTCTGACCCTTCCCCCTCTCATGTGCTCTCTCTCTCTTTCTCATTCTCGCTCTCTTAAATAAATAAATAAATAAATAAATAAATAAATAAATAAATAAATAAAATCTTTAAAAAATATTAAAAAAAAAAAGTTGAGAAACCTATGGAAAATTTGTGCTTGAATGGAAGATTGTGCCATTACCACACAGAGGAGAGCGGGAGGAATAATCCTTTCAGGTAATCAAAACTAAAGTGCCAACAATGGGAGGTACCACCTTGCTCACCAAAAAAAACCAGCATTTCATTACATAACCGTCAGTGTAGATGTCAACACCCTCACATAGGCAGCTAAAAAGTCAATTTCCTTTTATTTTGTTCCCTGATTGGTTTTCATGTGAAGATACAATATGCAGACATTAACCTGATGGTATTCTACATTCTCTATCATATACTCATTATACTGGTCTAAATGGGCCTTCAAAATAGAATTGCAAAACATGCCCATCTACATGAGAGGATTCAGTATCAATGAAGACAAAAAGTGCTGGCTGTAGTCTGTTGGGTCCAGAGAATAGCAGACAACCAAGATTGTGGAGAAGAATTATTTATGTCATAATTTTTTACCTTTCACATCTCTTCCTATCTTTTCTGCTTACTTGGCACTATTTAACAGAGAGAAAATGGGCAAAATGATGTGTCCAAAATGGTGATTCACTACCTATCAATTACAACATTGATTTTAATGAGTCCTCAGAGTATGTGGATGACTTGATATAAATTTTAGTTACAGAGCTCCCTGACTGATTAAAACATTTAAGCCACCAGAGGCTTCTTGAGGAACAAAGGCAACCTAAAAACTTCCATTCAATTTAAAAGTCCATATTCCCAGCCAGTACACAGTCTTCTTGGGGTGGGTTTACCCTGCCTGGTCTTATGGTTGTGGATCTGACTGGGCTGGTTAAAGAATATTCATTTAGCACAGAATATTCATTTAGCACAAAGGAATCTTGTGGGCTCACAGAGTGACTGGATTTTCTGTCTCTTTAGGGGAGAGAAAGCAGGTTCAGATGGAGAGATATGAAATATGGCAGCTCTAAAGGGACTATGAGAACGTCGCCTCCTCTGTTCTAGGGAGGTCAGGAAACTGCTCTTTATTTCTGGGAGTAAGAACCAACCATGGGTGGGTGGAGACTGGGATAAAAACATGATTTAAACAATATTTGACTAATTAATAGTGTTTAGAAACAATACTAGGGATAGCTAACATTTATTGCAATGGCTTTCAAGCTCTTTCACTGTGCTTCCTGTGAAAAAGGAATTTTTCAGGATGTATGAACATAAATATGAATATACACAAAACCAACCTATGTTTCATGAAACCATACTCTGATATTTTCTATTCTGTGTTTCTAAATGCTGGTTATGACCCAATCAATTGATTTCCTGACTCACTAGTGCATCATGGCCTGCTGTCTCAAATACTGATTTATTGTGTGCATATAATGAGCAGAGCAGTAAAGACCAAGGCACTGTGGTTAAAAGTGCTCTAGAGTCAGACTTGCTAGTGTCTGAGCTCTGGCTCTGCTGCCTACAAGCAAGTTTCTTCACTGTGCCTCAATTTTCTTGTCTGGAAAGTGAAGGTAATATCTCAGGAAGTTTTTGTGATGATTAAATTATGTAACGTGAATACATATTTATATACTATATAAATAATTGAGTTATATAATATATATAAAATCTCCTAGATCAGTAGCTAGCACATAGTAAGCATTCCATAGATGTTGACTCCTTTGTCAGTTATCTGTGGTCACAGTAGTGCTCTCATAAATCATCCCCAAACTCTAAGGCAAATTTATTTAGCTCATAATCGAATGGGGTTTGGGATCTGTGGGGTTTAGCTGGCTATTGGCTGACTGGCTCTGCTCCATGGGTCTCATCTTCCGATAGAAGAGCTCATCCTCCAACAGAAGGCATGTCCTTGTCATGGTGATGGAAGAGAGAAAGAGAGAGCCACAGCAAGTTCAGTCCTCTAAGCATCATGTGTGGTAACATCCACTGGCTAAAAGAAGTGACAAGTCAGAGTGGGAGGTTGCTACAGTTACACGGTGAAAGGGCGTGGGTAGGTAGGAAGTGATGATAAGTCAGGGTCCTTTTTTGCCATTAACCAGAGCTATGATGATGATCCTGGAGTCTCTCTCTCTCTCTCTCTCTCTCTCTCTCTCTCTCTCAGCTTAGTGCTTTGTATAAATCTGTTTAATCTATATAAATTGTGACAATAATCCATTACTATAAGGATTCTTGATTGCAAGTGACAGAGTACCCATAGGAACAATTTCGAGCAAAAGTCAATTTAACTGCGAAGCAAACCATTCAAGGTTACTTAATAGGTCTGAGTTGTGGCATGGTTGGATACGGGGGCCCAAATGTGATCTTTGATGCTCTGTCTCTTTCCATCTCTCAACTGTTTCCCACTGTGTGTTGGATCGATTGTGGAGACAGATTTTTCCCATGAAGTTCTTTATAGCAATTCCAGGTTTAAATCCTCTCACAGCTTGCAACTTGTGTGACCAACCACCCTGATATGTCTAGGATTGAGAGGTTTCTTGGGTTGTGGGACCTTCAGTGTTAAAACTGAGCAAGCCCTGAGCAAATACAGGTGAATTCGCCATCCTACTTGCAGTTCCAGAGGTGGAAAGGTCATCTTCCCAATGGATCTGGCAGAAAAGTCCCTTGACGGTCCTTCATTAGCTGAACCTGGATCATAAGTCTATTCCTGAACTACTGATTATGACCAAGAAGATGGAGCCTCTGGACATGATTAAGTCATTTTCCAACCTATTTTGGGGTTAACTCTGAATCATAAAGAGTGAGTGGAAGAGATAGATACCCAAAGGAAAGGATCCAGGATATACAATGAAAGTCACTTGAATATCATTGTCCCCATTTTATAGACAAGGAAATAGACTCTCTGGAAAATAGAATCTCTGAAAGGTTGAGTGACTTTCCATGGTCACATCATCAAAAAGAAAAACTGAGCCAAGGTTTGAACCACAATCTCTCTTCTGGCTTTGAAGTCTGTACTCTTTTACAATGCCCAGGGCTGCTTGCCTAAAACAGTCACAATACAAATTTTCTCAAAGCCCAATGTAGCCCTTAAAAAGCAAAACTATGCTTATTAAAATAGTGAGAAACTGTAAATACCCTACTTTGCAACTCACAGGGGGAAAATACAGAAATAAAGGCCACTTGTGGAAAATTACTCCCTAAGAATTTTTTTGCCAAAATATGAACAACTTAAAATTGGACAACTTAAAAATTCTTTTCGCTGAAACACAAACAATTGATTGGACAAATTAAAAGTTTCTTAGGTGGTTTTCAAATTTGTGCAGAGGTACCAGAAAAATTCCCCTGTCCCCCATAACCACTGAGGGAAATGGAGAATAATTGCCATTAGACACATTTGTGTCAAGCTCCACTTCCATTGGCTCCTGACACTTGAGAAACCACCCCCCTCCCAGCACCCCTGCCAGGAGCCATTGGCCACGTTCAGCCACAATCTATCCCTTTTGAGTACAGAGATACTTTGGATCATCCCTATTTGGACAACACAGAGGAGAAGGACCGAGAGTTCTGTTGCTTAGACTAAGAGAAAATAGAACTCTCCTTGTCCATTCTTCATGGACCTCTCTAGTCCTTGCCCAGAATAACTCTTTGGCCCTTCTGAGAGTTGAGCATTGGCCAGAGCTGACAGTTGATGGTTTGGGTGGTGCAATCTGCTCGCGCTTTGGGAAACATCCCATGGCTCATCCCAACCATGCTGAGTTTGCCAGAGTAAAACGGGCTAGAGCTCTGTGTAAGAATTAGAATAAAAGAACAAATGGTCTTCGTGTCCTCTGTGGGTTCTAAAACCACTGCTATTCAGCCCAGTCATGAATCGCGAACAGCAGCTGGTGTCAGCAGCCGGAAGACAGATGAGCCTGCTACGCTGGGTGGGAGAAATGACAGGTCATTGTTCTTTTCAGTCTCGACAGTGCACAGAGCAAGTCACCCCACCAGCAGCAAAGGTGATAAATAGCTCTGGCCTGAGTGTTTGCCTACTAAAAAGAACAGAGAGTGGTAAGAGAGAGGCAGAGTGATTGTCCTGGATAGAATGTTAAAAATAATACAGTTAAAACCCTTAAACATCCCACTTCATTGTTTTATCTGGTACTTGTATTAACTAAATGCTGGTTGTTGGGTTGGTTTCTTTTTTTTTTTAATCAAAGGCATTGAGAAACTATAAAAAGTTGGTGAGTGAACAAAAATACCCCTTAATGTGAAAGTTCTATAAAGTGATAGAGAGCCCAGAGGAAGGAGAAAAACATCTATTGAGCACCAGCTTGGTGCCCATCACCTTACATCCACTATTTATTCAGCCTCTACAACAACCCTGTGAGGTAAGCATCATAACCGAGTTGTACAGAGGAGAAATTACACATACACAGGGTAAAACTCCTAAGAGCGCACAGCTAGTAAATAGGGGTAGAATTTGCATCCATGGCTGCTTGACTGAAATCCCATGATCTTTCTTTGAGGCGCACGGCTTCCCACACATAAAGACCATGAGGGAAATTTTAACAGAAAATATAGTTCAAGAGTCAGGTGATTTGTTCTTGTAATGGATTGTCATCTTTCCGACTGCTTATTTATCTTCCTGTCCCTGTGGTTACTAAACATTAGTCTGCAGACAAACACAGCTGACTCTATTGAGAACATTCTGGAAGCATTTTATTGTGTGTGTTCACTATTTTCCATGGCTTTCTTCAAGACCTCTGCAAAGGTGAGATTGCACATGCCCTGGAACAACCATGACCGGGCAGGTAAAAACTTCATCATGAGCTGTGTCCCCAGCAGGATCTTTGGAGAACAAGTGTTCCTTTTCAATGTAATTAGCTTGGCCAGTCAGGATTGCCACTGTCAAACATGGACTACTACTTTGTTCTTTGCCAAACCAGTGAGTGAGGATCCAAAATATTAATGACAGTGCAGAAATCACCCACCACATACTACACGAGCCTGTGAAGACTACCACGGTCATTCCTTCTGTTTGTAACATGCAGCCATGAGATGTGTCAAAACAGAAGAATAAAAGCCATCAGCACTTAGGAGCTAATGTTCACCCATCCGGCTACATGTCTGCTCTAGGATATAATGGGTCTCATTTCAGGCAAGTAAAAGTTGTAGGTTCTATTCTCATTAGAGAAGGGCAGCGGTGGATAATTTGTACCTATAAAGGCAATTGAATGTGTGCATATAATTTCCTTCAGAGCCTCTGCCAAAAGTATGTAGAGTCTAAGAATAAAAAACTATTGTGGATGTTAAAAGGTTGCCTTTGGATGAGATCATTCCATAATATTAATTCTATTGGGTCAGCTTTGTTGTTTAGCAGTAATAACCTAAAATGTGCCCTTCAAAACTTACCTAGGGCCAGGGCTAGTCCTTTTATAGAAAACAGAATTTTAGGCTTTTTGAGCTTAGGCTGTATGGTGTCTGAGGACCTGGAGCAAATTTGAGACCTCTCATTTTCGCTAGGACCTGGGACAGTGCATGACTAAGGTAGGCTTTTAATCAATGTTTACAGAACGAACAAAGGAATGAGACATTTGTGACTATTTGGTTTGAGTTTATAAAATTAGTTCAGTAGGTACTGTTTATTTCTGCTTAAATTATTAAATCCTAGTTGTGTAGTGCTTATGTAAACATTTCTGGTGTTTTAGTTAGATCCTGAAGGCAAAGCCAAGCTGAGTTAGGAAAGGCACATATCCACCATTCCTCTCTTCTGTATCCATGGCAGACATTTCGGTCAACGCCAACTTCTCCTTGGCCTCAAGACCCTTCACAGTCTGACCATCCTGACAGCTCCCATCAGTTGGCTGGATCTGGCATAATGGATTAACCAACTGACCCTCCTTTAAGCTGGGATTTCCTTTTGCATTAGAAAAATGAGATTATCTAAGTGTACATAATAAAATCAATAGGTGAATTTAGATTTCCTACCCAAGATGTGATTCTACTGGCAACACAGTTCTCTTACAAGACAAACCTAGTTTTGCTGCTTCATTTGAGGAAGGGGACAAGGTTAGAACTGTGGGGTCTGCTTGGTCCATCCAGCGTCCTCCTGCACCAGCTTCCAAGTGGTACTTAATGTGTACTTGTCCCAGCTCATCGTGAGTGGGGCATATTGTCAGATACAATAAATATACTGTAATGATCAGATCCTAGTATTTCTAAATGTGCAGTCTACTACAATGCAACCAGGAGACAGCAAATAATACCAAAATAATTTTAGAATTTTAGAACTGAAGGGGCCTTAGCAATGACTTTGTTCAGCAGTTCGCAAACCCTCTTGGCCTCGGGACTCCTTTCATACATGAGCCATCTATGCCAGGCCAGTGAGAGCTTCCCAGGGACATTGGGAATAAATCGATTCAGAGAGATACCCTCCCTGTCTTCCTCCAGGTTTGCAAACTCAGAGGATCTTGTAGACCAGAGTTGCCGTGAGACAACTCTTTCTGCTTCAGAGAAAATGTCATCTGCAGAATGGATTCAACATACCAAGGAAACCCAAACTGAGTGCTGTAGACAGAGCATCAAAGACCTCTGGTGGTCTCCTAGACCCATCCAGCCACTCAGACATGTTAGATAACCCTAACAGTTTCGCTTCTCAGGTACGTGACTGAATAAATACACTTTTGTTTGATCTAGTTTGTGTGAAGATCCCATTGCAATCCAGGATTCTTATTTACACAAATACCCACATTATAGGGTTATTGTGAGGATTTGATCTAATTTATGCAAACCACTTTGCACTGAGTGTCAGGCTCCATGATCCTTATAGCTCAGCTGATTGCAAAATTGACCTCGATGTACCACCCCACCCTGTAGCCACACTGTTGGTTGTATAACTTTGCTCTCCTCCCTCCTTCCTCCACTTGGACTCTGGGCTCTCCTGTGTGATTAGTTGTTTTTTTTTTTAAGATTTTATTTATTCATTTGACAGAGAGAGACACAGTGAGAGAGGGAACACAAGCAGGGGGAGTGGGAGAGGGAGAAGCAGGCTTCCCACTGAGCAGGGAGCCCAATGGGGGGCCCGATCCCAGGACCCTGGGATCATGACCTGAGCTGAAGACAGACTCTTAACAACTGAGCCACCCAGGCTCAGTTTTTCTAATGGGATTTTAGCAGGCAAGATGCAAAAAAAAGTTTGAAATGGTCTTGGGCTACTGAGCTTGCAATCTCTCTGCTATCACCATGGGAAGACAAGAGGTAGTTGCTTAAAGATTAGATTCAGTGTGGAATCTGGAACCTAATCAATAAACTGTTTATATTCTGTTTCATTAAAATTAAAAGATTTTATTTATTTATTTGAGAGAGAGAGAATGAGAGATAGAGAGCACGAGAGGGAAGAGGGTCAGAGGGAGAAGCAGACTCCCTGCTGAGCAGGGAGCCTGATGCGGGACTTGATCCTGGGACTCCAGGATCATGACCTGAGCCAAAGGCAGTCGCTTAACCAACTGAGCCACCCAGGCGCCCCAAAAGTATGGGTTTAACTTGAACTTTGAACAGATCCTTGAACCACGGGTGATTCCATAACATCATGGATCAAGCATTTGGAAAATCCTAGTTCACTGAAGTATGCAGATCTTCCAAATGTTGCACATCTCATTAAGATGTCAAAAATCACACACATAAATATTGCTACCAGTCTCATTAGAAAAACACATGATGTCAAGCTCACAGTGGTGCTTATAAAATTTTCCAAAATTCCCATTTGCACTTGCAACTTCAAATTTTACAATTGGCAACACATATTGTCAGTTGTTTTCCTCAAAGTGGCAATCTCACTTTGTTCATTTTGAAGAAACTGTCAGCCAAATATCCAAGTCTGAATAACCGTAGTTTGTCTGTCAGTAGTCTTTCAAACTGAGATCCTGCTCTGTGAAAGAAAGCAGTTAGTTGAGCTCTTAATTCAAACAGTTGCCCACAAGCGTTTTTTCTCAAGACAGTCATTGTACTTCAAAATTTAGCAAAAATGCTTCCTGTGTACTTTGCATTTTGTCACACAGAATACTGAGGGTTAGCCTTTGGTAAAATTAGAAATTTGATTCATCTAGAGCATTCTTAATGAAACTGGCATTTATTTTTACTTTTAGATTATTATTTGTTCCTCGGAGTGCCTACCAGTGGAAAAATATAACAACTGCAGGAAATTTGGTACCATTTGCTTGGATCTATGCTACAGCCCAGCAGTCTGGCCCATCATTGTTTTTGCACTAGACCTGAAAGGGTCAAAACCATTGTTCCAGGACTCAGTCATGTTCAAAGCATTATTCAAAATTTGAATATTTCAGCCTCTTTTGTATCTGTCTGCTGGGCATTCACAGAAAGATACTATGTGATGATGAGTCAATGCTGATGGAGGGCTGCAAGCAAACTGGCAAGCCCAGCTCTTCTTCAGATTCACCTGTTTGCAAAATATAAGTACACTTTTGAAAATGAGATATTAATGCAATCTTTATGTTTGCAGCTAAATTTTTAAATCACTGAGTTACTGTATCCCTGGAAAATGGCCCTGTGGCTGTTGTTTTTATGGACTTTTCATGCAGCAGGGATTGGGCACTGTCAACCGTACAGGATTTATTTATCAGGTGTTGTATGTGCTTCTCAAACCAATGAGATGCTTACCCTGGGAGATGCTTCAGTAGCTGCTTTGTTTCTAGGTTGAAAATCTGTATCGAACAACTTTTACTTTTAAAGAGTTTATCACATCTATGGTTAAAATATTCAATTCCTTTTTCTTTAAACTTTTAATGATTGGCCTCAGAGTGATGTCTCAGTTGGCACCCAAATTTTGCACATAATAATATCCGAAAATCTTCTGTTGTACAAGGCACAGTGAGGTCATTGTTAACATCTATAAAGATAGCTCATGTTGTATTTTTGTTATTTACACCTTTGCCTGTTTTGTGTTTTGCAATATATTCTTCCCTTCCATGAGACAGAATTCTCTGAGGTATCAGTTTCATTTTTTCCAACATCTTCAGACGTACCTGGTGTGGTTGTGGGTTCAGAAAGCAAGCCTTTTAATCTCCCTTTTATAAGCCAACAATCCATCTTTCGACAAAGAAAATAAATTTTTTTCATTTTGGAATAAAATATAAATTCTGAAATAATTTTGATAAAAATTTAAATTGAGTTCTTGAAAAAATTTATAACATTCTTGCAAAATAGGACAACAAGTATAGTCTAGGGACTTCTAGGTTTCCCACCAGCCTTTCAGTAAACTCCCTTTTACTTGTGTCTTTTTGTGTATACAAGGAAAATTCAGGGATTTCAAAATTTGTTGGATGTCAGTGAGGTTATGATAGTGAGAGCATAGTAGGAGTATTGAAAACAATCTGAGTTCTCATCTCTGAAAAGATACGTACTTATACCTTTCAACCTACTACCTGAAGAATACAGACAGCACAAGAATATTCAAGCCCATATTCCGTTACCTGTTACAGTGATGATGTCATTACTCGTCCTGTAGTTTGGAGAACTATTTGTGAGGGAATGACTGTAAAAGACAAATGTATTTTAAAATTACTATGAAAATAGTTTTCAGCCCCTCGACTATACTTGGAGGATTACTAAACTCCTATTTTAGAGGCAGAAAAAGAGACAGGCAAAAAAAAAATGTGCTATCCAAATTGGTTCCAAAGGTAGAATTAGCAATGTAAATCCCCTGGCTTCCACTCCTGTAGAGTACCTTCTCTGTCTTTGTTTCTGTCTCTCAGTCTCTCTCCTCATCCTTCTTGTCTTACCATTCTACTTAATTATAAGTCCCACCAAGATAGAAACCTTCATATTCATCTGTGTGTATCCCAGCACTTAGTAACTAGAGCAAATTGATAGTAACTGATTTGTTGTATTGGATTCAGGATTTGGTGATAAGGCATTGCTTTTGTGCACTCACATGAAAATCAAGCCTTGGTTAAAATGACCATATATTTAGAGGTAACCTAAGAGTTCCCCTAGTTTGGCCATAACATACAGTCTTTCTGTCTTTGTTTTTTAGTAAAAATGGTTTCAGTTACCAATGAGAGAATCTAGCCGAAACTAACTAAAACCACAAGTTAGTTCATTGGCGTATATAAGTCCAGTGATGGGTTTGGCCTCAGGTACAGGTGGATCCAGGAGATCAAACAATAGTGCCAGACACCACCACTGGTGAGGTCTCATTTCTCTTCTCGTGGCATTTTGGTTTCATTTTTAGAAAGATTCCTCTACAAGTAAGGGAAGAAAACTTCCAGCAGCCAAATTTATATCCATGCCATTTATAATTCAAAAGAGAGAGACATGCTTTCTTTCAGTTTTCATTTGTCAAGTCACATTGAAGGACTCTTATTAGTGCTTTCCAAGGCTCACATGCCTACATCTGGATGAATTACTGAGGTTTGGAGGATGTGGTTCTCTGACTGGCCCAGACTTGAATATGTGCTCACCTCTGAAGGCAGAGATAAAATAGACCACACCCATGACTACCCTTCTAATTTTTCATGGAATCAAAGTCAGTGTTAAAGAAAAAACTGCTGAATTTAATTCACAATATTTTTTTTTTACAAATCTACATATATTTAAGAACACCAAAAAAAAAAGGAAGAACATGAAAACAACCTGAAATGTTACCATATACAGAGATTGCAAGAGAAAAATGTGTATTTTTCCGGTTTTTCTATGGGTTGGAAATGAAAAAAGATGACAGCTTTTAAACTTAATATATATCCAACCATTTCCTCCCATTCTAAAGTATTCTTTCAGAACCAAACTGCAGTGATTGGTTCAGAGAGCAGTTTTGGGGGATGTTCTAATGCTCACAAACCTCCTTCTTCCATAAAAGTAATTTCAGTCTTCTTATAGGTGAAGGGACTAGTTTCTCTGCAGTGTACCTTGGTGCTTACAGGGCAGAACCTGAGCATCTCATGGAAAGTCTTCACTTCCCTATGCACAAAAATACATTCACTTTCAAATACTGAATTTAGGGAAAGATTACAGTCACATCAGCACCCGTCTGGACTCGGAGAGGTTTCAAAGACAGCTCACCTGGAGGCCTTTCTCAGTCCCACCGTGTTGCTGAGAGGGCTGTGGGGCCAGAATCTCACGTGCCCGTGAATGCTGGGAGTGGTGAGCATGGAGCCAACCCGATTGCAGTCTCTGATTCTTGTTACTTGTTAAATAATGGCACAGTAACCATCTGGAGCAGACGTCCTTGAAGTTACATGGAGCCAGTCATGCCTAGGAGGAAAACTGCATGAAAAATTCTTTCTTTCCTTGCACAAATACAGCCAGATGCTAAGACCTTCAGTGAAAACTTGCCTAAGGAAGGAAAGTAGGGGAGCTGAGAAATAAGACAATGGACAGAAGGAAGTGATCCAAGGGTATGTTATCAAGCAAACTGCCAGAGTAAGCATCTGGAACTGAATTCTCCCTGGGACTCTGAGAAACTGTGTTGAAAAGGCCCCTCAGACTTATTGAAGAGGAGGGGCTATTGGGGTATGTATCCAACAACTCCCAATGGCCATTTGTTGAAGCCTGCTTCCAAGTGGTATAATTCCTAGCATTTTGGGCCTGCAGGGAAAATGGAAAGCATACCCTCTTGTGGCAAAGGAAGACCATAGGCAGGGAGACTCAGGGATGGCATTTGGAAGTCCGGCCAGCTGGTCTAGAAATGGTCTGTGCCAAAGGCATGTGTGAAGGGCACTGACAATGTCTGCTACATTGTAAGTAAAAATTAAGTTGGTATATGTATAGAACCATGGATGGTAAGTAAATACCTTTGTAGAAAATGTATTTGAGTCTGTTGAGAATTGGCTCAAACACTACAAGTGTGCCTAAGCAACACATCATTATCTACGGGGCTTCGGCAGCTAAATACGTTTGAACACCACTGTAATAATAGGTCCCCTAAAGCAACGTGAGTTTATATTGCTACCCATAGGTAGCTCTTGAAATGTCCAATCTTTGACCTTTGAAAATGTGCAGTTGGTAAATTTGTGTTGAATTAATATCATCTGTCAGCCTCCTCTCTGACATTTTCTTCTTTCCCACTAAAGCCTTTTATTTTGTCACCAAACTATCTTCACTTCCTCTGACTATACATTTTCACAAAGTCTCTACTAGGATGCTTCTGCCTTCCCCTTCTTCCCTCCCCCACATACACACACACAGTCTGTCTGGTGAACCCCCACTCATTCTTCCATACCATGGTCCAGCATCAGCTCCCATGTAAAGCTGCCTCTGACCCTCAGGATCAGATAAGCTTAGGGTTGCTACTCTACATTCAATGTGGCAGTGGGTGGTCAAGAACAAGAACTTGAAACACAAACTGCCCTCCCCTTTTATTGAGGTAAAATTGAAAGGATACAAAATTAACCCTTTTAAAACATACAATTCAGTGGAATTAGCACATTCCCAGTGTTAGGCAACCATGACCTCTATCCAGTTCCAAAACATTTTCAACACCCTAAAAGGAAACCATGTACCCATTAAGCAATCTCCCATTCCCTTCTCCCTCCTCCAGCTCCTATAAACCACTAACTGCTTTCGATTTATTTATCCTGGATATTTCATATAGATGGAACTAGACCAATATATGGCTGGCTATTGTGTCTCACTTCTTTCTCTTGACACATTTTCCAGATTTCTCCATGTTGTAGCATGTTAGTAGTTCATTTTTGTGACTAAAGAATATTCCCTTGTATGGGTATACTGTACTGTGTATATGCATGTATCATTTGATAGACATTTGGGTTATATCTACCTTTTGGCTATTGGGATGAGGGCCACTATGAACACTCATGTACAAGCATCTGTTTGAAAACTTATTTTCAATACTTTTCGGATACCTCCTCAGTATCCACCTAGGAGGGTGATTTCTGTGTCTCATGGTAATTCCTTTTTTTTTTTTTTTTTTGCCCCAGTGTAGAGCCCAATGTGGGGCTTGAACTCACGACTCTGAGATCAAGATCTGAGCTGAGATCAAGAATTGGATGCTTAACCGACTGAACCACCCAGGCGCCCCTGGGTCACATGCTAATTTTACATTTAACTTTTTGAAGAACCATTGAACTGTTTTTCACAGTAGCTGCACCATTTTACATTCCCCTCTTCAATGTAAGAGGTTCTAATTTCTAGAACTGCCCAGTTTTGAATATAGGCCTTGCTGCTTACTAGTTGTGCAGCCTTGGGCAAGTTACTTTCTGTGCCCACTTTTATCATAAATAATTTATTTATCATAAATAAAGAAGAGTAGAACTGTACCTACCTCATATGATTAGACAATTAAATGTGTAAAACACTGAAATACTGCCTGGCCCATAAGAAGAACTCAGGGTTTCCTGCTGTTATAGCACACATACAATTCTACATGAAAACTCAAAACTTACCCCCACTTTTTAACACAGTACCTGGCAAACAGAGTATAGTCAACAGTGTTTGGAGAATAAAATAGGTAATAAAAGCTAACAAACTTCTCAAAGGTAAGTAGGTATTATTAATAAGCCATATTAAATATTAAAGTATATAGCAACAAGTGTCTAAACTGTGTGGCACTCACTTAGTAATAGATACATAGTTTTGTGTAATAATTACCTAGTCCATAATGGACCCTACTAATACATAAGTTCTTAATATATGGAGAACATATGATAAATGATATAGAAGAATGAATTGTGAAAAGTGATCCAGAATTGTCTATATATACAAAAAAGGATGAAGAGGGTTCATATCTAACACCCAATACCAAGGTCAAACCAGATGAATGTAAATTTTTATTTAAAGATTAAATTCTAAAAATTACAAGAAAATTTAGACAAACATATTTGTTTCTCTACCTGTGGAGATAAAAGTATGGGATAAATCTCAAAGGAAGAGAGCAATGAATTTGGCTATCATAACAGAAGAAGGCTCTGTTCCTCAAAACATAAATAAACTCAAAAGGTAACAAAATGAGAAAAAACACTTGCCACAAATATTACAAAGTGTTTATGACCTTAATATATAAAGAACTGTTATAAGTCATTAAGGAAAACAGCATGGCAGTAATAGAAGAATGAAAAAAGTTGAATAATAATTTCCAAGAAGACTATGAACTCTGAGAAACAAACTGAGGGTTCTAGAAGGGAGGGGAGTGTGGGGATGGGTTATCCTGGTGATGGGTATTAAAGAGGGCACGTACTGAATGGAGCACTGGGTATTATACGCAAACAATGAATCATGGAACACTAAATCAAAAACTAATGATGTAATGTATGGCGATTAACATAATAAAAAAGTAAAAAAAATAAAAGGATGAATGAAATATGAAAAAAAATAATTTCCAAGAAGAAAAAATAATTTTCAAAAAGCAAAAAAATCCATGAAAATGAAAAAGATTTGATTTTACTAGGAAACAAGGAAATGCAAACTAAAACAAGGAGAAGCTATTTTTACCCAATAAATCAACTAGATTTTAGAAACTGGTAAGCCTCAGTGATGATGTGGGTGTACTGAGACAGGGTTGTCAAACATTGCTGATTGCTGTGCAAATTGTTGTAAATTTTCTGGAAATTCTAGAATTTCTTTTAATGCAACCATATATCCTCTTTTATATCTGGCTTCTTCCACTAGTTTAATGTTTTTGACATTCATCCAAGTTATTGTATATATCAGAAGTCCTTTCTTTCATTTGTGAAGTAATATTCCATGGTATGAATATACTAAAAATTGTTTACCCATTACTATTGGTGGACATTTAGGTTGTTTCCAGCTTGGGGTTATTACAAATAATGCCTGCTGTGAACTTTCTTGAACAGATCCTTGTGTGGACACATGTTTCATTTTGGGGGCTCAAACTGTTTTCCAAAACATTTGACTAATTTACATTTCTACCAACAAAGTATGAGAGTTGAAGTTGTTCTGCATCTTTATCAACACTTTATATTGTCAGTCTTGTACATTTTAGCCATTGACCAGTTGTGGATTTCTTGTTATAAAGGAAAAATATTTTATGGGTGGTGTTATTTTGTCATATTGCTTCATATCTTGGCCCATGATATCTGGTTGTTCCATTCTTAATAGACTAAAGGTGGAGCAAGTTCAGGTGGCAGGAGCCTGATCTTTCCAACCTTTCATCAATTGGTTCATCTACTGAAGCTCTTTGAATCAATTACTTCATTAAGGAGTACAAAATGGTAATTTTAAAAATTCTCTCATTCTTTCCACATTTTTAGCTAGAAGGCTTCTATAAATAGGAACTTTTGCATATCAATCATGGCTATTTCATTGCCTTGAAATAGAGTTTATACAGGAAACAGGACAAACCCTTAATTCTTTCTCTTCAGTAGCCAATACATTGAATTGCCAATAATTTTTTTGAAGAGTTCTCTATTGACATGAGAAAATGTTCACAACATAATGTTGAGTGAGCAAAGCAGGACAAAACTATGTTTAGTAAGACCATTAGTTTTCTCTGCTTTGTGGGATTGTGGGTAGTTCTTATTTAAACAACACTTGCTATATTTTTGTAGTTTCTGTAATAAGGATACAGTAGTTACACAATCTGTCCCAAAAAAGTTACAAGTTTGCTGACTTATTCTATGGATGCCTGGATTAAGTTGGGTTTTGTTTTGTTTTGTTTTTTTATACTTCCCATTTTAATAGTTGTTTGCAGCTGTCTCTTGTACCTATTCTAAAGGGGGGTGTGAGCACTAGAGAGGGAGAAGGCAGGGGTCCCACTGAGCCCGCTCTTGAGTGTCTCCTATCTAATACATTTTCTTTCTTTAGGTCCTGACATCTTTTTAAAGATTTTTTTTTATTTGACAGAGAGAGAGAGAGAGAGAGAGAGCACAAGCAGGGGAAGGGGCAGATGGAGAGGGAAAAGCAGACTCCCCGCTGAGCAAGTCCCAATGCGGGACTCAATCCCAGGACCTTGAGATCATGACCTGAGCCGAAGACAGATGCTTAACCGACTGAGCCACGCAGGCGCCCGTACGTCCTGACATTTTTTAAGAAGAAGTGACATACAACGGGCTTTCCTATAAATAAAACTGCTGGCAAGAGAAAACATTAGGGGTTGCTACCATAAAATCCTACAATGAAAACCTGAAAAGAAAAATGCCGGTAAAAGACCTTATGCTCCTTTTGGTGCTTGTTGATAACTAGGATATTTAGAGACATCATATCAACTCTGATCTCTCTAATGTTTTTATAGCTCCTGCTGATATTCAGGTACTTGGGACATGTTAAAACCCTATTCTGTCACACACTGAATCAGTCAACATGCTCAAAAGAGAGCCATTTACTGATGTGTGCCTTTTAAGTGTTCACATCTTTGCACCAAAATGGATGCCACTTGGTAGGAAAACAACTCAGCAAGGAGTTTTTATGCGAGAGTAATGCTGATTGGAAAATATGGCTTCCTTTGATCCAGGTACCCAGGTCTTCCCTGGAGCCACAGCTTATTTATGGAAGTTGAAGGCTAGCATTTTCATCTTTAGCAATTGATTGTCAGAATCTCATCCTGGCATACAAAAATATCTGAACTCACAAATCCCCCCCGCCCCCAACAGGCTATTCATTCTTTAGTGTCGTTTTCATTTCCCTTGGGAGATATTCTTTTTGGCCGTTTCAGCACTATTAGACTACAGAATGCCTCAAAGCATAAAATGATGTTTGTTGAGTTTGTCAGTCTATGGGAAGCAGGCTTTCATGCTGGTTTGACTGAGTCAAGTATCTCCCCCGTGACAGTCACCCCATGCAATTATTTGGTCAGAGAGAGGCTTCATGCTGTTTACCAGTGTGGTGATCCCAGAAGTGAAGATTATGAAAGAACTCCTCAGAGTAGAGAAAGGTACTGACATTTCAACTGGCTGTTCTAAGCTGGACTTTGACTATTGTGGCCATTTGTCTGTTTTCTTCCAGCAACCATCTCTTCCTTTGTACCACCTGAAGTATCCAGTTTTCCTTTAGAGAACCAACACTCTCTACTTGCAGCCATGAGGTTTAGATATGATTGAATTCATCCTTCTGGGGATGGGCCCCCATAGCTTTCCAATAAGTGTATTGCTTTCCTCTAACTATAGTGACTGATTTGAGAAGGGGCAGGTAAATAAAGCACAGTGATTCCATCCCAGGTACTGGGAGAAGTTGTCTCCTTCTTCCATGGAAAGTTCCCGAGAACTTTCTTTTGGCTGGAGAGTAAGTATGAGGATATATGGCCTGGAACTTCTGCAACTATTGTTGAATGATGAGGTGAGCCATTCTGGCAACAAAGCCAAGACACAGAGGGAGATCCCTCACGACTCCACGGACTCTGGATCACACAGTAGCTGGAGCCAAAGCTCCTCTAAGATGAGTGAGCTATTAAATGGGTCCATTTTTCTTCAGCTAAGTTGGGTTGAGTTTCCTGTTGTTTCCAATCCAAGACGACTAGCTAATGTACTATCTATAATTTGCCATATTTCTCTCATCATAAGCTTATGCAGTATTATTGTACTCATTTTAGGGCTGAAGACACCAACTCTCAGAGAAAGAATCTCAGTGATAGTGTAGTTGGGAGATGAACTTAAGTTGTTTAAAACACATATTGTCAACCTCTGTGCCAGCATTTCTTAAAATATGGCCTAGGAACCACTGAGCAGGGTCTCCAAGACTCTTGCTAGGTATTTGAAAAGTCAAAACTATTTTCATATAATACTAAGACATTATTTGTCTTTTCTACTCTCATTCTCTTATGAGAGTACAGTGGAGTTTTCCAGAGAAATCTTGACTTGTGATGACATTATGTCTCTGATGGCTAGTGGAATATGTGCTTCTGTGTTCTAGTGTTTTCTGGAATTTTCTAAGGCAAGCTCTTAGGGGTTCTCATTATCAGAGTAAAAAGGGGTCTTGAGACCAAAAAGTTTGAGAACCAGTGCTCTAAGCTGTACTGTATGGTTCAAAATGCTCAGCATTCTCAGAGATACTTTTCATCTAACACAGAAAATTTTTACAAATGCTTTACATAAATCACATGTCACCTCATTACCATCTCTTGAAAAATGGAACAAGTCTTCCATTAGATTTTAGTGAGAATTTATCATTTTCCTTGGTGTATAATTATTTTTCCTATGACATTACAGAATTTTTAAGTTATGGAGAATAGAGGTCCCTTTCTGAACTTCTTCTCAGGCTCTAATTTTAAGCTACTGTCATGGTTGCAATAAAAATTTCAGTGCTTCCAAGTGGAGGTGCATCCAAGTGGGTACGTTAAGCCTGGGTATAGGCATTTTCTGTAGAGACTTTTAAAACAATAATAAAATCAATGAAAAGTCTGTCTACTTTTTATTAGGACCATGCTCTGACAATCCTAAACAACACCAGTGATAAAATACTTTTCTGGCCACTTGTTCAAAATAAAAGATACCTAGATGTGAATTGGTATCCTAGAGTTTGAACTGCTATTGGAACTGCTGAATTCCATCCCACCATGATCCCCCAGCCTGGATATAAAATCACTTAGATAACTCAAAATAATGGTAATAATACTCAATATTTATACAGCATTTCTGTCTCAACATTTAGATAGAACACATTCTTTTTTCCTCACAGGCCCACTGTCTTCCAGGGGCCTCAAGACACCCTTGACAGGCTGACTCACTGTAGCCCAAAATTCAGTGGGAACTCCAGATCACAAGATACTCAGGATTGAAATCAATGGCAAGTTTACAGGTGCAAGTTGTAGAGAATGCTTTAGTATTTTGCCTTTACCCACTCTCCAGTCTCAAGCCACACCCTCACCTCTTTCCCTCAGTACATTGGGAGCATACTGTCCTTCTCTTAGTTTCTCCATGTGTTGTGCTCTTTTACCTCAGGCCTTTGCATATTCTGTTCCTCTGGCCTAAGTTGTTCCCCTGACTCGCCTCCTGGCTGGCTTCTTCTCTTCCTCCGGCTTCAACTTAAATAGCACTTCCTTAGGGGTGCCTGGGTGGCTCGGTTGGTTAAGTATCTGACTCTTGAATTCTGTTCAGGTCATGACCTCGGGATCGAGAGACGGAGCCCGGGTCATGGGCCTCTGTGCTCAGTGGGGAGGCTGCTTGAGATTCTCTCTCATCCTCTGCCCCTCCCCCCGCTCGTACTCTCTAAATCAATCTTTAAAAAAATAGCATTTCCTCAGAGGCCCTCTCTGACCAACCTCTCAGAAATATGATACCTTTGTTACTTTTTTCTTCATCTCCTCTACTTTTATCTCATAGCACCTACCACCATTTGTACTTGTGCTTGGTTTTTGTTTATCTCCGCATTGGACTAGAAATTCCTGAGGCTGGTACCATGTCCATTTTATTCTTCAGACCCTACATCCACCAGTGTTGCCGCTGAAACATGGTAGCTGCTTAATACTTATTTTGTGAATGAACAAATAAATGAGTGAATAAATGTTCCACTCTTTAAAGAGTACAAAACTCCACCCAAAACCGTACAAGGAAGAGACACGTCATAATTTTCAAAAATAATCTCCAAAAAGAAAACCAGGGAAACTAGTGATTTGGTCCAATTCTGTCAAAAGACAATTGAATGGCAAGAAGTCAGTCTTATGTTGGCTCTTTTGGCAAGGCCAACGTAGGAGTTCAGGTTGTTGATTCTGTTTATGAGGAGTTCAAAGCCAGGAAAGAGAGGTAAAAGTGTTGGTTGTATCTTGAGGAGGAGCAAGAGGAGCAATATCACCTTCTACGGGGCTGGAAATGCTCTTATCATCATCTGGACAGTGCTGACACAGGTGTAGACGTACATAAATATTCATCAAGCTGTACACTTAGAATTTGTACATACTGCTGCATGTATGTTATGCCTCAATTAGAAAACAAAAAACCAAAAACCTTTATAGCTAAGTTGAGAAAGAAGATCTGACCAAAAATGGTGGCTAGACTGAATTGATGCTGTAGCTTTCAATAGTACCAAGATGTAAATTGCTTTATCCAACTTCAGTGAAAAACCATGTCATCAGCTGCATCTCTGACAGGAGGGTATCAGTATATGCGTGACATAATTTAGATACACACACTTTGGGAAAAACATACACACACACATACATACACACCTTACGTGTATATATACCATATGTGTGTGTTATGTGTATACATATGCGTGTATATATACACATATAAACATATGTTTATAGTATATATGTATATATACACATAATACACCTACATACATTTTTAGGAACATACAGAGTCAAACTAAGATATAGTGGCCAGAAAGAACTCTGCTATGAAATAATTTAGTGTTCACTCTTGAAATCATTTTCTTTGTCAAAGGGCAGGAGTAGATGTCATAACTTTGAGCTTGTATTGTTTCCAAAAGAAAGAAACAATACAATTCACTGGCATACTCAATTGCTTCCAAACAAGGCTCTCCTCTGACAGACAAGTGGCTCACAAATTCATCTTTTTACATGAAAAATCTGTTGTACTTAATTTTTCTCAGGGCCAAAGCCATAAATAGAAAACAGGTCATTGTATCATGACAATAAATTATTATTATTTATGCACATTGAAGATGAGAGAGTGACTTGCCTTCATAAATTACCTTTTCTCCAGGATTCATTGAATTCTTCCCGACCCATGAATAATGAGGTCCTTAATTTCCTACAAAGAATTGGAGAAATGAAGACAAATTGAGGATGGGAGGAACCTGAAGAAAAATTATTGAATTAAGAATTTACATGAAAAAAATTTACATTTTTACATAGCAACTGTATGGAGAATGTTCCATGGCAGTCTGTACCAAATCGATGCTACATAATTTGAAAAACAGCAGCCTGATGCCTCTTTATTCCCCTTGACAAGTGTAAACGCTGTGATTCTGACAATGGCACTGAATACTTTTTTGAGACTGCTTGTTACATTAAGAAAGCCTCCTCCACGAAGCTCTTATGTTAGTAGCATGTGCAATCTGATCAGCTTTCATACAATCCCGGCAAAAGCCTGTTTTGCCTGTCACAGGCTCTGTTTGCTCCCGACTTCCAAATAAGCATTTAAAAATGGTGTTTTCATTAAAATCCTGGACTCTGTCAAATGCAACATTCACCAATAGAAAGTCTGTGAATAAGAATATTCCATGAGTTTATTATGTCACTTCATGGGGAGAAGCAAGAAATATTGACCATTTTTCTTAAACTACATACCAATAAATTCTTTAAAATGTGAGGTGCTAGAGTCATCCTTTGTCTCCTCTAGAGAATGAGAAATATGGAAGATAAGCATTTAGAGAAGAGAAATGAGTAACACTATTATAAAATAATCTCACTGTTTTATGATGTCAATAAATTCTCACAGTGTCATGATCACTTGTAATTTTATAGAAGGGCTATGGTATGATGAAAAAACAAAACAAAACAAAACAAAATGTACTATTGGATCCATTAGAGAATTTTATTTTTCCCCCACAAAAGGAAAACAATAAATGCAGTGAAACTGAGACACTTGTTCAATTTTTTTTTAATGAGGATTTTTCTGCCCTCATCTTTGCATTTCAGACTCTACTAACATGACATTCATCATCATTTGGGTAAGTGCTCAGTGAAATTTTCCCTTGTGGCTTCAGATTTAGAAAAGCATCTGATCAGCAGCCTTGGATTCACACTCGCACAACTTGTCATTAAAATACAGTTGAAGAGGCGGTGCAAGGTGAAAAAGCTGAGCAATAACCCAGATGGTCCATCTAAGCCACTATCTTATATAAATTCCCACTTACTTAGTAATGCCTTTTTAATAGTCCATGAAAGACCTTTATCTGTCAGACCTCTCCTTTTAAAATACCAGACCAGCCTTTTTAGTGAACAAAGCTATGTCCCCTCCTGCCCGCCCTGCCCCCTGCCCGGCTCCACCCTACAGGTGTTCTTTTGGAAAAAGACATATTTGTGGTATTCCTTCCATTCATTGTCGCTCTCTCTCTACCTCAGTCAGGTCTCTCTGTTTCACATTGAGTAAGAAACCAAAGCTCCCAGAAATCAAATGGACAGGAAGCTGAGAGGAACGACAAGAGAAGACGTAGGAAATGCCTCCCCTGGGACTAGCTGAGAATTGTAGTTTTTCATGAAACACTTGGTTGTGGTTATAGGCTAAGATCAGATCAGGCCACCAGCAATGCATTTGACGCAGATATTGAGAATGGAGCTGGAAGCTGTACACGTGAATCGCTTTTCCCAGGTTATATCTTTGTCCTTTATCAAGGCTGTTTGCACAAAATAAGAGCCTCTATTGAGACACTCATGTTAGGGCACCCGGCTGGCTCAGTTGGTAGCTCAAATGACTCTTGATCTCAGAGTTGCGAGTTCAAGCCCCAAGTTGGGTGTAGAGATTACTTAAAAATAAAATCTTGAAAGAAAAAAAAAGACATTCATGTTTATAGCATATACAACCAGGAGGACAAGTATGGATTCAGTGGCAATCCTTACACCCTATTGATGAGCAAAGAAGAGATCAGATGGACTCTGTCATTCTTCTAGACAAAAACAAGACAAACCCAGGGTTCCTGGGTGGCTCAGTCGGTTAAGCATCTGCTTTGTTTCAGGGCATGACCCCAGGGTCCTGGGATGGAGTCCCGCATCAGGCTTCCTGCTCAGCCGAAGTCTGCTTCTCTCTCTCCCTCTGCCCCTCCACTCATGCTCTCTCCTTATCAAATAAATAAATAAAATATTTAAAATTAAATAAAATTAAACGTTAAAAAAACCCTAGAAATTTATGAAAAATATGTCAGAAAAGGGAAAGGAACTGTTAATCTGAAAATTCAGAAAAACTAGCCTCTGAAAGTGACTTACCACAAAAACAGGGTGAAAAAATGAGAAAATCGGTGTCCTTAATTGAACCACAAGAAAGGCTGCCACAAGGAAATCATATTCAAATGAAAATAAAATGAAGTACGATGAAAAATGAGATTAACGGGACAAGGAGGGGTAATGAGAAAATCAAAATTGCAATAGCAGAATGAAAAACTTCAGTGAGGATAAAAATGGAGACAGATAGTCACTGTTGAAAATGAAATCACTGTGGTGGAAGATGAAATTAAGATCCTCTTCCATTCTCAAAAGCAAAGGACAAAGATAGTAAGACAATTCAGTGGATCCGGAATGGAGATTATACTTAATCACTAGCAGGTACTTCTGAGGAAAGAGCCAGACTATTTTGAACAGAAGCAATCCTGAATAAGGACACCTGGGTGGCTCAGTCGGTTGAACGTCTGACTCTTGATTTAGGCTCAGGTCATGATCACAGGATCGTGAGATTGAACCCCGTGTTGGGCTCTGTACTGGGCATGGAGCCTGTTTAAGATTCTCATTCCTCTCCCTCTTCCCCTGCCCCGCCCCCCCACTCTCTCCCTTTATAAAAAATTTTTAAAAAATTAAAAAAGAAGCAACCCCGAATCAATTCAATGGAGCAAACCTCCTATAGCTGAAACAAAACAACCAATACCAAACCCTGTGTAAACAGCTCTGGAAGGGGTTGGGGTTTCCATTGTGTAAATTAATCGGTGAAACATTTAGCATCTCTTGGAAGATTTTTTGAGTTGCAAGAATAAATATACACATCCTCAGAAGCCTAGAAAGGTAGTGAGGCAAGGTGGGGGTTGTGGTGGGGAGAGGCCAAGTACAGGTTAACAAAAATTGAATTTAACGTCAGACGTCTCTTTAGCAGGAAATAAATATGTCCATAGTATTTTATGGGAAAAATATTTTAATACAGAATTGGCCCTAAAGGAGTAACATATCTACATTAATCATTTCTTCAAATTGGCTTTGTGACCCGAGAAATATGTAGGTGAAATGTTATTTTACAGAAGTGTTAACCTTCCCCTGAAGGCAGGAGGCGAGGAAAGCGGTGAAGAAGAGAAGGCTTTTGACTTTTTGAAGATGTCAACCAACAAAAGACAAAACTGCAAGCTGCAAAATAAAATATGTGCATTTATTTGGGGTCTTAGGGATTGCAATCCAGGAGGCATAGATTCTACTGAAATTGAAAGCATGCTCTGGGGAGACAAAAGGACGTTAGAGCTTTTAAAGAGGAAAGAGGGAATGTATATAAATTGTTTTGAAGGAAATGTGACTGGTACCGGTCTAGCTACAGTTACACTAACCCATAGGTGGTTGGTTGCTAGGGCAAGTGTTAGGTGGAAAGTTCATTTATATCCATTCTCACCTATAGCAGATGCCTGGGCTTTTAGCTGAGTTCAAGAAAGAATTCTGAGAATTGGGGACAGAAGACATGCCTAAGCCTCACCTCTTCAAAGTCCTCCTGGCTCCATTAGAAATAACTCTCTTAGCAATGCTTACTCCATTTATTCTGCATTGTCAAAGAGAAGAACCATTATTTTCCTAACAGTTCTGTGATGATTAATTGTAGGTGTCAGCTTGAATAGGATAAGGGATGCCCAGACAGCTGGTAAAACATTATTTCTGGGTGTGTCTGTGAGGGAGGTTCAGGAAGAAATTAGTACTGGAATAATTGAACCAGGTAAAGATGGCCCTCCCAAACATGAGTGATATCATCCAACCTATTGAGGGCCCAAATAGAACAAAAAAGTGGAGAAATGGTGAATTCTCCCTGCCAGAACTAAGACATACATCCTCTCTCCTGGACTCCTGGTACCCAACCTTTGGGACCTGGGCTGAATTACACCACTGGCTTCCCTGCGTCGTCAGCTTGCAAAGGGACTTCTCAGCCTCAATAATTGCATAAGGCTATTCCTGTCATACATCTCGAATTATATATGCCTATGTATTCTATGTGCTCTGTTTCTCTAAAGAACTCTGAATCATACAAGTTCAATAGCCTGTATGGTATGGAAACAGGGGGAAGAGAATTCTCCCTTTTTCGTTAGGCAAATGCCAAAGCACCATTTCTGCTGCCTCAGTACTTTCAGCACAAAGACCTGAGACTTTCTATTTTCATACTCTTTAATTTTTGAAAAAAGATTTTGGATAATTGGTAGTTTTTTCCTTAACTATTTCACAGAAGGTAACTGTGAAGCTTTCTGACCTTAGGCTTTTCTACATACGAAGATTTTTACTCACTAATTTGATTTCTTTATATAGGTCTATTCAGATTTTCTATTTTTCTCAAGTCAGTTATGATCGCTTGTATCTTTCTAAGAATTCACCGGTTTCTGCTAAGATAGAGTTTTATACATGGAGTTGTACGGAATATTCTCAGATAGCCTTTTAATCTTTGTAGGGTTGGTAGTATGATGCTTCTTTCATATCTTTTTTTGATCATTTTTGTCTTCTCTCTTCATCTCTTGTTTAGTAACCAAAGGCTTATCAATTTTGTTGATCCTTTTAAAATGCAAACTTGGTTTCATTGAATTTCTCTATTGTTTTTCTGTTTTCTATGTCACAGATCTCTGCTCAGCCATTTTTTTTTTAGTTTCTTAAGATGGAAACTTCTGTTATTGATTGACATCTTTTTTGTCTGCTCTATTACGAGCATTTGGTGCTATAAATTTCTAAGTTTTGCCTTATCTGTACCCACAATTTTTGATATTTTATACTTTTATTTTCATTCAGTGAAAAAGATCTTCTACTTTCTCATGGGTTATTTAGAATTATATTGTTTGATTTCTAAATATTTGGAGATGACTCAAATTTCTTTCTGTTGTTGAGTTCTAATGTAAGTGTTTTGTAGTCAAAGAACATTCTTTGATTTCTAACATTTAAAATTTATTGAAACTGTCTTAGTCCTTAGCATATGGTCTATACTAGAGAATGTTCCATGTGCACTTGAAAAGAATGTGTATTCTATTGTCATTGGGTGGAGTATTCTATAAATGTCAGTTAGGTCAAGTGCTTGAAAGTGTTCAGATCTTCATTATTCTTGTTGACAAGATTTTCTGACTTATTCTATTAATCATGTACAATGGTATATTGAAATCTCCAACTATGATTTTCAAATTTTTGGTTTCTCTTTTTAATTCTGTCAGTTTCTGCTTTGTGTATTTTGGGTCTCTTTTGTCAGGTACATATATACATTTATAATTGTTAATACCTTCATGATATATTGACCATTTTATCATTATTAAATCTCTCTTTTTTATCTCTAGCAATATTTCTTGTCTTCAAGTCTATTTTGCCTGATATTAATCTTGTCACACCAGCTCTCCTAGGGTTACTATTTGCATTTAGTGTTAACAATTATTGCTTTATTCACTCCTATATTATCTAAGAAATTAAGAGTAGAAAAGTAAAAATACATCCATATAGTCTTTTATTTTTACCATTTCTTGTGCTCTTTTTTTCTTTCTCAAGGATCTGGGTTATTGCCTGAAGATATTTCCATGCAGCCTGGAGAACTGCCTTTAATATATCTTGTAAGGCAGGTCTTTAACAATGGATGTCCTCTGCCTTTGTTTACCTGAACATATTTCTGTTTTGCCTTCTTTGTTCAAGAATAATTATGGTGAATGTAAAATTCTTAGCTGATAATCATTTCCTTTTAGCAGTTTGAGGCCTTCTGGCCTCCACTGTTCCTGATAAGTAGTCAATAGTTAGTTGGATTTTTTGACTCTATATAATGAGTCCTTTCACTCCTGTTGCTTTCAAAATCTTTTCTTTGTCTTTCAATAATTTGCCTCTGATGCGTCTAGATGAGAAATTCCATGTTTATCTACTTAGAGTTCACTGAAACTCTTGGATCTGTAGATGAATACTTTTCATCAAATCTGGGATGTTCTAGGCCATTATTTCTTCAAATGATTTTTCTGCTCCTTTTTCCTTCTCCTCTCTCTCTGGGATGCCCATTTTACATGTGTTACACTTGATGTTGTCCCATAGAGCTCCTAGACTTTCATTTCCTTCAGTCTTTTATTCCTGTCTTCTAGATTGAATCAGTTTTCTTGATTTACATGTAAGTTCACTTATTCTTTCTTCTGCCGTCTCAGTTCTGCTGGTGTGTCCATCTGGTGAGTTTTTCATTAGGGTTATATTATTATTATTATTATTATTATTATTATTATTATTTTATTTTATTTTTCAACTTTAACATTTCCTCTTTTTTTTTTCAAGTAGACTCTACACCCAACATAGGGCTCGAACTCAGGTCCCTGATATCAAGAGTCACATGATCTACTGATTGAACCAGCCAGGCACCCCTCCATTTGTTTCTTTTTAATAGATTCTGTTCCTTTGTTGATATTCCCTATTGTTGAGTCATGGTCATCACGTTTTCTTTTGTTCTTTAAACATGGCATCTTTCAATTATTTGAACACACTTGTAATAGTTTCTTTGAGATCGTTTCTGTTAATCCAACACCTAAACCCATGAAGAGACAGTTTCTATTAACTACTTTTCATCTTGAATATGTGTCACCCTCTCCTGTTTTTCTAGCTCTCAAAACTTTTTGTTAAAAATTGGATATTTTAGATAATTTATTATAGCAACACTGGATTGTAGTTTCCCTTTTTTGCGATGATTGTTTTTGTTTGTTTCTGTTTGTTTTTTGCTGTTTTAAGTAACTTGCCTGTACTTAATCTATAGAATTAGATTGTCACCCCACAGTGTGCAGCCTCTGCTTGGTTTTTCTCTGTTTATTTTTATTTTCTGGCTTATGTCTACATAGCCTAGTGGCCAACCAGTGATCAGTCAGTGAGTGTGCACAAATACCTTCAGCTCAGAAAGCTTCCACCCTCTGCTGGTGGATCTATGTTTGGTTTGAGGAATGCATTCAAAATTTAGGCAGTTTTCAATTCTGCTCTAGCATTTACTTTCCGTGGATTCTCTCAATTCTCCATTGTGTAGGAGCATAGGCTCCCAGACAGCCAGTGATCTGTGGAAAGGTTATTAAGCCTTCCAGTTGCTAAGTGGAATGGTTATTAAGACTTCCAATGGCTAATTCATATGCCTGTTAAAGTTCTTGATAGTCCTTCATTCTGTCATCCCCCACCCCCATTGCAACTGAAATCTTGGGCTCAGAGAGCTCTAGCCCTTTCCCATTCACCTTGGCTGCAAATTTTCCACTCTCTGCTCTAAATCAAGTTAGTCTCCGCCCCTGCAACAAGGCTGCCAGTTTTCATGGTCAGTCCCATCTGATAGAACTGCATGCTGGCCAATTTGGCATGGGGTGTGGGAGTAGCTACAGGCAAGAAAGCCACAGACTCCTACTGTTCTTACCCGAAAATCAGCAGTTTTTTATGAATATGTGCTTTTCAATTTGTTATTTCCTTTTGGTCCATTTCCAGAACCCTGAAATGACTGTTTTTGACAATTTTGTTTCTTTTGTTGTTGTTTTGGAAAGAGGATTTATCAACCTCTTTACCCTCTCAGAGCCAGAATCTACACCACCTCCATGTCCATATGTGTTCTCTCTTCTGCTTCCAGGCTACTCTAACCACAGCATTGTCAGAGCAGGTTCTAGGACACAAACAGCTCTTTCTAGGGCAGATGCTTTTGTTCTTTCCTAGGCAGATTCTGACTTGAAAATATTTTATTACCTTTTGTTGATTCCCAAGTGATCATTGTGCAACTGATTTGAGATCCGCATCTTCTCCAACCCTTTCCATTTGCCTTTCCCTGCTTCCCCTGCACAAGTAAATGTCTACCAACCCCAAAACAGGAAAGAGTGATGGAACATTGATGGGAGTTTTCTTAGGCAAGATTATATAGAGGATTTTTTTTTTTAATTACACACCATTCAGCAAAAAACCATAGTAAATCCTCTTTCACTAGTCATTTCTATTCTCATCGAATTTCCACTTTGAGGTACTGCAGAGGGACATTCTTCCCTCACCGTATCTCTAAATAGTGCTGAGGTCTGTTATAACTCTTCTCAACATTCTCTCTATCCATCCCCCAACATACACCAGATACAATTCCTTCCTTCCCTTAATTGTACAGACTAGCTTCCCTTTTCCTGTGAAAACTGGACTCAACTTCTAAACCTAGGTTCCAAAGACTTGCAGTTGGTTCCATCCAGGCATCTCCTAAGTACTGTTTGATCTTTCTCTACAGATTTTGCACCACAAGGTCAGGAGATAAAAATGTCTTCAAATGTTAAGCTCTTTTTATAATCACATTCTTCCACCTTACACTTGGCAGAGCATCCAACTTCTTACTTTGTTCTGATGCTTGAGGTCATTTGACCTGAACACTTTGATCTACCTGTCAGTTTGTGACTAACAACTATCCCTTATGCTTCCCTTGGGTCCCAAAGAAAGGAGAGTGGGTCTCTGCATCAACGTTTATAGCCCCCACTAAAGTACTGGTTAATGTTATTTTGGTTTCATTTAACTTAATGTACCTCCAGCTAGTTTGGGCAAAGATTGATTTAGCCAAGAAAGTTCCAAAAAAAAAAAAAGAAAAAGAAAAAACAAGACCTAGGAAGACTTGGCAGTAGAACATGTGGTTCTTTCCTTTGGGATGGTGCCTTAAAATGATAGCACCAGAAATAAGAAGTCTCTGCTCAAGTTTCAAAACCTCAGAAGAGACAATCTGATTGGCTAGCTTGTTTCAGAGGCCCCTCCATAGACCAATCCCAGTGGAGTGAGGTGAGGTTAGGGTCTGTTCCTGGAAGAAAGGGGAGCAAAGGTGCTGGATAAATAAGAGTAGTATGAAAGTAGGACTGGACCTAGAGGGTATTGTGCTAAGTGAAATAAGCCAGGCAGAGAAAGACAAATACCATATGATTCCACATATATGGGGAATCTAAAACACAAAACAAACGAACTAACAAAAACAGGAACAGACTCATAAATACAGAAAACAAACTGGTGGTGGCCAGAGAGAATGAGAGTGGAGGGATGGGCAAAATAGAGAGGATTAGGAAGTACAAACTTCTGGTTATAAATAAGTCATGGGGATGAAAAGTGTGGCATAGGGAATAGAGTCAATGATATTATAATAACATCATGCAATGACGTATATTAATTACACTTATCATGGTGAGTGTAGCATAATACACAGAATTGTTGAATCGCTACTTTGTGCACCTGAAACTAATATAACATTGCATATCCACTGTATTTCAATAATAAAAGTTAAAAAATAGAGTAGAACCGCAGTGATACTGACAAACTCTTCCCTCCTGACTTTTCCTTAGCTGTCTCCCGTTTGTTTATCTGATTATTAGTGTCTCTCTTTCAGTTGGTTATTCCTTTTTGTCTTCAAATGAGCACAGATGTCCCCTAGTTCCAAAGAGAATTTTCCTAACTTTGTAAACTTTACTTCTCATCTTTGTTTTTTCCTTTCCATTCATCAAAATTTTCTGTTAAACCATCCATCTGGGTTCTCAGGCAGCTGTCTTGTCTCTAAAGAAAACTTGCTTCTCTTATTCCTATTCACCTTCTTTGCTCTCTCAAATCCTGTCTCGTTACCAGAAAGCCTTCCTTGCCTCCCTACTGATGCAAATCAAAAGCTTCTAAAACACCATTTGGTTTCAGCAACATTATTGAATACATCAAATGCTATCTATTTGAATTTTATTGATTTTATAGCTTTTTAATTTTGCCTATTTGCTTTTTTTTTTTTAAACTAGGCTCTACACTTGGCATGGAGCCCCAACGCGGGGCTTGAACTCACAACTCTAAGATCAAGACCGGAACTGAGATCAAGAGTTGGATGCTTCATCAGCTGAGCCACCCAGGCGCTCCTCTTATTTGCTTATTTGTTGTTGTTTTATGGTTGCTTGAGAATAATAAGAGGTTTATAACATGCTTCTATGTTTGTACATATTTAAATAGTATTACGATAAAAATAATTCAAGTCAACCCTGGGAGTCTGAGAGAACAATTTTCTTTAAAAAAAGGTCTTACATGAGAGACAATGGACTCTGAAAAACAAACTGAGGGTTCTAGAGGGGAGGGGTGTGGGAGATGGGTTAGCCTGGTGATGGGTATTAAAGAGGGCACGTTCTGCATGGAGCACTGGGTGTTATACGCAAACAATGAATCATGGAACCCTGCATCAAAAACTAATGATGTAATGTATGGTGATTAACGTAACATAATAATAAAAAAATAAAAAATAAAAAAGGTCTTAAGTTTCAGGAAATGTAGGTCTATGATAGCAATTTATTGCTTAATCACAGTATTTCCTGGTAGGGATTTGAACCTCACCTAGTGATAGTCCCCACAAAAGCACTATAAATTCTTCAAAGGTAGGGAAAATGAGGTCTCTATCATTGTGTATCTACCTCCAAATACCCAGTAGCATCTCAAAACTAGATTTTATTGAGTGGACACAGGGAAGCTTTGATTTTGAAGAATTGTATGAAATTTTTTTATAGGTAAGAACTATCTTTTATTGAGTGCTAATTCTTATTCAGTGCCAGGAATTGTACTAGCTCTTTAGAGTATCTCAGTTTTCCCAATAAACTAAGAATAGGATCTAATTAAGATAACCATTTTACAGATGAGAAAACTGAGGCTCAGAGAGATTAAACAAATTGCCTAAGGCCATATACCCAGGAAATACTAGAGCTGAGACTGCATATGAAACAATTGTTAGAGAACTCAGAGCAAAACTCTTACAGTATAATTTTCATGATAATTTAAAACTCTTTCTTTGGTAAGATTTATATTTAATTCAGTCCTTAGTCTGTAAAAATATTGATAGATTTATTTGTTTTTCTCACTGAATATTTGGAAAATGATATAAAATTAGTCAGTGTTTATATAGTCATGGATACATTTCCCCTTAATACATTTATACTGTTACTACCAGCATTGAGTAATTTATACTCACTTAGTCAAACAACTTTGTTTAACTTTGCACTTGATAAGAGGATATTTTAACAGTTCAGACTGTATTTTGTAATATAGGAAATGACATGCCAACACATCGTTAACAGCACATTTCTGCCCATTGACTTTCCATCTAGAACAAGGAAATATGTGTTGTGGTGAGTACTGTACAGAGAATCACTGTCACTAATATTTCAACCAGTGAGTAACTATATAAAACACTATAAACAAAATCTTAGTATAAACAGAAGAGGCATGTCTCAGCTCAATCTTTGCCTGATAATTGCTATATTTATCAATTTTTAGGCAAATATACATTATAAAAAATCATTCCCAAGACTTTAATTCCAGGACTTTAACTCTTAATGACTTTGTTTCACATTCTTGATAGCACGGATTAGCTCATTGGAAGAAGAGAGGGCTGTGTGGTTAGTGAACATTAATGCATACCTTGGTCATGGCTGGGTTTTCCACTCCTTATGGCTATAGTCAAATGTGTGGTCAAGACCACTGTGCCCATCAATTATGCTACTCTTGATAATTTTTTTAAGAGAGAGCCTAAGAGTTAGAGTGGCCTTTATTCTAAGGAATAAATATTTAAAGAGAGGGATTTACTTTCCATGTTGTAAGGAAAAGAATCCAAAATTCTTATCACGGTCTAGAAGTTCCTACTTTAGACCAGCCTAGGTAGCACCATTTGCCTCTCCTTGACAACCTGTGTAAAAAATGCTGTTTCCTCTGCTTGAAGCACTCTACCATTCCCCTGACTGCCCTGTGTTATCCCTACTCATTCCTCAGATCTCAAGTGAAGGTTTACTTCCTCAGAGAAACCCTCCTCAGCTAAGTCAGGACCCTATCATAGTCTTCCATTGCAAGCTGAACTCTTATTTGGTAGCATTTACGAGTAGAACTGGGTATTTATTTTGAGAGCAGGTACTTTGTCTGACAGACAAAAGAACAAATCTTCTTTCAAGTCTACCTGGAGAGGGAGAGAAAGAAAGGGAAAGAGACACAGAGACAGAGACTGAGAAGGGGAGGAGAGAGGAAGGCAGAAAAGTATGATATAGTTTGCAGGGAGAAGCAAAGCCAAATGATGGCTCTCAGAGAGAAAAGGGCGAAAGCATGGCCACTAGGGATCCTACACATTCACCAATTTTTGTGTAGTCCAACCTACATTTCCTGCTTATGACAGAGGTTGCTACTGCTCACCAGTACCTACATTCTCCTCTTATTCCTGGGCACACACTTAGCCTACATTTCTAAGCCTCCCCTGCTCTTAAGTCATACTATGTGACTGAGCCCCTGCCAATGGCAGAAGGAAGGTTTACTTCCAGACGTGTCTCCCTAATTCTCCAGTGAACTCTCTTGTCTATAGGGGACCCACTTCACTTTCAGACCTCAACCTCAGAGTAAAACATTATTACCAGCTATATTTAGATGTATATAAATACATGTATGTATAAATATACATAAATATAAGAAATATAATAGCTTAAAGCATATCTATATCTTATATATAAATTAATAACATATTATATAATATATACTTTAAACTATTATTTTTAATGTTTCATATACATTTATTTTATATTTTACGCAAATATACTTCCATGTAAACATAGAAAAAGGTTAATTTTGAAACAGGACATAAAACAAGAATGACTTTAAGTTCATTTATGTGTTGAATTGTAAATCATTCTAATTAATCTAGTCTGATTAGTATAGGATTTATATCACAGTGGATCTTTTAGCTCACATTCATTCTATTTTGATATATCCCAACTTAAATTCAACTCTCCTGATACCAATTAGAGAGACCTTTTCCATTCTCTCCCTTACATCCTCCCAGGCATCTTTTGTGCTTCCAAACCCTGCCGATTCGTGTGTGTGTGTGTGTGTGTGTGCGTGCGTGCGCGCGTGCAGTATGTGCACAAGTGGCTTCTGTGGGAAATGACCCCAGGGAGCAGGTGTGAGAGACAGGCGGGGAGTGCCACAGAGAAGGTGGGACAGATAATATAAAGCCACCACTCCGTGTGACCATGCAGGGTCCTCTGGGACCTCCCAAGGAGCCTTATGAAATGCATCTCAGAACCGTCTGCCAAGGGGTACAAAAGGGGGACGGATTTCTCCCGAGGCACCCATCATTCATTGTGTACCATTCACTTTTGGATTTGCTTCTTAATGGTCCTGAGGCAAAACTGTCTGGTTGCACAGATGTTAATTATTTGAGACTACTCTTAATTAGTTGTGTGAGTTATTCATTCTGGAACCATGACAAAAAAACCTCAGCTGCTTTGGTCCCTGAAGACATAACCTCAGGAGCTTTCCAGGAGCTTGGTTTATGACCCCTTCCCCGTGTCTCTCCCTTCTTGAACCAGAACATTTCAGCTTAGTCAACCTCACAGAGGCCACCCCCCATGGGGACCTTTAAAATTAAATGCTCAGGATGTACATGATTTTTAAAAGCCCCTTGCACATCCAAGCTAAAAGCTTCAGTGCTGCTGCCCAATGAAATTATTCAGCTCCAAATCAAATGGCACTGGGGAGGACCTGGTCTTCTCTGACTGTGAGCTGACCATTCATTTTCCTTTGACTTGTAATTTCCCTTGCTCCGGTGATTTGCGCATTGCGCTATGCAGTGTATTAAGCATGTTGGCTTGCTTCACTATCATCTAAATAATTAAAGCTTTATTGAGGAGAGCACCGTACAGATTAGCGCATTAAATACTAATCTGCTTGTTCATTACAGTCTCCACACACAAAATTGGGAGGTGGGTATGCCACAGCTCATAGTAAATTACCCGTTCCTCATAGAATACTCATATGGATAAAGATGGTTGCATAGGTGGTCATTTTGAAAGGGTTTACTGGAAGACAATGCTGGTGCATTAATCTGGGAACCCGCAACAGAACAATCGGTAGCAACAAAGCTTCCTTCACGCTGAAGACCAGCTCCAGGCAGGAAGAAATGAAGCACTCCAGGTAATAAAATATATGCAAGGGAAAAATGATTTCCACTGGAGTTTTACCAGGAGGGGAAATAGACTGGTGCTCATTTTAAAGAAGTTCAGAACCAGCATTCTTTTTATGAACTTGGTATGAGTGCTAGATTGGCATGAGTGAAAGGAGAGCATGATCTATTATAATCACAATTGAAATTCTGCTTTACAAAATACAGTGGATCATTAAAAAGAAAGAGGTAGTTTTTTTATATATCACCATGGAAAGATATCCATGATCCGATAAAAGGATAAACAAAGAACAGAGTAACAGGCATAATATAATCCCATTTTAATAAAATCAAATTATTTAATACTTTATATACAGTGTACATATGTTTATGAATGTATGAAATAATGTCTGGAGGGTCACACTTCAGCTATTTGGGTGTTTGCTTTGGGAGAAGCAGTTGATATTAGGGGAGGGGAGAGGAGGAGAAGCTTTTATTTGTTATATTAGACCAAAATTTAAAAAATAAAGACAAACACATTGTAAAAATTAGCCAAAGAATTTTATTATTGTAAAACATTGTTATTACAATTGAACTAGAGTCCTAAAACGTTTGGCAACAAAGGAATATTAGGGAAAACTGATTTAGATTTCATAGTTTTCAGAAAAATCTTAGAGTATTAAACTGCAGACTTAAAGGAAAGTGTTTTTCCAGAAATCTAGTTTATTTTCCCCACCTTTCTCTGAAATATTCCTCTTATATATATAAAGAAAGCAGCCAGTAATTTAAGAGGAAGCAGGCATGGGTTTGGAGTCAAGGGGAATGAGGTTGAAATCCTGCCTGCACTGTTTATTAATTGTGTGACTTGGAGCAACACACTTAATCTTACTAAGCCTCTGTTTTCTTACCTGTAAAATGGGAAGGATAACAAAACTGGTTCATTATAAAAATTAAGATATTGTCTATAAAGGGCTTAGCCTACTGGAAGATGTAAAATAGCACACAATAAATGTTGGCCATTTGTAGGTGTTGTAGAATATATTATTGTCCCGAATTGCCTGTCTACCTTCCAAGGGAAGTTTATGTATCTCAACCTTGTTGAACTCAAGAGTGGCCAAATGACTTGCTTCTGCCCATGAATCACGGATAGAACTCTGGCTTCCAAGACGACCCATTAAGAGTCAGCTCCTTCTTCATTTTTATCCTCCTTTGTCTCTCCTACAACAACCATGTGTCAGATAGAAGCTGTTGCAAGAGTTTGAATTTTGGAGTGGAGACATGGAACGCACAGTCAATCAACAATAGCCCTGATGTGTAGCATGAATGAGAAATAAACGTGGATGGTGAAAGTCAGTGAGGTTTTGGATTGTTTGTTACTGCAGCTAAACCTGCCTTCCCTGGCTGATACACACACCTTCCCTTCTGGCTAAAAATTTCTGGGCAGGTTTTTATTTTTTGTTTGTTTTTTGTTTGTTTTTTTGCTATTTACGGTTAGAGCTCTTAGTTGTAAACACCAGAAATATCTCTACTTCGTTTAAGTAGAGATATAGTTTATTGAACAATTTTAGATGGTTCACTACGTGTCTGGATGGCCCATAATAAAGCTGGGTTTACTCAGCCAGGAAAAATGACCAAGTTATTTTGCATGCCGGCTTCAACAGAGACAACACAGCTGATGTGTTTGGCCATAGGCTTTCATTTGCACTGCCTGTGTTTGACCCTGATCCAAACCCTTCCACTGGACCCTCTACCATTCATTGGTAGCTGGAAGTGTCTGCCACCACCTCCCCAGAAGAGAGTCGACCAGGTGCTGCATCTGATTGGCAAAGCCTACATCATATGCCTACATTTAGATACAAGGGAGGCTGGGAAAGTGTATTCCTGGCTTCCACTTTGGGGAGATGCAAACTCAGAAAGTAGACCATTCCTCAAACACAGAGAAGGGTTCAAATATTAGGGATGACAAAACGCAATAGGCACATACATGCCACAAAGCCCTATTAAGAAATGAACAGCTTGCTATGGTATAGAAGTGCCTGGGTTAAGGCAGTGAAACACTAGCCGCACATGACTATTTACATTTCATTTAAGTGAAATTAAAAATTCAGTTCCTCCACCTCACTAATGCATTTCAAGTCGTCCATTGCCAAGTGTGGCTAGTGGCTAATGTATTAGAAAGTGTGGTTATAGAACATTTCCATCATTGCAGAAAATGCGTTTGCACAGTGCTGATACAGAGACTGGAGCTTGATATTGTCTTGAAATAATAATCTGCAGTGTAGAGAGATGGCTGCTGGTGCAGTGAAGGGGGCAATAGTGAGGGGCCACAGGCTCTGTTTCCACAGACAACCCCACCCCTTTGTGGCATTAGGCAGGTCTTTTAGCCACTTCAAGTCTTGATTTTTCCCATCCATCAAACAAGGGCATGGTAATTGTCATGGAGTCAGTCCCTCCAGGCAGCCCCCAAATAAGACTCCTGTAATTGGCCTCCTGCTGACACTTGTACTGGGCAAGTTTCTGGATCACAGGGCCAGGTAGTGATGAGGAATGGGTGAGGGGTGGATTTCTACTCTACAGATGAACACTTAAGGATCGTAACCTTGGCCCCTTTTCTCTCTCTCAGGTGGGTACCTTCTTGTCCCATTTCCTCAGCAGAGCTGAATTCACCATGATCTTGGCCAAGTGTGAAGGAATTTCCAGGCTAGCAGTACATATGGATAAGGATAATTATCAACCACCATCTCATGTGGTATAGATAGCAGTTTCATTTCCTGGTGGTGTTTGGCTTTTGCCTCACTGCCATTGAAAACAAAAATGGTAGACGCCGGGATGGCTCAGTCAGTTAAGCGTCTGCCTTCAGCTCAGGTCATGATCCCAGGGTCCTGGGATCGAGCCACGCATCGGGCTCCCTGCTGAGCGGGGAGCCTTCTTTCCCCTCTGCCTCTTCCCCCGACTCGTGCTCTCTTGTTCTCTCTCTCACTCTTGCTCTCAAATAAATTTTTAAAAAATTTTAAAAAAAGAAAACAAAAATGGATGCCTATAGCTTTCAGCCCTGTTCTTTCTTGCTGATTGACCCAACTTTATATCCAAGGCTATGGTCTTTTTCTTATCCTCCTTTCCCAGCCCTAGAGGTCAAGGGTTTTTTTGTCTGAGTAACAGTTAGCAACAAGACTCTAGGTAACAAAAAGACAAAAACAAAACAAAGAGCCGGTTCTTTCATCCTGAATCCATTCACTTTTTTCCATCTTCACTGTCACCATCTCCTGGTCCAAGCCACCACCATCTCTCATTAGATCACCTACTGGATGGCCTCATTGATTACTGAATTAAATAAAGTCTTTAACAAAGGCTTATTTTATATCTGTGTGAGAATCATGATTTTTATTTTTATTTTTTTAAATTGTTTAACACAACATTCCAGCTGCTTAGATGTTTCAACACTCCATAAAAGTTGGTTCTTCACCCAGCAGCCAAAGTGGTCCTTATCAGATGGGTAAACAGAGCCTGCATCTCTTTGGCTTTAAAACCCTTTCATAGTCCCCTATTCCCCTTAAAATAAAGTCTAAAGTCACAGCTTGGTCCCTGGGCCATGCAGGATCTGAGTTCTGACTACTTCTATCTCATCTCCTATTATTATCCCTCTCAATCAGACTATAGGAGAAACCTCGTGCTTCCCTGGAAAGCTATACATTATCTAGACTTTAGAGGACACTCCTCCAGGATATTTGATTCTGATTCTGTGGAAGCTATTTTCACAACCCTGTGAGTTGGCAATGCAAAATAATTCTTGCCTCTAGACATGCAAATCTGTTCTGTCCAGCAGAAGTATGATTGCCCTCCTTTCTCACCTGTGGAAGAAGTTAGTTTTGCCTCCCTTTGCATGTTCATTTCAACATTCTTTTACTCCATATAAATATGTGGTGTTGTGACTTCTTTGAACCATTGATAACATCTGCCAGGTTCCATCGCTGATTAATAAATTAAATAAAATCCTTACCAAATATTTCTCTTATACCTGTATATAGTCATACTTTTATCCTTTTTAGAAATTATCATTGAACACTCCATTCCAGCCACTTGGGTCTCCTTTTTTCTCAACTAGTCCAGTTTATTCACATCTTGGAATCTCTGTACTTGTTCTCTTCATCCCCAATTCCTTGCTCTAAGGTTCTTCCATCGTTGACTGGTCTTTATTCAGGGATCAGTTCAAATGTCACCTCCTCAGAAAGATCTTCCCTTGTCACTCCCACACTTCATCAATACCAGTTCCTGCCTAATGTCGTCTCGGCAAAATTTAAGCTGAGGTAAGACCATTGGGACCGACCTTCTGCCAGCAGAATTCTCTTGGGTATGTGTTTCCAAACATTCTCCACCACCCAAGGTGAGGCCATCCCTTTCCACTCTTCCTGGGTACTCTCTGCAGTTTCTTCTTGCCTCAAGTTCCTACCTTTTATCCTTCTACTGGTTGCCCCTTCTCAGCTCAGCCTCTCCCAGGGACACTTTACAAAAAAGGCACATTACTTAGTAGTTAAAAGCAAGGGTTCTGAGATCAAATGAAATCTGAATTTGATCCCAGCTGTGTCACTTACTACTTATGTGAGCTTAGGCAAGTGTTTTAAACTCTCTAAACTTCAGTCTTCTTATCTAAAAGGGGACATTACTAATACCTTTAACTCCAAAATTTTCATGGAGATCCAAGTAGATAATGCATGTGAAGAATTTAACCAATAAGTGGCATAGAATAAATGCTGAGAAAATTAAGACTGTTGGCGTCATTTTATTCTACCTTGATTCTTGAATGCTTCACTCCTGTTTCATCTTCTCTCTGGAGACGTTACAAAGGAATTACATGAGAGGTCGTAGAAAGTAAGGTTTTTGAACTTGAAATGTGAAAGTGTATTCCGTACTTGGGGTAAATAACTTATATGGTCCCTTCCTGTGGGAGATGTTGACAGAGGGTAACTGGGACATCTCTCTCTCTCTTTACATGGAGTGTCCCTGGGACAATGGGGTTGACACTGTCTCCCTTGGGAATTCTTCTGAGGCCTTCTCATTCTAGGCTTCTAAGAACTAAGGCAGTATTATCTTCTATCTTATCTCCTATTATATGGGACAGTGGGTAAGATAGAAAGGAGTTCATTTTAATTTTAAGTTTAGTAGAAAATATTTGTGGAAGTAAAAGGACATTGACAAAAGAGATGGGAAGAAGTCTAATGAAAGACAGAGGAGTTCAGCATTTGGAAAATGGCTTGGTGGGGTGGGGGGAACTGACATCAATTTTCATTTCAAAGTGAAGGATGGAATTAAATATGCCATAAAGCCATCCTTTGCTCCCTAGCCAGCGTATTGACTAGCAATGGCTGTGCTCCTAGAAAAGGAAGCATATGGTCACATTCCCACTCAGAAATACCTGATGGCCAAGACATATACACGTTAACCTTATGTCTGCAAGTAATATATGAGGGCTGCTCATGAGGGCTGCTCATTTTCATTCTTCCCATGCTTATGATTCTCAAATAGAATGCGAATTCTGCAATCCTGTATTTTTGCTCATGAGTGCCCAACTCAGGTGAACATTTTCTCTCAGTCTTTATTTCTCACTCATGGTATTTTCTCTCTCAAGATTCTCCCCAGAAAAGGTTATGGGATGCATATCTGGAGCTTCGTTTGCTGGTAAATTATGACCAAATCTATCTACTAATGAGCTGGGTTTGATGCATATTTCTGTTCCCATAAATGAGTGGGATATATGTAATAAATTATGTCACATTCACATGTATGTTTCTTTTCACCCTTTTGTACACAGAATATAATTTTTTTAATGGTGGAAAATGGGAGCGGGTGGCCGATCTCAGGGATAAGAGAGAGTAGAAGATGCCATTGAACCCAAGGTGATCCCCTTCCACAATTAGAGGGATACATGGTGTATACCTGGTACTGATAAGCTGAAAAGAAAACATGGTCACCCACTTTGGTTGCTTCATTTCTCTCTGAGCCACCATGATCCTGAGCCACATTTCATGGAACAAACCCTGGATTGTTTGCGGTGGAATTCTTGTCTTGGTGGTGGTCCCTAGGATAAATCATACATTCTCTGCAATTCCTTTTTTTTTTTTCATCTGTGAAACAAGAGGAGGAATCAAATTATCTCTTCATTTGTTTTGACCCTAATGTCAGTTCTGCATGCTGGCTATCCTTTGCTTACTTACATAGAAAAAAAATGATTTCACTAACATTTGAGCCTGAATTGGAGGGTTAGAACAAAGACTTTTACAATCCATTCTTTTATTTTAGATGTGATGGAAGTTTCCAACAAAAGAGCAATGATGAAATCAATCATAGTATAGCTTACATATAATTAAGCGGTAATTAAAAGTGACACTTGCAAAGAGCTTTAGGGGCCTGGAAGAATGCTCTCTATATAATGGTAAGTAAAGAAAACAATCAGAAACAAAACAGCATAAAGAGAATTAAAGCAATGATAAATATTATAGAAGATCCATGCCCACATTTTAACAGTGCTTGACTTCTGCTGGTGGAATTATGGCTGAACCTTTTTCAACTTCTTAAATATTCTTTTTATATGCTATTCACCTCCTTCAAGGAGCATGTTCTATTTTCTAGTTCAAGGCATGTCCTTTGAATAGTTTTCCCTAGCCCTGGATTTCTTTGGAATCGACGGTTCCATGTGACAAATGTCAGGAATCTGAAAAACAGCCAGCCAGCTGAGTTGGAGATACAGCCTCTGGTCACTCAACAGGGCAAAGTACTCTCAACTAAATAGCTATTGAATCCCTGGCCTTGGTGTTATGAGGGCCATGCCCTCCAAAGGAACTAGACATCCATGCATGACTTTTACAGTATTAAAATTGAATGGGTCTCCCTGAGCTAGAAATAGGCCATTGACACTGCAGGTAGTTCAGTTGCAATTCAGGTGTTTCAAGGAACTTATTTATGATACAATATTCTTCTTCTACTAAAGGAGAATACACAGTGCCAGAATTAAGTGTCACTAGGCATTTATTGGATGTGTGCTTTGTGCCAAGCCTTGTGCTACGCACTGAGGATATAGGATGAATAAGATCCCGTTCCACTCATCAAGGAACTCACAGTCTAGTACTTGATACAAACATAAAAACAAATAGTTGGGCTGCCATGTGATAAGAGTGATGATGGGAACGGGCACAGGGAACTGTAAGAACTCAGAAGGGCACTTCTGAGTTAACCGAGAGATGGGGAAGACTATGAGAATTCTCCCTAGAGGAAAAGGTCCTTGAGCCAAGTTGTACCAAATGCACAGCAATTGGTCTGGTGGAGAACTGAGGAGAGAAAAGGAGCATGCCAGGCAAAGAAAACAGCATAAGCAAAGTCCAGAGGCAGGAAACATCATGGAGAAAGACCCTAAAAGCCATGCAGCTTTGCTGAAGTGCCAAGTGGAGGCAGACAGCAGTGAGAAGTGAGAACAGAGAGGAACAGAGGGGCCAGATTAAGCAGGAGCTTATGCACCCTGTGAGGAGAATAGACAAGACCAAGGGAAGGTAAACTAGGGCCTACTAGCCAAATTTGGACTGTCATTGGTTTTTGAACAACCCATGAGTTGCAAATGGTTTTCACTGTCTTAAGTAACTATCTTTTAAGTATTTATATAAGTGCCTACATAATGTCTTCAATTTTGTGTAGGTCTGCAAAGCCTAAAAGATTCACTAGATGGTCTTTAAGAAAAAATATCCTGGAATATACCCTGAAAGTGATAGGAAATCATGGGCTTGGGACATGGGCTGGGGAGTGAGCTTGAAAAACAAGACAGGCATCTGGGGGATAGCTGGAAGGCTGCTGGGGTGAAAGATGAGACATGTGTTCATTATGGCAATGCTAAAGAGAAAGTAGAAGTAGATTTCTGAGAAGGATCCAGAGTTCAATTTTGGATGTGTTACCCTAAAAGTGCCTAGGGACATGTGCATAGAGAAGTCTGCCAGCTGTTGCATATATAAATCTGAAATGCTCTGAAGCGAAGTCAGGGCTGAGCAGCTCTAGTCTTAAGAGGCATCAGCAAATAGGTGGAGACTAGAAATATGTAAGTGGATGAGATCATCTGGATTAAGTATATCAGTTAAGTGAGGCGGTCAGAGAGCCATAGGCAGAATCTTGGGGACCACCATATTTAAAGTTCTGGAGTTGGATGATGAAATCAGAAAAGAGCGAAGAATGAGTAGGCACAGAGGTGAAAGGAGAACAAGGCATGTGTTTTCATGGAAGCCAAAGAAGTAAAGAATTTCAAGAAGGAAAGGTGGATCAATAAATATTTCCAAAGCAGCAGACTTCCATAGTGCTAAGGACTGAACAGATGTCCTTTGGATTTGGCAAGTGGGATAATTTGGTAAAGTTACAGAATTTTCCATAGAGGAGACTGGATTTTTTTAGAAGAAAGGTTGGATGAAATTTTCCCACGTAATTTCTGTCTAGATTCCTGAAGTTACTTGTTGATCTTGAGGTTTATAGCATCATGGGATTTGTTCATTGTCATTTGTAAGAAATGTTCAAAGAGCACCATAAAGGGTATTTAAACAACCTGAATTAAGTGAGTGGATCAAGCACTTGAATCATTATGTTTGAATTAGTGTTGAAATTATTGTCCCAGTAGGTCTTATAGGTGCCTCATACAAAGATATTATGACTTGCCAAAAGAATAATTAACACACATGCACACACACACACAACTTTAAAATTAAAGAAGCAGGTGGTTAATTAAACAAGAAGGCTAACAATGATCTTGCCAGCTACCAGCTGTGAATCCCTGGAGAACAAGGAAACAACCAAAATTAAGAATGCAATGATGAATAAGTTTGAAAAAAATTAAGAAAGCAAAGTACTGGTAAAGAAATATGTTGGAATATTAACAAGTAGGTGAGTTTAGGAGCAGTCTTTCTTTTGCTGGCCCAGAATCCCCTGCAGATATAAATCCCAAACCTCCCTACTGGGGAGCCACCCTCCTTTCACTTCCGGTGGTTCAAGACAAACAGATGCCATTGGCAGCTCTAGGTGGAGTCATGCCCAACTTCTGGCCAGTGAGGGCCCTCATCTCCCATTCCCCAGTGATAGCTTCGGAGATGGGCTCCCGCCCAGCCTAAACCAATGAGAATCAGGCGTGGGTGTTTCCCTGGCACAGGCTGGAAAGAGCCGTTCCCTTTGCCTTGCGATTGCTAAACCAATAGTGTGCACTCAGAGAGCCACTGATGACCAAGAATAAAGCTTCCAAAGAGGGAAGTAGAGTTAAGAGAGGGAGAGAGGCACTTTCCCGATGACATCGTCTAGGTCACCAGATCCAGCCATGCCAGAAGCAAGGCCTGGACGTTTCAATTACAACCACCAAAAGAATTTCCCTTTTATCCTTGAGCTGGTTTGATTTCAGTTTCTACCATGTGCAGTCAAAATAGTCCAGATCGATAAGCCAAGCTAGGATATTTAGGTATGGAATGCAACTGGCTCTAAGGTATCCCAAAATTATAACTTTTGTATGCTCCAAAATATGACCATTAACTTAGTCAAGGGTTTTTTGGTTTAAAGCAGGGAAAACACTAAATTTGCTCAAATGAAGAGGGGTTCATTGCATCAGGCTAACAGTCATTCACTAAACCCAACGGCAGGAATTAAGGTCAGTCATCACAATGGAGAATAAATGACCTCTAGAAAGATTTCAGAAGTCAAGAGAGCGGGCGCCTGGGTGGCTCAGTCATTAAGCGTCTGCCTTCGGCTCAGGTCATGATCCCAGGGTCCTGGGATCGAGCCCCGCATCGGGCTCCCCGCTCAGCGGGAAGCCTGCTTCTCCCTCTCCCACTCCCCCTGCTTGGGTTCCCTCTCTCGCTGTGTCTCTCTCTGTCAAATAAATAAAATCTTAAAAAAAAAAAAAGAAGTCAAGAGAGCTATTCACTCTTCTCTCTGCTTTGGGATTCAGAGGATATGTCTATTGCTCCATAAACATCCGTTCTGTTCTCAGTTTACCTGGTGCCTAAGAAACCATCCCAATGTGACTTCATTCATTACTGATGCACATAAAGAAAGCTCAACACCTGCAGGTAACTGACCCAATCTTCCCAATATTTTCAAGTACCAGTTCTGAATACGGGGAGGGGGGTGCAGGGGGAGAATGAATTCGATTAACCTCATCTAGCATGTGTCAACATCTGATCCAATCAGCTGTGACAAAATGGTGATGTTCCCAGCTCTATTGCCCAGAGGGCAAAGCAGTTATTACCCCCTAAACTTACAGAATCAGAAAATGAAAAAGACATGAAGAAGCACAGTGACACAGTAAGAAAAGCCCAGGATATGTAACTCAAGTTCCAGGCAGAACTGGCTGAGTGGTTTTCAGTGGTTCACTCCCCTTCTTGGAGCCCTAGAGCCTCTATTCTGCCATGCTTAAGCTCTCCATGCAATCAACACTATTGAATGAGATCATGTGCCTGAAAATGCTCTGTGGGAAAAAAAATCAGTTATTTGAATCAGTGTGTTCAAAACACAAGTCCTGAATGAATGCATAGAGTAGAAAGACCGTAACTTTGGAGTCAGTTATATGGACTCCAAATCCCAACAGTTAATTCACCTCCAGCCGTGGGACCTGGGGCATGCTCTCTGAATATCTTTTCTTCATCACAGAACAAGGATAATAATATCTAGCTTGCTGGGCAAATGTAGAAATTAAATAAAGTGTCCCCAGATATGAATTACCCAGCCTAGTACCTATGGCACTCAGTAAATACTAATCGTCATCCTTATTAGTTATTAAGGCACATTATTATTATTTATCCCCAGGTGTTTCCACCCTTAAGCTAAAATTTTTTCATGGCAATGCTTTAAACAATCACTTCTGTTGGAAAAAGCTCTGTGTCAAAAGATTCCCTTTACACGCTGGTTCCAAACCATTCCAAATACCTGGAGGTCTTTTTAGAAATACCAATGCCTGGGTCCCACTATACACTGACTGAATCAGCATCCCTATTTTTAAAAGCCCGACAATGAAAGATAAAAATCTCACTAAATGTTTGTAGAATGAACATGTGAATGCACGAACAAATGAGCAAGTGAGAGAATTCTACAGTGAATGCAATATGTTTATAATCGATTGAGGCAAAAACGTTAAATTATGTCCTCTGATTTAGAGTTTAAAAGTAGAGTAACACACAAATAGAATGCTTAGAGCAGAGACATGAAAGAGTCATGGTGGCCATATCAAAATACAGACGCTTGTGTGCTGGTAGTGTTTGTGCTTTCTTCGGTTGGTTAGATCATTGTTGGCAAACCAGATGTTGTCGGTGAAAAGTGCATTACTACAAAAACACATGGAACTGTATAAGACTGCTGTTCGGGGACACAGGCATTTGCTTCCAGGATGAAAATACCTCCTCTTATCTGCTGCTGGGTTTGCTTTGCATTTGTTTTCTTAGATACTCATGCCTTCATGGAGCTGTTGACAGACTAGAACGCCCCTACCATTTATATTCGGTGAGCATTTCCTTCTTCTCCCTGATAAAGCTCTTGAGATTTTGAGTTTCATTTACAACTGGCATGCAGACCACTTCTTTTTCAAGCACTTAATCCACCAAGTACTGCAAGTCAAAAGGAAAGGAAAGAGCTTTATATAGACCCCCCCTCAGCTCAGTTTAACCCATACAAGGTCAGAGGGAGGAAAAAAGTCCTCACATAATCATTAATCAAAACTCCGAACTGCGAAGTATAATTGATATGCCCTGGCAGTGTAGCTCAAAACTACAGGTTGGAAGAGATTAAATATTTTAAGGCCTAGCAGCATATGAATTTCGGAAATGGAGACCCTAAGGAAATAAGCAATGAATTAAGAGGATTTTCAGTTGAAATATAACATAGCTATTGGAAGAAGAAAAAGAAAATTGGTTTCATTTTTATTGAAAGTGAGTAAGTTAGTCTGCTAGAGAAATTGAGAGAATAAGGAAAAAATAAAGTAGTAAATTAAATTGGATTCACAAGTCACTCTTTAAAATGATCGTATGAATGAGTGAAAAGGGAAGGTTCTGAAGAAACACCCGAGGCTGTTAGGAAACACAGGGACTCAATGGGATCAGACACACCACTCATCGGGGGTCATGGGGTCAAATGTCTACAGGGCCTTTGAATGAAGGGGTTTGTGTATAATATAAAAGGGAGAGCAGGAAACTTAGGCAAAATGGATATGAATACCATATTTTAGAAAGTATCCACCACTTAGTATCAGTAGTGTCAACATGTTGGATATAAGCCCACAGCCACTACTCTTTTAAAGAGAAGTTAGAAAGGCAGATTTTTTTAAATAAAGGTCTCCCAGTTTAAATGCTGCAAACAAAATCAAATATTTTAAGAATACCAAATTAGCCACAAAACATGTCTGTGAGCTGGAGGCCCATGGGCTACCATTTTGAGAATTCTGGTGTATGGATTGGTATGTGTAGTCATTGTACCCTTCCAGAACTGTTTTTTTTTTCTAAGATCTTATTTATTTATTTGAGAGAGAGAGTACGAGTGCACCAGTGGGGTGCGGGACCCGTGGGGAGAGGGAGAAGCAGACTCCCCACTGAGCAGGGAGGCTGATGCAGGGCTCAATCCCAGGACCATGAGATCATGACCTGAGCCAAAGGAAGACGCTCAACCAACTGAGACACCCATGTGCCCCAGAACTGGGTTTTAATCCCATCTACCACACACTAGCTATGAGGACCATGGGGAAATGAACAACTTAAGTGTTCAAAACGGTTGCTTTATCTGTAGCAGGAGAATACTAACACCTTTCTCCCTGGTGTTACCATGTACCCCTGATCCATGGAAAAGGACCATGAATCCAAGGAAAGAAATACTCTTCCAAAGTTTCAAAATATGAAAGAATCTTTAACATAAGAATATATGAAATAAGATATACAAATGGGAAATTTGGAGTCATGATTTACCACATCATGATAAAATAGCTCAAACTGTGTCACATTAGAATGTAAAAACAACAAAAATTACCCCCTCCCCTCCCCCCTCAAAAAACATAAAAACCAAACTAGAAGTTAGCTATGTCTTAGAGTGGTGTTTCTCAATTTTTTCTTCGTTATCACTCCCACCAAGGAACCATTCTAGACATTTTATTGTTCCTAATCACCACTCTCCATAAAAATTTTAATACAACAGATACCCATCATATCTGTTTATATCCCATATGTGTGCCTGCCTGTGCTTCATATACTAAAAGAGGAGGTATCTTAATGGATTGGAATAATTAATATTGTAAAAATGTCCATACTACCCAAAGCCATCTATACATTTAATGCAATTCCTATCAGAACACCAATGGCATTTTTTTTGTTTTTTAAAGATTTTTATATATTTATTTTAGAGAGAGAGAGAGTATAAGCAGAGAGAGGGGCAGAGGGAGAAGCAGACTCCCTGCTGAGCAGGGTGCCTGATGGGGGGCTTGATCACTGGACTCCAGGATCATGACCTGAGGTGAAGGCAGACGCTTAACCAATTTAAACAGAAATAGAAAAAACAATCCTAAAATTCATACAGAACCATAAAAGACCCCAAATAGCCAAAACTATCTTGAGAAAAAAATAAAGCTGAAGATAACCCACATCCCGATTTCAAACTATACTACAAACTTGTCCTAATCAAAACAGCAAGATACTAGCATAAAAACGGACATGAAAACCAATGGAATGGAACCAAGATCTCAGAAATAAACCCACCCATATACAGTCAACTCATATTCAGCAAGAAAGGCAAGAGAATTCAATGGAGAAAAGATAGTCTTTTCATTAAATGATGTTGGGAAAACTGGATATCCATTTGCCTAGGAATGAAACTGGTCCCCTATCACAAAAATTAACTCAAAATGGATTAAAGATTGAAGACCTAAAACTGTAAAATTCCTAGAAGAAAACATAGGGAAAAAGCTCTTTGACATTGGGTTTAGCAATGATTTTTTTTGGATATGACACCAAAAGTGCAAGCAACAAAAACAACAATAAATAAATAGGACAACATCACACTAAAAAGCTTTTTTTTTTCCTGCACAACAAGAGTCTAAAATGAAAAGGCAACTTATGGAATGGGAGGAATAATGGCAAATCGTGTATCTGATTAGGGCCTAGTATCCAAAATACATAAAGAACTCCTACAGCTCAAGAGCAAAAAACTGAATAATCCAATTTAAAAATGGGCAAAGAACTTGAAAAGACATTTTTTCCAATTAGGACATACAGATAGCCAACAGCTACATGAAAAGGCGCTCCACATCACTCCTCATCAGGGGAATGCAAATCAAAACCAAAATGAGATACCATCTCATACCTGTTAGAAAGGCTGTTACCAAAAAGACAAGTAGTAACAAGTGTTGGCCAGGATGTGGATAAAAGGGAACCCTTGTTCACTGCTGGTGAGAATATAAATTGGTACAGCGACTCTGGAAAACAGTATGGAGGTTCTTCAAAAAATTAAAAACAGAACTACCATATGATCCGGAAACCTGTATTCTGATTCTATGCCCAAAGGAAATAAAATCACCATCTGGAAGAGATGTCCGTACCCCCATGTTTATTGTAGCGTTATTTACAACAGCCAAGATGTAAAAACAACATATGTGTGTGTGTTTGTGTGTATATAAAAAATTGAATATTATTCAGCCTTCAAAAGAAGGTAATCTTGCCATATGTGACACCAGAGAGCATTATGCTAAGTGAAGTCAGACAGAGAAAGACAAATACTATATGATCTTACTTATACATGGCACCTAAAAAAGACCAAACTCATAGGAACAAAGTAGATTAGTGGTTACCAGGGGTTGGTGGGGTTGAGGAAAAGGGTACAAATCAACACTTACAGAAAAATGGTAACTATGTGAGGTGGTGGATGTCTTAACTAACTTTATTGTGGTAATCATTTTGCAATATATACGGATATCAAATAACTGTGTTTTACACCTAAAACTAATACAATGTTATGTGTCAATTATGTTTCAGTAAAGCTAGAAAGACAAAACAGAACACCAACAACAAAAGAGTTAATTTCCCTCACCCCTAATCCATATATTCATCTCTTTGGGAATGATAGTCCTGTTGAGAATGCATATTTTTAAAAAAACCCACAACACAGATTGAATTCTGACATTTTTGCCTCACTTTGGAATTAGAGATAACGGATAGAAATCTTATTATTCAATGTCTGGAACAGCATAAATGCACGATAAATTATGGCTATTATAATACATGTTAATAAGATAACATGGAGATTTAACAGGATATTTCTTTGGGGCACTGAGTATCATGAGATGTCCAGAGACATATCTACCTTCTGTGTTTTATTGCCTTGCTTCCCAGATCTTTATGAAGGCAATTTTACAAGACATCAGAAAGTCTCTAGCAATCCCTCTGGAGATATCACTTCCCAGGAAACCATATTCTCTAAGGAATATTAGCAGCATTGCTGTTCTTTGCAATATTTGCAATATTCTGCATATTTGCAAAATTCAAGGGAAAAAAGTACTCTCAGCAAATATATCAAGTAGAAAAGTCATCTTTGCTTAAACTTACCTCTGGTCAGTAACAAACTCTCATTTGTTTTGCAGCCAAAGGCCAATCTTTATCTTTTTAGCCCGATGAAATCTAAGCCCCCAAAGGCCTGCTATGCAGGGCAGGGTTGCTGGGCTTGGCTTCGTGCTTTTGCAGCAGCTTTGATGGTACATTCTTTCCAGGCCTGCTCCATGGCGTTGGGTTAGCAGCCAGACTCCAGAAAGAAGTCCCACTGTATTGTAACCTCTTAGCGGCCTCACCAAAGCCCAATTCTTGGCAGTCTTCTCAGTTAACGAAAGTATAAATGTAACTGTGAGGACATTAGGAAATCATGCCCCAGGAGGAAATCTCTGCAGATGATGTCAGAACAATTAGATATTGAAAGTTTCAGACTCCACAGTTATTAACAAGCTCAGGAAAACTAATTAAGGAGGGTGAGTAGATGCTACCTGGCTCGCTCAGAGGTATAACTTGCCAATGAAGATTCTTTACCCAGAGATTTCACGAGTTACCCAGGAGTTTCTAACAGCTGAGGGCTGGCATTGATGACAGTGCACAAAGAAAAGAAGCTCAAGAAGTTATTATTCTGGGGAGACTTCTATTAGAGCTCTCATCTTGTGCTTTAACCCTTTATTCACATTTTATTTATTTATTTATTTATTTATTTATTTATTTATTTATTTATTTATTTGCCAGCCTGAAGACTCCAGCGTGGCCAGACTGTGCTTTACTGCCTAGTTCACCGCCAGGAATGCAGCTCTTAGCCAGAGCTTATTATCATGATTGTTACTATTATTTTTTTTTAAGATTTTATTTATTTATTTGAGAGAGAGAGAGAGAGAATGAGAGATAGAGAGCACGAGAGGGAAGAGGGTCAGAGGGAGAAGCAGACTCCCCACTGAGCGGGGAGCCCGATGCGGGACTCGATCCCGGGACTCCAGGATCATGACCTGAGCCGAAGGCAGTCGCTTAACCAACTGAGCCACCCAGGCGCCCCCATGATTGTTACTATTATTGAAGAAATAATGAATCTTTGCCACATTGGTAAGGGGAATATCTATAAACATTCCCTCTGAAGAATGTATGCTGTTAAGTGAGAGGGATGAGTTTCAATTTTGGCTCTGTCACTTAACAGCCATGTGATGGGGGCCAATTACTATATATGTTTACGAGCCTCTGTTTTCTCATCTGTAAAATGAGAATAATTCTAGGACCTGGCACTTTAGAGTTGCTGGGAACATCCAATAAGCCAGTGCATATGAGTCCTACATTGTAATGTGTTTAGCTCAGTGTTTAACATATAATAGAAGGTACCTAGCAAATGACAAGTATTATCACTATAATTGTCATTATCAGGATCATTTATAAGAAGTTTCATCTCACGAAGAGTTCAGTTTTGACAGTCAGGGAATAAACCAAAGAAAATCATATATATTCAAAATATCCCTTGAAGATCCATTAATTGTCCTTAAATCAACAGAGCTGAGACTCCAGGAAGATCCAACACCAAGAATTAACTTCCTTTTGTTTCTTTTGCATTCTGGCTGTGGCTTCTTTCTTCCTGAAGCATCAGAGGCCAGAGTCTATTTTGTAGGGTGGAAGTGTGAAGGCGTAAATTAAAGGATGTTTTTCCTTTGGCCAAACTTGCATAGTTAAATTTGAGAAAGGTGGGCACATGTGTGATATGATCCCCTGTTTCATAACTCATGTTTCTTTGAATGCCAACTTTAAAGCAAGTCGGAATCTCCACACATGGAGCAGAGTTGGCTCATACAAGAGTGAAGCATCTCATAGACAAGCTTGATAAATCAAGGTAGATAGGAAGCTACTTTGCCATTTACAGGTCACTTGAGTATTTTGTTACCATTCCCAAGAACTTAGAGTGACAGATTTTCCAGTTTTGTGAATTAACCACGATCAGTCGTTCTTGTCATAGTTCAGCTGTGAAATCTCCACCAGCCCTGGCCATTTCCTTCTCAAAAATGTCATCATGAGCAGACTCAATCATCTCTACCACTTGAATGACAGTTCTAAAATGTCCCCTGGCTCCTGTGTCAGCTGTGGCCATCATTGTAAGAAACAATGGATTGCCTTAGCAATGGGGAACTGGCCACTCTGCTCCATCAGCCCCCCAGAATTCTAGGAATTGAAGGACAGAGTGATGAGAAAGAAGTGGAATGCCAATGAGACCAACATGGACCTGGGCTCTTTGGAAAGCCAGAGCCCTGCAAACAGGTGGCTCATAGGCCAAATCCAGCCTACGGATATTTTTAGTTTGGTTCACACAGTATTTTAAAAAAATTCTAATTGGCTGCCAACATTTAAACATCAGGAGATATCTCTTAAATTTTGTAGTTTCTGGTTTCTCTTGAAAACTCCAACGTTTGGGCAATACTGGGCCTGCATTCCCACCTGGTTCCAGCTGAGTTGTGGTTGCTCCCATTAGATTGGGTAGGTACCTTTCTCCAGTTTGCCAGCATCTTAAGCCCTCACTAATTTCTCTTTGTTCTACTTGTATTATGCATGTAACACTATTGTTCCACTAGATTATGACTTTTCTTATAGTCAAGAGAAAAATAAAATGTTCCCTGTTCCCAAAGCAGAGAATAGAAATGACTATGTGACTGAAGACTTTTAAAAATCTTATACCAGCCTCCTTTCACGTGTTCAGTTGATACACACATAGGGGACACGACTAGTTTTTCAAGTAGTGAAGTACCTCTATACTAATTGGTAAGTAACAATTGTCCCCAACTGCTCTGTGTCCTGTGCTACCCATGACCACTGCAGCCCCTCTCCTGAAACCCAGTGACTGAGGGTTAATGCTAATCCCCAGCGGAGGGTCTTTAGGACCTAGCTATGGTGCTAGATGCCCACAGACACCATTTATCTGGTAAGTTGAGAGTAGCAGGTTCCTTGGCCTATATTCGTCCTTCTTTCTGCCTCTTTAAGACATCTCACCTCTGGTGATATCTACACTTGATGATGAAACCCATGGTACCCCAACCCCATGGTCTCAACCCTCCAACCTAACAGGTCCCAAGAGCTTCCTGGTCCTCACTGGGGCAAATCCTGGGAAAACTATAAACTCTTCCCCAAAAGATGGTGTCCCCAGGAAATATTACAGTGGTGTCTTTGGCTTCAGGGAGGAAAGAGCCCACCAGTATTTGCTTAAAGAGTCACAAGTGAAACACACGCTTCTTTTGCTTCCCATTCCTCCACTACGTTTAGTTTCCAAAGTGTCAAACAGGACGTCATCCACCTTGATCCCTATGCCTAGGACAGTCTTCATGACCAACCCTGGACTCTAGACATTTCACCAAGCTAACTTACCCTTACCTTTCAAGTCTCAAACTCAACATTGCCTCCTTCAGGATCATTTCTCCTGGGCTGTTAGGTGTTCCTTCTGCAGCAGGCTGGCCCCTGACTCCAGCACCACACTGCCCTTGCCCGTTCGCTGTACACACTTCATGTGCACCATTTATGTCCAGCTTACAGCACAGCTCATGGCACACAGTGGAAATGCAAAAAGTATTCATTGAATGAACGATTGACTGCATGAAGGAAGATTTCAGGTTCTGTAAACTGCGTGAGCTGCCGTGTATCAAGACTGTGATGCGGTGCAAGTCACAGGTCCCCTTAGGACCCTGTTTACCACCGGTGTCTCCTGCCTGACTCTCCACTCTTCCTGCATGGGACTTTCTTCAGAGGATTGCCTTCGGAACTGCAACTCCCTCCCTGGAAAGTCAAAGGGCCAGGGAGTTTCCTTCCCCTACCCAGGGAAGCCGATGACTGGTAGAGGTATAAAAACACAGCTCTTTTTACTTCAGGTGGGATAAGGTCAGAGGTATAGTTTCTGCTCCATTGCTCCCTGCACTGTCATGCCCAGGCTGGGGCTGGACCTGAGATATCACCTTTGTTCCCTTTCCTCCCCTTTCCCCCCACTCCTTTAGCTGTGTCTAATGGGAGAACCCGATTCTTCGCTCAGGCTCTGCCTCTGGGAGAATCCATTCTAGGACAAATTGGCCGGTGAGCATTTATCAAGCCCTCCTGTATACAGAACACAATTATCAGGTAACCCCAGGAAGTAGACTGACGCAGGCTTCATTCCCTTTGGCCCGCATCTTTAGGGATAGTGCAGTTCTAAAAATATTGAACGCTCAATGATACCATTTGAGCCAGCACTTAGTTATTTTGGCGTTTTTAGAATAAAAACTTACCACAATAGTGGGTAGTCCATTAAAAAAAAATAAAGGATGCTAGAAAATCAATAGCATTTTCTCTGAAGTCTTAGAGAAGGTTCCAACTCCGGATTTCCTTGGATGATTCTTCCGGTGGAACTTGCACCAGCTATAATCACATGGTTTTCCCAGATACCAAAATAGAGGAGTTATTTTGAAAGGTCAGTAATGGAGTCTTGATGTTTGGAGTCTTAATTGAGGAAATCATTGATTGCCCCATTAATATTTTAACCTGCTTGAAAGATAAGAAAGTAAAGGCTAATCTTGTTTTAAAAATACGCTGCTGAAAACCATCTATCAGGCACATACACATTTGATTCCATTAATGCTAGTGATAAAAACATAGATCAGGGTTTCTCAACCTTGGCATTATTGACATTTGGGGCTAGATAATTCTTTGTTATGGGGGCTGTCTTGTGCATTGTGGAATATTTTGCTAAATATCTACCCCAGGAGATGCCAGGAGCACATCTTCATCCCCCATCCTGGCCAGTTGTGACAACCAAAAATATTTCCAGGCATTCTCAAATGTTCCCTAGGAACAAAATTGTCCCTGGGTAAGGACCACTGATCCTAAGTGGTAAATTCCAGAGGTTTGAGGTTCAGGGGTGGGAAAGTGGGTGTCAGAAGAGAACTCTTATTGCTATTCCTTTAAGTGTAATTGTGAAGGATAAAAGATGTCATCTGGATTCTGGAGATTATAAATAGAACCCTCTCTATAAATTGGCACCGAAGTGAATAGTTGAGGTCTGCTTCAAGACCAATGCAGAGCGTTTTTACACAGTGTCCTTCTTTAGAAAGGAGGTTCACATAGTCTAGAAGATTGTTTAAAAATGTGTGTCATGATTTGTTCTGATGATTAAAAGACTATCTGGGAACTTGGTAGATCAAATCTAACTACTGATTAAACAGATTTGTCCCTAACACTTTTGGGTCAGCTTCTCTTTACTGTTTTAAAAAAAGCAGGTCACCAACATCTGTTTTGAGTCCTTGGAAACTTGAAAAGATTAAAATCAAAAATAAGAAGAAAATAAACAAAGTTTCTTTTACCATCTGTTTCCTAACGGTCTCTCACTTCAAATTATTGCGGTTGTAGAGAAGGACAGACATTTTCAGTATTTTGAATCCCTAAAGTGAACCAGTAAGGAGGCCTTTGCAGATAACTTTAAAAGCAGTGAGGATTACACTAAATCTTTTTTTGTTTGTTTGTTGGAAATCCAATTCAAAGCGTGTATTTCCAGTCGCTTGGTGATGTATATATTTGAGTGAAGTACATTGGCTGCCAAACTGTCTTTGCCACATTAAGCCTCCATCAACTTAGAATCTGTTAGTGAAATTGTCGAACCAACAACTGAGTCCCTGGATAGTTTGGACTCTTATTAAAAACAATCGGAAGGATACATGAATTTTCCTAACTTTATTATGACCTGTTTGATGTCATAACAAATAAAGTGGATCATCCTCTTTGGACTCACCAAAATAGTTAAAGAGGTGGAAGCTTTTACCCATCATTACAGGTATTAAAGAGCTACCAGTTTCTAAAAAGGCTTTCTTTTGACCACTATGTAACCATTCTGTCTTTTCTTCATTGTAGGGGGTTTTGGGCATTCATTCGTTTTCTTTGTTGAACTCAATTCGTGTCTCAAATGGAGATGACTAGGTTTCCTTCTCTCAAATGGAAGGGATGCTGTTTTTATATATTTTATGCTTAGGTCCTTCTGGAGTCAATTTGCTTATCCCCTCATCAATACCCAAAGCCAAAGGTATGGCATGTCTTACTTATAAGAAAGCTACCGCACAATTCTTTCATTGCATTCCTGTGGTTGATCATTTTATATATTAACACTTGAATACTCCCCAGTGTTTGGCTCTTTGCATTTTGGGGTTTACTTCTCAGGCTCTGTTATGCACAGTTAAATGGTTAAATATCTACTCTGCTGTGTTTCTACCAAAGAGAACTAATGTTTGCCTTGTTTCTAATATAATTCATTATCGACTCCATCTAGGAACTGGCAAAGTCAACAGCTCAGTGAGCTGCCTGGTGGTCCCAATTTTAAAGTGGCTGGATAAGCTTTCATGGGTTTCAAATCCCAAGTTGTAGTGATTATTTTGCATTCTAGTAGGGGAGTCAGACATCAAGCAAGGAATTACACAAGTAAATGTAAAATTACCAATTTGTTTAGGGCTGTGTTTCTCAACCTCAGTGCTATTTGATATTTTGGGCTGGATACTTCCTTGTTGTTGAGGGGCTAACCCGTGTATTGCAGGGTATGGAGTGGCACCCCTGGCCTCTGCACACAGGGGAACTCCACACCTCTCCCCTCCAATTGTGACCTCCAAAAATATCTCTGGACATTGCATCCTCTGAGGGACACAACCACCCCCAAATGAGAACCAAGAAGGTATCAAGAGGAGGGAGAGATTCATGGTATTATCCAGAGTATACAGTCAGTGACATAACACAGCCTGGATTATCTGGAAAGATTTCCCTGAGGCTAGGGTGTCTGAGCTAAGATCCCAATGGTCAATAGAAATTAACAAAGCAGAGAGGGAAAGGAAAGCATTTAATTCATTCATTCATCCAAGAGTTACTTAGTCTTAAAAAAGTAAAACGAGGTGGAAGGAACTATTCTACCTGGTTTTAAGATTTACTGTAAAGCTATAGCAATCAAGGCAGGTGGTATTGGCTAAGAGATACACACATAGGTCAGTAGAACCAAACGGAGGGTCCAGAAATACACAGAAATGGCCTGTGGAGTTTTTACAAAGGACAAAGACAACTCAACTGAGAAATGCTAGCCTTTTCAATAAGTGGGATTTGAACAATTAGACATTCATGTGTTTAAAAAAAATTAACTTCTTACCTAACCTCACACTTTATACAAAAATTAACTTAAAATGTACCATAGATTTAATGAAATGAAATGAAAACAGAGTCAAATCTGCATGACCTGGAGTTGGAAAAAGAGATCTGAAAGATTATACTGAATGTATGATAAGAGAATAAAGAGAGGAGAAGTAGAGGAAGAGGAAGAAGGAGAAGGAGAAAGGAGAGGAGGAGGGAGGGGGGTGGAGAAGAACTTCCAGAACGCCTACTATGTGTCAGTTCTGTTCTAGGTGCTGGTATATAGCAATAGTAAGTCAAAATAAGGTTTATGTTAATAATCAGGTAAAGCAGGAGAGTGTGTAGAAGACTATTTCATCTAGAGTGGGCAGGGAAATACTCTCATAAGAGGTGATCTTTTTGCTGGTCCCTGAATAATGACAAGAAGCCAGCCAAACAAAGACCTGGGGGAAATGAATTCCAGGTAGGGATAGGAGCATGCACATAGTGACCATAGGGGATAGTTAGAGAATGTCCAGCCCCAAATCTCCTTTCCATTCATTTGGAATCCTGGCCCCAGGGTTAAGAAACTGAAACCCAGAGCTGGTTTAATGGTTGAGTAGTTGCTTTAATGATAACTATTTCTGGTGTCCATTTATGTACAAATAGACCATATCACCATTGACACAATAGAAATTAAAGATACATGGTTGGCAGCATTGGCATTACTCTATTTTTCAGGACAGTTCATCCAAGATCACATTGTTTGAGTGGTCAAGAGACGCTTTCACTGGCTGTATCTGTTCTGTGGCTAAGAGAAAGAGCTCCTAAAATGCCGTTGGCTATAAATCTAGCCCCCTTTCCTGAAGACAAAATTTACAAGAGAGATAAACAGCCTGTAATTCCTGTTAATAGAGTCTACAAGATTGCTTTATAATGAGGAAGGCAATTGACAAGATCATTTAAAAAGAAGTAATGTGGCAAACCCATCCAGAGGGTATGTTTTCTGATAAAAAGTTTCTTTTGATGACATACAGTATTTAGCAGAACAACTTTCCCGTGTTTCTTTTTCCCAAAAGAGCAGCAGGTTCCAAATTCTAGTTCCCCGCCCCCATCCTGATAGTTGCCCAAGGATTCAGATTCCCCAAGGATACTGTTGAATTTTTGAGCAGTAAGTATCTAACCATCCCATTTTACAAAGGAAGGAACTGAGGCTCAGAAGAGTTGAATGACTTGCCCAAGGTCACAAAGTAATTTGTAACATTGCCAAGACAAGAACACCCTCCTCTAAGTAGTCCAGTCTATGTTTCTTGCCCTGCATGAACAAATGCCTTTATTTTGCATAAATTGCTCACTTAAAAAAGTGTCTTATGAACTGAAATCCACACTTCCCTTTGGCGCTGCTCATCACATTAAACCAAGGGTAGATTTTGCCCCCCCACCCGCGGGACATTTGGCAATGTCTGGAGACACTTCGGTTATCACAGCCTGTGGGGAAGAGTTGACGAGCTTCTAGTGGGTAGAGGCAAGGGATGCTGCTAAACATCCTCTCATGCCCAGGAAAGCTCCCACGGCACAGAATTCTCGAACCAGAGGTCGAGAGTGCCGCCTTTGAGCGGTGTTACTGGGCTGTGGGCACTGCCTTTCTTCAGTAAGCTTTCAGGTCAGTGAGACTGGGCTTTTCCTGCCTCATTCTTGTCCCTCCTCCTGGCAACTCGTCTGCGCTGGCACTCAATACATTTTCAAGACTTAACTGGTAAATTAAATTTAAGCCACAATGAAAGGCAGCACTTCCTTCAAAATCCAGTGGTGAGAGGCAGAAGAATTGCAGAAACCGACGATTACTTCCCATAGTAAGTAGGAGACATTTTAAAATGACAGTTCTTCATCCTTTTTGGGGCACAGATGTCTTTGAGAATCGCACAAGAGTCATGGATGCTTTCCTCATAAAAATACCACCCGTAACAAATTTTCCACACAAAAGGGCCAATGTATTCCCTGACATAGTAGAGGGGTCAGAAGTTCTGGGTCTAGAAAATAGTATAGAATGTTTTTTTTTTTTTTTTTTTACTCCTCCTCACCCTTTGGATAGTGTAGTGAACCACTGGCTCAATACCGGCTGTCATTCTTTCCAGGAAAATTGATTCCTACTTTAAATATTTTAAAATGATTCAAATATTGGAAAGGGCCTAGACAGCCATCCACTGAAACAAACAAGTCAAATGTAGAATATCACACTGGATCCATATACATCAACTTGGATAGACTTTTTAAAAAAAGACTGAATACTTAATAAAACACTCAGGCTATGGTAACTTACATGTTGTGAGATACCCTACATGCAAATTTTAAAACAAAGATAAAACAATACTATGTAATATTCATAGATACACATACCTATATAGAAATTTGGAAGACTTCATGCAAAATTCATGATAATAGCTGCTCTTGGGGAGTTGGAGGTAAGAAAAAGCCTGGGGTCCGGGCACCAGGCTGGCTCGGTCAGTGGAGCGTGTGAATCTTGGTCTTGGGGCTGTGAGTTTGAGCTCCATGTTGGGTGCAGAGTTTACTTAAAAAAAAAAAAAAGCCAGGGAATAGAAAGCAAAAGCAACTTCACTTTTCTGTAAAGTCTTATTTCTTCTGATTAAAAACAAAAGACAATGGGCAAACGTGCTAAAATTTCCAATCCTGATTAGTAGCTATAGTGATGTTTGTTATCTTATATTCTGAGCTAGTCTGTACTTTGAAAACATTTCTGAAAAAGGAAATAAAAAGTCAGATATATAATGGAGGTTTTCAGTTACTGAGACTCTTACAAAAATTATCTCTACTCATTCTCCAAAGTGTACTAGGATCCTCATAGGTTTACTGTGCATTTTGTTTTCTTTGGCAAAACAAGCAAACTTCCCCAAGATGCTTTGTATGCATGGCTTAGTTTTCACAGTCGCTGATTCACAAGTGTATTTTGCTTTTCCTGCCCACCTAGTTCTTATTCATGGTAGGGAAGTCAACATGGTTCCTCTTAAATATTTTACTTTTTCTCTACATTTGGCCAGATTTAGTAAAGAGATGCAGGGAGAGAAAATGTAGAGAAGTAGAAATGCAGAAAGTTTCTTTAGTACATGAATGGAAATAGAATTATACTGGTCTTATAAATGTTAGAACCAATTTAGGCTATGTGATCATGTGACTGAAAAGCCATTTATTGGAGCACCAATTACGTGCTCCAAAGACAGTGAATACCATCATCATTTTTGTTAACAACACACAGCATTTGAAATCATGTAATTAGGAACATCATTTAAATGTTTGCAAGAAAATAGAAGCAGATGTTTGTATTGGAAAAGCCCTAGGCTAGAAGCCAAGCAGCCAAGATACCACTTCCTGTTCCACTATTAAATAGTCATGCGTTCTTGGGCAAGTCACCTTGACTGTCTGAGCCTCCCTTTCCTGATCTGCAAAATGCAAGGACTAAAATGGGTCAGGGGTCTCAAAGTGGGGGCGCTTGAGTCATGTCAGGCCTGCAGGTATGTTTTGTTTGGCTAAGCGGTTAAGATGGCTCCAAATTATTTGTCAACATTTAATAAAAACATTTAAGAAAAATCCAGGATTCTGGCAGCTCTTAGAAAGCAAATCTGGCAACACTATGCCCACAACATTGTTACTGAGTAGTGGGGGTTACTGTAGCCAGGCTGTATACTTCCCAGTTTGCCACAATCTCCACTATTCCCTGTTATCATACACTTGACCCGTTGCACACTTTTATCATCTTGCCTGGCCCCTCTAGGCATTTCCATTTGTAACTCCTGGACCAGAAGTTCTCCAGATTCCTTCAAGTTTTCTCATTTCTTGATGCTCAGCAAAAAAGGGGTTATGGTCAGTTAACAAGGTACCTAAACTGAAATACATATATGGAAAAATGAAACTGGAAGAGTTTCTATTCGTTTCTGGAGTGGAGAGGAAAACTATGTTGAGCTAATGGAATTTTTGTTTCCTTGTTTTATTCATTTTTAAAAGAAATCATAAAAAATAAATAAAAATAAAAGAAATCATAAAATCATGAATTTTTAATGAAATAATCCTAGAAGCATGAAAAGGAAGTGTAATTGTTAAAGAATGGCCAGTCCATGGAAAATCAGTATGTCTAGAATAACATTTAAAAATAGCTTTTTAGAAATGATGGAATAACATCCAATTGTACAGACTAGATTTTGAATCTTCCCTCCAAATACAGTCAGGTACATCCACACACGCATCCAGATGTTTATGTTAACATTTCCAAGTTTTAACCACCAGCAACGTGGAAACACTATGCAGTCCAAAACATATGCCAGTTTGCAATCTCTCCAGAGAAAAAGAGTCCTTCCCAAAGTCACCACCACATTATCTACTCTAACAAAACTGGGATCTTTGTGATTAGGGAACATGGCTACAAAATAGCTACAAAACATGTGTTTTATTTCCCATGGAGTGTCCTTGCCCTTTGGAAGGAAAGACGATACTCTCTGAACGCTCAGCTTTAAGATTCCACTGGACTCACACTATTCACTAAGGAGCCAGACTGCAAGGCTGGCCACTTTCCAAGGTGTTTCAGTCCGTGAAATGCCAAAAGAACATTATTAAAAAGCATTTTCACATATAAAAAGGCTTAGCGATGTACCCTCAAAAGACAGTTACACATGTATTACCGTGAGGTTCCTGTTCGATCACATTACTTCCGTCATCTGGAAGCAAACACAGTTAGCCTAGTGACACAAGTTCATGTTCACAGCTAATCATTAGTGACTGCTTCATTTTAAAAATTGCCGATATTTGACCTTTAACCCCCAAAGGCAATTTCCTATGATTTAACTTAATATCCACCTGTGTTTAAATGTAATTATTTAAGAGTTTTTTTTTTTTTAATTTTCTAATTTCAGGACATCAAAACGAGCACACTGACAATGAAGCACTTTTTTTTTTAATACTTTATTTTTTATTGTTATGTTAATCACCATATATTACATCATTAGTTTTTGGTGCAGTGTTCCATGATTCATTGTCTGTTCATAACACCCAGTGCTCCATGCAGAACGTGCCCTCCTCAATACCCATCACCAGGCTAACCCATCCCCCTACCCCCCTCCCCTCTAGAACCCTCAGTTTGTTTTTCAGAGTCCATCATCTCTCATGGTTCGTCTCCCCCTCTGACATACTCCCCTTTTCTTCCTCTCCTGTTATCTTCTTCTTTTTCTTTTTTCTTAAAATATGTTGCGTTATTTGTTTCAGAAGTACAGAACTGTGATTCAACAGTCTTGCACAATTCACAGCGCTCACCGTAGCACATACCCTCCCCAATGTCTATCACCCAGCCACCCCATCCCTCCCACCCCCAACCACTCCAGTAACACTCAGTTTGTTTCCTGAGATTAAGAATTCCTCATATCAGTGAGGTCATGTGATAATGAAGCACTTTTTTATGTTTATTTACATCCTGCGACATAGGCAAGGATTGAAGATAATGGCTTACTACTTCTGTTAATGAAAGAGGTTTTAATTTATCTCAATGTATATGCAAAGGCCATGCGGTGAAATGAAAAGGCTTCAAATATAATGAGCATTCCCCATGGGAGTGTGGAGCCACAGGTCACTTTGCTGTTCTTTCTGTAGTAAGTGCTTTCAGGGTAGAGGTGTGTGTCCAGGGCTGCATAGAAGTGCATGACACGGAGGTAATGGGCAAAGTAACTTGGAGTGTGTCAACACACGGCTGTTATTCTCATTAACCCTTCTTGGTTACCTAAAATGTGCTTTAGAAAGAAAACACAACAATTGATCTTGAACAGCTAAGTAGCTACATCTATGGTTATTGATATGTCTAATATTACCGGGATTTAGTTTTGAAATCCCTATTAAGAATCCCAGAGGGGCGTCTGGGTGACTCAGTCAACCATCTGACTTAGGCTCAGGTCCTGTTCTCAGGGTCCTGGGATTGAGCCCCGCATCCCACTCCACACTCAGCAGGGAGTCTGCTTGTCCCTCTCTCCCTCTGCGCCTCCCCCTCCCCCTTGCATGCCCCTTCCTTCTCTCAAATAAATAAATAAAATCCTTAAAAAAAAAAAAGAACCCCAGAAATCAGTGTAATGTACTTAAGCCATTACATTAGTAACAAAACACCAAAAAAGCCTAGGCCTTCTGTCATAGTGCATGAGACTTCCATTCTCGGAGTCAGAAAGTCCTGGGATCGAATCTTAGCTCCTGACTTATTGGCTATGTAACCTGAAGCAAGTCATTTCCCCTCTCTGGGCCTTGGTTTTCTCACCCGTAGAATGGAGAAAACAAGAGTGCTTTACTTCATAGTGACTGACTAAATGAGACCTCATATAGAAGGTGCTTAGCAAACATGTGCATGTGTTCTTATTACAAATCTAATGGACAAGACTTTAGCTACGGAATATGCAAGCAGTATTCATATTCTTATCCCAAACCTGAGTTTTAGCACAAAGTTCTTGGAGCTAAGAGGACCAAGGTGTTGCAGGGATGGTGTGACTTCTCTTTAGATCTGGTTTTAAAATAGTACGTAAAACAAAAAATCAAAGAGGCCCAATTATACACCAATACATCAATAGAGAATTGAGTGTATGTATTACACTACATCAATATAGTAGATGATCTGTGTGTGTTTGCATGCACATTTTTAAAAGTCTAGGAGTACACTTGTTTGAGGTGGTCATTTAGGGTGGTGAACTTATGGGTGATTTTCAATTTCTATTTTATGTACTTTTTGTATTGTCAAAAACTTGCCTGAGTATATATCTATCTTTAGCTCAAATAAATAAGTACATAAATATGTACAGAAACCAATAAATAAATCTGTTCTAATTTGGAAATAAAATATTTATGAAACATGTTCTTACTAATTCAGTAGCTGAATCTCATGATGCATATACCAAAACATACTCCTTTATACTTCACAGAACTGAGATAAAGAGCTTGAATGTGGGGGTCCAAGGAGTTTCTAGCACCATCTGGCATCAAAGATCTCAAACTCCAACATCCCATCATGTACAGAGTGATTGGTGAGGCCCTCATTTGTCACCCGGAAATTCTACACTTCAGGACAGAATTGTTTCCTCTTGAAAGCTTATTGCTTTCTTTTTGCTGATATGTATTTATCTCATCTCACCAATTACTCTGAGTTTCTGAAAGATGAGACCCATTTCTTTTATCCTATGTGTTGCACTATTTCTGCCCAGGGCCCAGCCCAGTGTTGAGCATTCACTAGTGATCCCAAAAGTACAGGAACTGTTAGTTATTTTTAATCTGAGTGTGGTTCCTCCAGCAAGCCCATTGTAGAGATTATAAATGGGCAGTCCATGGTGGATTTGACCTGCAGACAGGTTTCATTTTAAGTATAGAATATTTTAAGAATTTTAGCTGCTTGCCAAGATTTTTTAAACACTGGGAGATTTCATACCAAAATCCAGGTGTCCTGCTTTTCTTGGTAAATCAAAGCATCAGGTCAATCAGATCAACACTCCCACAAGGCAGTGTGCTAAGAACTGGCCACCTCCTTCTGAAGGGGACAGTATATTCTCTGTTTTGCCACAGTCCCCACCATTCCTGATTGCTTCACCTCTGTTCTAGTTTACTAGCTAATGTTACTTCTCTGGTTCCTGAGTTTGTCATTTCTCAGTGGTTCTCCGCTTGGTTCTTCAAACTTACAAATCTCTGGGGCTTCACTGCTTGGCCCATATTCTGTTCAGGCTTCTGACCAGGCTCTCCTGTAACTGGAGCAATTTCTTTCAGGAAATACTTGGAAATGCTGCATTCTTCCTGAAGCTGTTTCTGGATTCCTTCTTCCAGATGTACCCTTTGAACTTCTCTTATATATTGCTTTCCACCTAGTCAACAGGTTAAGTAAGCACTTATCACAGGGCACTGTACATGGCAAGCACTCAAAACACCTTAACCTTATTATTACACCTTTTCATGTTCCCATTTTTATTTTCAGATCATAAACTCGTTGCTAGCGTGAAGGATGTTACCCATCTTTAGGCTGAGTTGTAGTCATTTGCACAAAATTGGTGCTTACTAAATGTGCATTGAATTAAATAGGAATGAACACACAGGATTTAATTCATCACAAGAGTTTAACAATTTAAGGTGGGGGGAAAAATCCCTGGGGCAATGAGGTGGGGTAGGCATCAAGGGATGTGGAGGAAGAACAAAGCAGTGTTTGTCAAGTGGACCCCTGAAAAACTTAAAAATGCAGATTTCTGGTCCCTGAGCCTTCTGGAGCCGGGGCCCAGGAATGTGAACTATTAAAAACAAAAATAAACCCTCCCTTCTAATATGCAGCCAGAATTAGTAATTCTATACTAGAGTAAGAATAAAGAAAACAAGTTTTGTTTCTTTGTTCTGCTGCATTGTGTTTTTAAGTTTTGCTATTTTGGGTATTGTATAAATATTTATCAGAAGGTTGAAGTTGGAAAGAAAGCTGTCCCCTCTCCTTTAATAATAATCGCTAATATTTATTAGGCAGTCACCATGTGCCAGACACTATTTCAAATGCTTTCTATGTGCTAACTAATTCAATCCTTACAACAACCCTATAAGGCTGGCATTATTATTATCCCTATTTTAGGTTGAGTAATTGGAAAAGTTGGGCTTCAAACCCATTTATAACAGCCTCGAAGCTTCCATTGTCAAGCCAGAGCCTCTTTGCTTCAAGAAAATCCAGTAAATATCCTGCCTCTTCCAGAGAACTCTCCAAACTACTCTGACCGACCAAATCAACCTTACCGACATCACCTACATCACATTTTTCATGTAATAGTCTGCATCTGGTTTCCCCCGCCCCAAACATACACCAAGCACTTTTTGGATGGCCAGCCTTGTGCTATTCATTTCCCCTGCATTGTTCCACTTTGCTGTACACTCCCTGAGATGTTCTCTAGTGTCCATGCTATAGGTATTGACTTTCTCTCCAAAGAAGTTATGTGCACTTATGAGGGGAGAGTAAGCCATTACTGTTCATTCCACTGTTTCACTGCTGCCTTACCTGGGGCCCTTACGCGGCCCTTCACACCGAACAGACAGTACTGCCCAGTGGTTAGGGAGTCTTCGGATCGGAATTTGAAGACAGGTACAACCACGTTCTAGTTTCCTATTCTCAGGCAGGTCAATTAACCTCTCTGACCCTTAGGTTTCCCCCTTTGCAAAATGGAAGTCCATTAAGTCAACTGACCTTGAATGAGCAACTGCTGTGTGGCAGGGGCTGGACAAGGCCACCGAAGACCCTGAACTCATGGGGCATCTAGTCCATCCCTTTTCTCCCAAGAGAATCAAATGAAATAATACCAAGTGAAGTGCTTACTTAGCTCAGATCTGGGGGGCATGTCATAGCTGCTCAACAGATGTCAGCTATCCATTCAATATATTCTATTTAATTAGAAACAAGCAGTCCACTCGACACCAGAAGAAAATTTAATTAAACTTCACACCACACGGATTATACATCACTCCATCTCAAGCCTTTACTGCTTCACATCTTGCTTTCCACTTCATATCCACAGCAGCTATGCCAGGGCCTGGGAAAGCCAGCGAGCCTTCCCTCGGCCACCGGGTCCTTTTCTGTAGCCTGGTGATCGTCAAAAGAAGAAGGAGACGGAGAAGAGGAAGAAGTTAAGAAGACAGAGGAGGGGGAGAAATGCCAAAACCAAGGTTGCCATTGAGGAGTCAACTAAACTTCCGACAAAACGCAGAGGTATCTATAACTGTTCAGTCTCAGGACAATAACTTTTAAAACGAGGTTTAGTTTTAAAACAATTAATTCATCGTGTATAGAGAAGTGGGTCTGGCAATGGGACACACATTCAAAGCTGTTTGGGAATTTATTTTCTCTCGGTCTTGACGGGGCACCTCTGGCGCTCTCTACTCGGCAGCTCATTTGGAGATGATGTGAAGTCTCAAGAGCGGATCCTTCCGAACGGTCCTCCCTCCTTCCTCCACTCTTCTCCTGTGCTACCTCACACGCAGCATCAGATCTAGCTGCAGTCTCTGTCTTGTCATTGATCAGCTATTTGAGTTACCCTCTGGAGTTTCTTCGTCAGTAAATAGAGCGTAACGAGACACCCCTGAATCACAGAACTGTTCTGGAGGGAAAATGCCAGGCACGGGCTAGGCTCTTACTCCTTCGACTCTCCTTTCCTCTCTTTCTCGCTCGTCCTTCTCTCTTACTACCCTGTCTCCCTTCTTTCCCTCTTTCCTCCCCTCTTTGCTCCTCCTTTCTCTTTCTTTCAAGGGGAGCCACCAGGTTCGCGGGAATCTCCGATCAAGTCAATAGCCAGACCCACTCCCGTTCCGGACTAGAGCCGCCCGCGCCTCACCCCCTTTATTCTAAGGGCAGTCCGGGCTTGGGATGCTTGAAACCTGGGAGGCGAACCGAGTCCCTCCCCGCACTTTTCTGCCCCGGAGCGAGGGATGGAGAGGGGCGGGCTCGTGCCCCTCCCTTTCCCCCACTCCCGGCCGCGCCAGCCGCTCCGCGCCCCTTGGCACCAGCGCCTTTTCTCTGTCGGGTGGGCGAGCCCAGCCGGCAGCCGCGCGGCGGGGGCCGAGGGCGCCCCCTCCCTTCCTCGCGCTCCCCTCCCCTTCCTCCCCTCCCGATACAATGACTGGGCCGGAACAGCGCATCAGCCGAGTCTCATTGGCAGCGGCCGCCCCAGCCCCCGGAGAGGCGGCGGGCGGGGGCAGCTGGGGAGAGCGGAGCCGGGAACACGGGGCTGACAGCGAGAGCCAGCGGGCAGGGCGGAAGGACGGGAGGACGCGAGGCAGGCGGCCCGGGCACAGCTGTGAGTGTGGACCGAGGCGAGGACGCGCGGCCAGCGGCGGCGGGGGCGACGAGCGGCCCCGGGCCGGGGATGCGGCGGGCGCTTGCTGCCCAGCGACCCCGGGAGTCGGGCTGCGCGGCTCACGTGCTGAGCAGGAGCTTGGGCCGAGAAGAGGAAGAAGAGGAAGGCAGGCGCCCGGGAAGGCGCGGCGCCGAGCGGAGTTGCTCGCAGCGCTGGCGCAAAGCCGGGTCCCCAGGTCCCGCGCGGTGAGCCACAGAGACAATAAAGTAGCGATCGGCAGCGCCCGAGCGCCCGAAGGAGGAGGCGGCGGAGCAGGTAGGTTGGTGACTGCCGCGGGGGTCTAGCGCGCTGCGGGGGCGCGGCCGTGAGCGGCTACCACCGCTGGCGCTAGGCGTGCGCCCCGGGCGCAGCGCGCACGTCCGAGACCCCCCCCTTCCCCCGCAGCGGAGGTGTGGGGCTCGGGCGCTTGGGCGGGCAGGAAACCCCGCCCACGGCTCCCGGGCTGCAGACTGCCTCCGCCCGAGCCTCTGGGGCACTTGGCGCGGCGCTCTGGGCTCTTTGGTGGTGTGGGGACAGGAAGTTTGGCGGTTTCGAGGCGTTGGCGCTGGTGGGGTTTGCAAACGCGCCGCCAGGGACCATGTGCTTTGGTTGTTGCGCGTCCGTGGGAGGTGGGAGAAATGCTGATGAATCCCAGATACTTTAACAAGGCAGGGCAAGGACTGGCGGGGGGTGGAAATCCCTGGCGTTAGCAGAGGATCCTCAGGGCTTGGTTTGTTTGCCCTTTTTTTTTTTTTTTAAAGGCTGTTTGCGTGTGGATCGCTCTGTTTTCTGGAGTATTTCACCTTTCACCTTCGTGTGTGTGTCTGTGTGTGTGCGCGCGGGCGCGTGTATATGTGTGTGTGTGTGTGTGTGTGTGTGCGCGCGTCTGGGTCAAGGGGAGGGGACAAAGATGATATTTTGCGAAATGCCATTCGGTTTGGACTGGAAGATAAACTCTTCCTTTGCATTGAATGACCTGTGCTCTGAAGGATACTGCTGAGTAGTGGTTGGTGTTGTTGACAAAAGGGGTTGAGAGCTCCTCGGAAATCTTCCCAGAGCCTGAGAAAGCAGCCGCAGGAGGAGGTCTCCCTTGCTCTCCTTTGTGTGGCCGCTTCCTTCCAGATGTGAGAGGGTTGGGCTGGGCGCTCCTGGGTGCGGTAATAATTATCCCGAACATTCCTGCGATCTGCTAGGACTTGTGAACATACCAGAGCCAACTCCTCTGAACTTTGCGAACCAACTTGGTGTGCTTGCTGGTACCCAGAGGGCTGCATCTGGAAGGTGGCCCCTTCAGAAGAAAGACTGGGGAGTGCTGACAGCAAGCAGCCTCCCCGGAAAGCTGGTTGAGCCTTCAAGGTTAGCTAGTGTTTGCCCCAGAAATTTACCGACCCATTTGGAGGATGTGTACAAAATTTTCGCGCAATTCCGGACATGCTGTTTTCTGTTCCAAAGAGAATGCATCTGTGGAACTTCCAAATCAAATATCTGGAGAAGAAAAGCAGCTTCGCCTTACTTAACCTCCTCAGGCTGCACTTTCATCTGCCATACACGTGCTGTTAAGAATGGTGGTTGACAGCTTCTTGTGTGTCAGGCGTTCCAGTAGGCACTTTTTGGGCATCATGAACAGTCCGTGGAGTGGTAAGCTGAGCCCAGAGGGAGGTTAAGTAACTTGCCATAAGTCACATTGGTGATTTGGAGTTTCCCTGAGGTCTGATTCCAGATGCCAGGCGGTTAACCATGACAGTACCTCTAACAGGGATATGCAGTGATGGCATTAATGATGACGAAGAGAGTAATAGGAATAACAACAAGTCCCTCATATATTTTTTCATTCGATTAAATAACGTGATGGAGACTGACCCGAGGTAAACACTCAGTATCTATATTTTGGTCTCTAAATTAAATGTCACAAACTAGGCAATGGTTATATTGATGAGTCTATGATTCTTTTTTTCTTTTCTGTATAGCCAAGAATTTTGTAATAAAAAGTAAAGCACAAACGCGCACGCGCACACACACACACACACACACACACACACACACACACACACACCCACCCACCCACCTTTCAACAGTGCTTACATTTCCTAAAAGAGGGCCTGAAGAATTCAGGCAATTCCAAGGACTTCTTACACAGGAGAGGTTAATCGTGTCTTTATTGACATCTGCAAATATCAATCAAACACTATTTGCTTAAATTCAGTAATGCAGGTGGAATGTATTTGAAAAATATAATGATGGAAGATGAAGAAACCTACCTAAAATACCATTATTGCGAGGTTTGGTTTTTATTCTCCCTGGGAAAATTCTCAGAAGTCACTTTTCCGGGGTGTGCAAGTGATTGTCTTAAACTTCACTCTGGTTTGAAATTCATAGACTTTCATCTTGGTGGCAGGGCGGTTCCTGGCTTCTCAAACAGGCTGACAACTGTGCTGGAACCGAATCTAGAATAGTTTGGGAGGAGTTAAAGCTACAGCCACTCAAGAGTGTCAAAGCAGCTAAGTTTTCTCAGTTGTTTATAGGCCCGAGCCTCTGTTGTTAGCAAGCATGAGAATCCGACTTCTCCATTTGATGCCACAGATTTAATCAAGACTCTGCGGTACTTCTGAGCAGACAAAAAGGAAGTTTTGGCTAAGTGACAATACAAATAAGGTACATGGAAAACCGTTAAAAATACCCTGTCTTATCCAGCCTGTGGTAATTGCCTAAAATTTCAGGAACTCTTCGTAGTTATTTTATACACAATACACACATAAGTGAAGGCTTGAGGTTTATACTGCAAGTGACCTCTCTCCCTCTCTCTTTCTTTCCCTCCCTACCTCTCTCTCTTCCTATCTCCCTACTTCCTTCTACATCTGCCCCAGAGATCTGATCTTATGAAGACACTATTTTTACATATTCAGTAACTGCTGAGGTTCACTGAAATTGCTATCTTCAGCCTATAGATAAATAAATCATGTAACTTAGCTCAGCAACAGGTCTTGGCTGTCTCTTTCCTTAATGTATTTTCTCATCTCTGCTTTTTTAGACATGGGCTTTATTTTGTTTTAGGAGATGCTTTTTTTTTTAGCAATTTATTTCTAGGTCATTAAGATTTTTTTTTTCCTTTTCTGGTCAACATGTGTCTTGGGTAGATCAGAGAGGAATGGTAAAGCAGCAATTTTCTGTTGCTAGATGCTTGATTTAGGGGCCACACCTCCTATTTTCCTCAATAATCTGATTGAAATTATCATGATGTTTCTTATCTCACTTTTTTTGGTGAAATCAATTTTTAAGCTAATCTCACAAGGCAGTGTGTTTTAAAATGGTCATGAAATCAATATAGTGGGCTGCAACCAGTATTTTTTTTAAAGTATAACAGGACAGAATATATCAGCCTCATCATATGCTAGTAAGTGTTCTGTTGTTTCATGAAACTTTGAGTCAGTTCTCTTTCTTGGACTGCACGCGCATTCTGGGTTGCAGTATAAAATGTATTTCTTACTGTGAGTTGCTGTCTAAAAAGTTGCCGCAGGATGTATTTTCCTAGTAAGTGACAAACACCGAATTTAGGTGGAATTAAGATATGTGTGTGTGTGTGTGTGTATATATAATATAAATAGTTTTTTTTCATACATACAAGTTCAAGTTACAGAAGGATACGTACCTAAAACTGGCCTCAAGAGCTTCTTGCTCAGGGCTGAACAATGACTTTGGAATCTGACTTCTTTCTTTTCATCTTCAGCTCTGTCTTCCTCTTCTTTCCTCTGTGTATGGGGCTCCTTGTTGGGTAGCTAGCTGACAGTAGCAGTTGCTGGTTTACACAATTTCAAGTTCAAGTCCAACAAAAAAGTATAAGCCTCCTTTGCTTGGTTGTTGAACAAAAAGCCTCAAAACCAGTTCCGATTGGCTTGATGGGCATGGTTTATAGGAAAGCCCTGTGCCAAATGACTTCTGCGGAGGTTGAGGGCTTTGCCTTGAGGTCGAGTCTCACCCAGACCACATGGACCGTGGACACCAGAGGGCTGGACCTCCAGATGAAGACAGTTGCTGGATAAAGGGGAAATGGATGCTGAAGAAGTCAAATAAACATTTGCTGAAATGTACAAGCGTCTAAGTCTGTGAAAGCTGATTTCTGTTCTCTTTGATGCCCAAAAGAATGGAGGACGAGCTGAATTATATTCAGGCAAATAGGCTATCAATCTGATTTCTCATGTGTGTAAGGAAAGCCTTAGTTGTCACTTTTAACATGGTCAGTTTCAGGACTTAGGAGATCACAATGCACAGCAGGTCAAATTGGTAGGGGTTGCTCTATTTTCCAATGACACTGAGGGAAAAAAAGACAGATATATTGATTAAAAATCCACTACAGACCCTAAACCTCTTACAAGGGGTCGTCTTGATCCTTTTTGCATTTATGTTTGAATCTTGGAAGGCATTTATTTTAATCACTTTGTTGTGCTAATGTGGTGAAAAATATTTAAGTGGTATCTTTCAGCAAATTATTTGAAGAATATACCTTCATAAGGGCCAAGGCCGATGAGTTTTCTGCTTCACAGCTCCTCAGCCTTGAGATATTTATCTGGGTCTGTGTTACTTTGCCCTTGGGGATGTGCTGTTTTTAATTACCCTCTGCCACTTCATGTACAATTATCCAGTGAGTAAGGGGGCCCTAATTGTGTACGGCTGTGAGAATAATGTTCACTCACAGCAGAGGTTCCCTAGAAGTAGGGTGATCATGCTGGCTTGCCCAGGTCAATCCTGGTAAATGTCTGTGCCTCCAGTTTGGATGAGAAATTATATGGTCACCCCACCTAGGTTATTTTAGGGGGCCCTGATGAAAGAATTCCTTTCACCAGGCAAGATTAAATGATAATATTTAAGGATGCATGCTTGTGTGGTTAAAGTCAAAAAGAAAGCAAAGAAAGTGGTTACCAAAAAGGTCACGATAGGGCAGTGGTTCTTAACCAGGAGTGATTTTGCCCCCAAGGGGGACACTTGTCAATGTCTAGAGAAATTGTTGCTATTTCTTGTTGCCATTTCTTGTTACCATTTGGGGAAGGTGCTTTTGGCATCTAGCTTGTGGAAGCCAGGGAAGCTGCTACACATCCCACACGTGCAGGACAACCCCCACAGCACAGAATTACCCAGCCCCAAATGTATATAGTGTTGGGGATGAGAAACCCTGGTATGGTAGTTATATTTGAGGAGAAGGGAGAGAAAGTATCTAGGAGCTTCTGGGGCAACCGAGTGATGGATATATGGCTGTTTACTTGGAGATAATTATTGAGCTGCATATTTATATTTTGTTCATTTTGTTTTTTTGAGAGAGAGAGAGTGGGGAAGGCCAGAGGGAGAGGGAGAGAGAGTCTTAAACAGACTCACTGCTTAGCATGGAGCCCTACGTGGGGCTCAGTGTCATTACCCTGAGATCATGACCTGAGCTCAACACAAGAGTGGGACACTTAACCAACTGAGCCACCCAGGCACCCCTGTTCATTTTTTAAATATCTTTTATACTTAATAACAAAAAATCATTCAAAAAAAATAAAGAGGTCCCCACCATAACTGAAGGATACGATGGACCTCCCAGTGCCTAGTAGGATCTTGTTCAGATGTGAAGGTTCAATAAATAATAATAGAGCTAATGGTAACTAGACCGGCTCATGTTCAGCAAATGTTCTCCTGTGCTGAGAATTACTCTGCCAAGGTCCCATAGTATTTGTTGAATTGGCAAAGTCTGTGTGTTGACCAGTATTTTACAGAAAGGCAGGATGGGTTGAGGTTATGAACACTGCTCTTGAGTCAGGGGACCTGTCCTCAAATCCAGTTGCACCACTTATGAAATGTATGACTTTGAGCAAGTGGCTTACACTTTGTGCCTCAGTTTCCTCATCTATGAAATGGGGAGAATAAAAGTTCCTACTTCATTGGATTGTTGTGAGGATAAAAGGACAGAGTGTAAAGTGCTTCACATAGTGCCTGCTACATATTAAATACCCCATAAATATTAGCTATGATTATTTTGGAGGCCAAGAAAAAATATTAGTAGTTATATTTTTTATTTAACACTGTGTGTGCTAGATTTCAATCTCAGCATTTTTCGGCTATCCTTTTCTTTATTCTTGCAAAAATCCTCTGATATGGGTGTTATGCCCATTTGTTGCTCCCATTTTATAGATGAGGAAAACAGAGACTTAATGAAATTAGCAAGTAAGGGAGACTTAATTTCAACCTAAAGTTATTCTGACTCTGAAGCTTCTGCTATCATTTATTATGTCATATTGTTAGATATGGAAGGGAACCTTGAGATCAGCGAACCCACACAAATGAGCCCCAAAGAGGGCTGTGATTTGTCAAGTTATTAAGGATGGTGCAGAGCCAGAACCCAGATTTTCTGCCTCCCATCATCCCCTACGGCCATCTGTGTTTTGCAGGCAGATGCATCTACCTCACAAGGCAACCATGGTAGGTAGGAGCAGATCCAGACACAGGATCAGGAAGTGGGGAGATGTCTTCTAATTCAGCTACAAAAAGCCTAGAGCTGTGTTTGTTAAAGTGGGGTAGCTGTACCCTTGGTGGTGTATGAGTTAATTTGATTTTTTTTCAGATTTATTTATTTATTTGAGAGAGAGTATGTGTGCGGCTGCACACGCAAGGGGAGGCTGGGGAGGATGGGCATAGGGAGAGGGAGACAAGCAGACTCCCCACTGAGCGTGGAGCCTGAAGCAGGGCTCCCTCCCAGGACCCCGAGGATCATGACCTGAGCTGAAATCAAGAGCCAGATGCTCAGCCAACTGAGCCACCCAGGCGCTCCTGTGTAAGTTAATTTTAGATGATGGATGGAGAATCATTTTACTCTGATGGTTATTTATTTATTTTACGGTATACCAACAGATTTTTTTTCACCTAGACCTTCAAATCTTATTAAAGAATATATTTCTTTCTGCCTTGCTGAACGAACTATTGACAGACTGGATTACTACTGCTTAGGATAAGGCTAAGCAAGATATAATATCAATGTAAAATCATTTAAAAATATATATTAATAACACAAAGTATAGGTGGTGCTGAAAAATGGCTAAGCCTTTGAAGGGAAGCTGTGAATGACTGGAGTCTGGGAAATAGCAGACTCAAGCAATGTTTCTCCAGCACTGCGCTCTTGAGTCACTCGGGGATGGGATTCTGATTCAGTAGACCTGGAGTGGAGCCTGAGATTCTGTCGAGCTCCCAGGTGATGCTGCTGATGCTCGTCTGTGGACCACACTGTGCCTAGCAAGGGATCAGAGAACCTAGAAAATTCTTGGACATGTGCTGGGTGCTGGGGAGGGGTCAAAAAAATGTAAAGTAATCCCTTGTCTCCCAAAAGCTTAATCTAGCTGGGGAGAGAAGATGTGCATGAACTTGGGAGGTTTGCAGAGGAAGCATGGCAGGCAAGGAGAGGTGCAGCTACGCGGCTGCCCAGAGCTGCCGAAGTGGGATGGGTGGGGTGGGGTTTCCCTTTGGCCTGAAAGATGTGTGGCAGCCAAGGAGAGAGTTCCAAGACAGGCTTGCCGAGTAGGAGGAAGGCTGCAAGTCACAGGGAAGACTCTAGAAAGTGCCTGCACCTGCAAAGTGGAGATTTCACCCGTAATCTGATCAACACGGAGAATCAGTCTGGAACATGCAGTTTGAGTAACTTGCCTCTTCAAAGAACAGGTCCCTGCCTAGAAATAATAGTTCCTGTCTGTTGAGTCCCTGTAAGTGCCAGGCATTTGCCAAGTGCCTTCCGTATAGTATGTGATGCCCATCTCCACAGTGACCCACCATTACCCATACTTCACACAGGTAGAAACCAAGGCTTGGAGGGGCTGTGTGACTTGTTCAACATGCACACAGCTGGTAAGTGAGACCTGGAGTTCGAACTCGGAACAGAGTCTGGGCTCTTTGACACCACCCTGCGAGAGATTCTGCTCTTCATTATCCCTGACAGTCTCAGCCTGAGAGGTCTAGCTTTCTCTCTGGAGAACATACCTTCCAGGAGCCTCTAATGGCCCATCTTGTTTCAAATGAGGATACTGCCCTCTGAAACAGATTCTGAGCAAACATCCAAAGTTGTCAAGTGGTTTGTCCTTTACGATATTTGTAAAAGATTGTATTTCTTTCTGCCCTGCTAGATAAGTGATTAACAGACAGAAGTTTTTGGCGTTGTGACCCTACAAAAGAAATAAGTTCAAGACTGCAACCCCCAACCCAAAGAAGCACTGCATGTTTTGTTGCAAGGAGGAGGCCCTTTCGTTTGGAAATCACCATGTAGCCTAGGCAGACAGTTATTGGAAATAATTATGCCTCCATCACAGCATGGGGCCAGTCACAGCCCCGCCTGATTCAAAAGGTCTTTCTGGAATACCAGCATCCATCTTCCAGCTGGTGCTTATCACAGCCGACAGCATCGGTAGGGAACCCGCAACGGATGCAGCCCGAGGATTGTTTCCAGGCTTCCCTTGTTGCACCTGACTGAGCCCATCCCATCAATTCAGTCCTTGCAAAAGAGCAGGGGGACCATATGTGACCTGAATGGGAGGCGCAAAGCTCACAGAGGCAACCCTGGCCCTGGTTCATCCAAATAGAATACTCTGGTAAGGTTCTGCCAGATGAAGGAGGAGCTGTGGAGAAAAAGGGGTGGAGAATCAGAAAGGCTGAGTTCTAATCCTATCTTAGCAGCCTGACTGACCTGAGCTGTGTTAATTAGCTCTCTCTGTTTGTCAAGTGTGTAGTGACCCTTGAGCTTCCCTCCATCCTCCATCTCTAATCCATTATGCTATGCACAATCAGACGCGTGCACTTGGTACCTTACCTGCACCTGTGATACTATCCTCACTTTATTTTAAGTCCCAGATAAATAAATGTGTATAAAATAAATGTACTTTAAAAAGGCTTGCTTATCAGTATGTTGGTGAAACGATTCGGTAAAATTATTTGCTGGGCAGTAAAATAATATTTGGCATAAGTTGTCATCTAATAACCTTTCAGTATTGAGGCAAAGCTCAAAACATTAGCTTCTTTGGTAAAGATAGGGCTATTTGAGGCCATCACCAATGAACTAATTGCATCCATTTAAATGGGCAAGTTGAAATGCAGGATCCTGATTAAGTTATGAAAACCATGTGCCCTTAGACTGCGACCATAGGGCCTTAGCCCAGTGGGGCCATAACACATAAATTGAGGACATAACATGGTAATTTGTTCCAACTGTGTGAAATTAATTCAGTGTACTTTGAAGAGGGGGAAAAAAAGCTTGCTATGTTATATACCTTCGTGTTCTCAATGTAGCCGCATTTTCACTGCCTTAAAAAAAAAAGGGAGTGTCCAGTGTTCTTAGAGGTCAAAAGTTTGATTGAAACAAATTAAGAGTAAGAAATCACTTTTGCAATGATTCAGCTGCTTTTTTTTTTCTTTTTCTTTTTCAAAGATTTTATTTATTTGACAGAGAGAGACACAGCGAGAGAGGGAACACAAGCAGGGGGAGTGGAAGAGGGAGAAGCAGGCTTCTGCCGAGCAGGGAGCCCGAGGCGGGGCTCGATCCCAGGACCCTGGGATCATGACCTGAGCCGAAGGCAGACGCTTAACAACTCAGCTGCTTTAAGCAGTTCAAATGATGAGTGGTTCTTGTTATACTTTCTAACAGTATGCTTAATTGTATGTGGAAAAGCATACCAGAAAACTATCACTGGCCTTTTTTAGATCTCAGAGAAAAGCTGTGAAAATGGTAAAGATAAAGGGTATTTAAAAGTTGACAGACGGTCAGCAAGTGTTCATACTATTCAGTAAATACTTTCACTGCAAGGCTAAGTGGGGACAATACAACTTGGTCTTCTTTCAGAGTATACAGTGCGAACGTTCTTCTTGCCCTTCTTAAACAGTTTCATTTATCTGGCTGTTGTCAAGGAATAAATAATCTGTTTCACTGAAGTGATTTTTTTCCAGGTGATTAAAGCTTATCTCTGCCTACCCACATTATTTTTTTGCTTGAACTATTTTTGATGAAAACATGGCACACGCTTTACTTTTTTACATGGAGTATATAAAGGTGGTTAGATCATTCCTGAATTTGGGCTCCTCATGCCAAACACTGCTTTTTGTTCCTTGCCATCATCCTGTTAGTCTTTAGACAGCTGAATTGTGGGGCTGAGGGCCTCTGTATAAATAATAACCCATTTCTATTCTTTTATGGTTACTGGTATTCCTAATCATAGGGCTCCCCTGACTAGTTAGCAAATCTCGCATGGGGTGCTAAGAACTTCATGTACGTTATAGTTTTGGTAATCTGCCTAACCCCCCAAGAAATGAGATTATTTCTCCAGATGTATGGGTGAGGAAATTGAAGTTTAAGAAATGAGGAGTAAGCGGCAGAGCTGGGATTTGACCCCATGTCTGTCAGTGCAACAATGCTTGTTGATAGCTAATTGCAAGAGTTGCCTCCTGTTCTGTTTCTCCTTTCTGCCTTTATTTGGGTATTTCTATCTGTCCCCTTGCCTTAAAGATCTTCACCCAGGTCAGGACCCAAGATTAGGTGTCTGCTTCTTTTACGGGTCATATTTTGGGTATCTTTTTCCCTAAATGGGGTCCTGAGGGTACTTTTGCTGATTCCTAGATTCCCAGACATATTCTGCACAATTGCAGTTTCTGGAACTCTAACCTGCGAATTCATCACTGCGTATGCTAAGGCTTTGGGGGGATTATAGGATTTTCTGCATTATGATTAAGCAACATAATCAAGAAACCTGCAATCAGGAGTGCTTGGCAAGTCCAGAATGCAGGGGTCAGCAAACTTTTTGTGAAGGGCCAGGGACTAAATGTATTAGGCTTTGCGGGCCATATGGTCTGTGTTCACCTACTTAACTCTGTCTTTGTAGGGCAAGAATAGTCATAGAGTATATGTAAAATAATGGGTGAAGCTAGATTCCAATAAAATGTGATTGATTGATTTTTAAAGATTTTATTTTTTATTTGAGAGAGAGAGTGAGCACGGGGAGGGGCAGAGGGAGAGGGAAAGAATCTCAAGCAGATTCCCTGCTGAGCCCTGAGCCCCACAGGGGGCTCTATCTCATGACCCTGAGAACACGATCTATGCCGAAACCAAGAGTCAGATGCTTAACTGACCAAGGCATCCAGGCGTCCCTAATAAAACTTTATTTAGAAAAACAAGCAGTGGGCAGGAGATGGCTTATAGGACTGTTCTTGGCTAACTCCTGTTGTAATGGGGGAAAGGACCAATCAGGATATTTAAAAAGCCTAACTAGGTAGGTAGTTCAGAGGCAGTAAGTGGCCCATGGCCTCTGGAGCCAACTGCCTGGATTTGTCTCCTAGCTCTGCGGCTAACTACTCTAATGTAGGCAAATATCTTAATCTCTCTGTGCCTTGGTTTTCTGTCCTTAAAATGAGGAAACTAATAGTCCTTACATGAGAGGGTTGCTTTGAGAATTAAGGGAATTACACATAAAATATTTAGGAGGGTACCCAGGACAAAATGAGCCCTGTGTAACATTCTGTGAAGTTAAGAATCATGAGGAATCCGATTTCTAGTAGTACAAAGTATTGTAAGGAGTTGTTGGACAGCACAAGACTTCCTGTGCTCTAAGTGGAGTGGAAGGTGGCCATGAGGCTGCCGCCTGTGGAGGATAGGTGTGCGGAGGGAGGGCGGAGGTTTGCTAGTGTAGGCGGCACGGTGGGTCAGGGGAGACCCTGGCCTGGGAGTTATGGTGAACTGGGTTCAGCAGTTCAGTCTTTGAGTCACTTCCCTCTCGGGCCCTGCTTTCCCCATCTATAAAATAAGGGGCTTCACCTAGGTTAGTGGATGTGCACTGTGTGCCCACTGGTTGACGTCTGCCTACAGAGAGCTCCATTAACCCCTAGAGAGTTAAAAAAAAAAAAAAATTGAATTAATCATCAGCAATAATGAATCAGGAGGTTCCGCAAGAATTCTGGATTCCAGGTTTCTTTTAAAAATTCAGAAGCTTTACCAATGCTGGCTGCATTCCCTCATGGCAACAGTTGGCTAGCGCTGAGTAATGGCGGCCCATAGGTTCTATCATTGATTTGCTGTAGCAGATGCTGCTGGTGCCCAGCCCATATCCTTGCCCTCCAACTTCAGTGCAGGCCAGCTTGACTTCCCACTGCCAGCACCTGTGTTCATCTGTCTGAGGAGTCTCTCTGACGGTGGAAGTGGTGGGGGTGAGGGCCCCAGAGTCGATGCCCACCCTTCCAGTGATGAAAGGTTCAGCACACAGACACCTGAGCTTCCTTGCCCATCTGGTGAGATAACCAAGGCGTTATTCTACACCAATTTCGAGAGCTTGCCATGGGGTTAATCTCTAGTCACCTACAGTGACGGTTGACTTAATAGGACACTCGTTTTTTTAGTGGTCTGTCATTCTTTTTCTCATTTCCCCACTCTCCTACTGGTGTTCCCTGGGATGGCCTCTCAGATAAACACCTTACAGTTGAATCCTTGTCCAAGCTTCTGGAGGAAATCAGTCTAAGAAAACCATAGTCCCTACCACTGAGGCCAAATGAGGTTTGCTCTTGTTTTTCATCATGCTTGGGCAGTTTTGCTCGGGTGGAGAAATAGTTGTCCATCCCATGTCTATACAAGGAGGGAAGGTTAAGGACTGAATGGGCTGTAGGGTTCTAGAAGAATGGGAATGTATTTCGTTGTGTAAGTAAAGAATAGATGGAAAGCTTTTGTGCAAATGATCTTCGTCACTCACTGAAGTCTTGGCCCTTAGGTGTCTGAATTTCTGATTCCTTCAGTAAAAGATCCTTATGGATTCTTAAAGTGGGGACTATTTTAGCGGGGTATCCTATGAGAAGCAACCAGAACCCCTGCAGTGATTGGTGGATTGTTTTAAACTGCCTGAAGAGATTTGCATTTTAAAGAAAAAAGATCTGAGAGTCAGGTTTCTTTCCTAACAGGGTGACCAACTCTCCTGATTAGGTTGGGGCTGAGAACACTCCTGGGAAGCACTAAACGTGGGAAAATCCCAGGCAGACGGGAAATAAGCTGGTCACCTACTCTAGATACGGGGCACACCTAGGACCTGTCAGAGTCCAACCCCTGAAGGGTTATGTCTCTCCTATCTCTATATGTGTGTGTATATGTTTGGTTACATATCTTGTAATAAAATCATATTTTTTTAAAATGACCCCAAACTTAAATGTTTGTTGACATGAAATAACTCTTTTCCAGATTTCTAATTATAAACATCTGAGTACGTTTGGTGGCATGACTTTGGTTTTCCTTTGTGACTGTGCCTCTGCTTTGCTGCTGTTCGGTCTTGGCTGGCTGTGGGGGAGCACGACACCATGAGTCAAAGCAGTCAAACCCTCAGTATCTCTTCCCTCTCATGGCCTCTGCTCTGTCACTCAAGCCGGGGCTCTGCAGGGTTGCACCCCACATTTGAAGCTCTGAGCACTCTCCTCAAAGGTAAATGGGGAACCTGGTGTGTTTGAGGGTAAAACACTTCTCCAGGTACATCTGCTCTGCCCTGACTTACCTGTCAGCTTTCTTCTGCTGGCTATTTATCTCTTCTTAGTGATACCGTGTTTTAATCAGAAATGAGCTTGTGAAAATCTTTGCGCCCAAATTAGAAGAATGTCACAGCTGGATGAGGGAGAGGGAGCCATGCCCCCAGACAGGTGACATAAATAGCAAAGGGCGTGAATGGCACCAGAATGTGGGAATCTCTGAGAATCAGAAACCAGATGTGTTGTCCGCATAGCACAATGTGGAAGGAAGACCTGGGAATTGGAAGTTTCGCATGATTTGGGGTATGAAATCAGGTAATTTAGACCCTGGAGTAAATAACTGAGACTCTATAAGTAGGTTTGGAACCAGAAAGATATTTGTGTTTGAACCCAAGGTCCATCATTTAATTCCATTTATAAGTCAGGGAACCTCCCTGAGTCTCAGTGTCCTCATTCATAAAACAGACATGAGAATAAATGGAAACTGACCTTTGAGCGCCTGCTATGTACTCCCATCAGTGCTGGGGACATTAGAGGAATTGTTTCATTTAAAATTTTACAGTTATACCAAGGCTGGTATAATTGGCCCCATTTTACAGATGAGGAAATCGAGGCACCAGCAAGTCAAATAATTTTCCCAGCATCACTCAGCTAGTAAGTGATGAAGCCAGACTTCAAGTCTGGGTCACACTGACTCCAGAACCTGTGCCAGCCTGTCATAGCTTACTTCTCACAGTGCTGGTCTTTCTTGGGTCCATCCAGAAGCTTATCCTGAGGTAGATTGCAAGTCGTTTATTTGGGAAGCACAGGAAAGAGCAGCGGTGGAGTCAGGAAATGAGATAAGGAAAGGAAGGCAGACAAGAAGTATGTTATCAGTCCAGCTATTCCAGTGGACTAGTAGAGCTCCATCCCAGTGGGGAAACTCAGAAACCAACACAGTGCATACATGCCCCATAGTGCAGCACAGCACAGTGATCTCATCCGAGGGGTGAGGGAGCTGGGGTGTTTATACACCAGCTCCCAAGAGTCACCAATCGAGGGCTGCTTCTGAGAGGTGGAGTGATAATTCCTAGGTGCCTCCTTTGTAGCCTGTGTTTGGCAAACTAGGACTGCCAGACCCAGAAAGCCCTTGGCAGAGAAATGCAGGTGTGATGGTTGGGAGCAGGACAGTGTGTCTGAAAGCAGTAAGGAGAAGGGAGTGTGGAAAGAGCACTGACAACCCCTGCTGCAGTGGATGTTAGAACCAGAGACAATATGTACAGAGGCAGGCCTAGGGCCACCATTTACGGAGGGTATACTGTGGTTGTGCAAATAATTATCAGTGAGAGGACTTTTGAGGCTTAGTCTGGGTCTTGTGAATCCTTACTTGACCTGGAATTGTTCCTAGGCACCTGTAGGAAGGCCTAAGGGAGGTCAGCCTGCATGTGTTGATCATGAACTTGGAATAAATGCCAGGCCTGGCCATCCGCCCACTATAGGCTGTATCCTTGGTGGCTCCATCCATCTGAGGTCCGTCGAGATATCTACTACCCCTGGGCCTGGGTCCAGAGGGAGGATCTGGAGTGGTTGCTTCCCCACAGAGCCAGACACCTCCTCCTCCATTTGGAAACCCAAAGTTTACCCACCCTGTGTGCTCTGAGGAAAGGAGTTTGAAAAAGGATTGTGAGCCAAAAGCAGGAAAGGACAAATGTAGCTTGGGTGCCATGAATAGCAAGGACTTCTGTTTTTCTTAGGATGATAACAGCTTGTCTCCCTGCCACCTCTTAAGGTTCCTTTTTTCCAGCAGAAAGTAATTACTGAGCGCTACAGCAGTTATGGCTTTGGGTTGTCCCATGTCCTTCCTTCCCCCAGGCTATTAGGGGAGCCCCCCATTTTGTGTGGTCTTGATGGGGCAGTGCCCGTCTCTCCCTCTGAACCAGAAGACCAGATTATCCCTCTCTCCATAGGATGCAATCCAGGAAGATGGCAGAGACTACTTTTTGTCCCTTAATCCCCAGTTCCCTTCTTCCTGTTGGTAATAACCCATGCGTTTTCTCTGGGCATGTGGCTGCTGCTGTAAGAGACTACATTTCCTTGTGTTTGGTGTGGCCACGTGACCAAGTTCGGCCTAATCCACCTCAAGGCATGGGAGAGGAAGTGGTATGTGCAGGTTCTAGCTGTTCCCATTGAGAGAAAACACCTACTTTTTCTTCCCTCCTTGCCTTGAACTCTGGAACAAGGAAGTGGTGATGAGCCACTGTCAACCCTGGGGGTGAAGGCAATAATCCAGTCATTGGTTTCCAACCTAGGGACTTCCCCAGGTGAAATCTGAAACTGATGCCCTTAAATGGAGGGCGAGAGGAGATTGAAGAAAGAGGCAGACCCCTGCATCCTCTGAAGGCTGAGCCCTTGAAATGGCTCCTACTGAGGGAAGGTTGGGCAGAACATAAATTCCAAGGATGGCCAGTGGGAGGGTGAAGGGTGGTTAAGGAGCCACTGATTGCCTGGGTCCAACTTATGTATCAACCAGCAGTCACATCCTCTGCATGACTTCCAGAGCATGAAGGTGAAAGAGGTCTGGGTCCTTCTATCTCTGTGTGGAACAGAGCTGTACTACCAGCCCCTGCCCCCTGTCAGACCTGCCATCTACTTGAACTTGGACTTGAAGCAGAACTTATCTAAATGACTCTTACTTGGTCTTTGTTAAAACCAAGAACCTATATTTTAACTGATATAAAGGCTTGATACATGACTTAGCCTCAGCCAATGGCAGTTACGCAAAAAATCATGGGAGTTGGTGCCAGGAAGACCTGGGTTTAATCCTAGCTCTGCCATTTACTAACTGGACAGTGTCAAATAAGACATTAATCTAAACATCTGCTGAGCCTGTGGCATGCATTACCGTATTTAATACTCCGAAGCCAGTCTCTGGGGGCAAAATGCCCAGCACAATGCTTGGCACATAGTCAACAATCAGTGAAAGATGGCTATTGATGTTATTCATATTGTTATTAATTGTTCACAGTGCTGAGTTGTTGCTGGCCACTCAGGCAGTAAGGTGGTATTAGTAACGTTACACCTTATGGCTCTGAGGTCTAGAATTAATTTTGCAAATTTCTAGAGGGTTTGGGTGATCCATGGTAAATTAGCAGGTCAGCAGAAACCATATGTTCCCTCAGACCTCTGTGGGGAGCAGGCATTGGCTTTCCTCAGGTAAAGGATATCGTCCAATTAGTGGAGCAGAGGATATGTCTAATGATGACGTGGACAGACCTCCTGGGGTATTTTGATCCCTCGCAACCCCGGGTAGGTATGTGAGGGTGGCAAGTACCGGGGTGGGGGGAGGGGGACCTGCTAGTCAGGGGAGAACTAAGTATCTTCATTGCCAGCACTGTTCCCTGGCTGACCCGGGAAGCCTCATCTTTAGTGTCAGGACAACTGCTAGCGGTTTACCTGTTAGCCGCTTCCTCCACTTTTAGTAACAGACCCCCAATTTTATTTGAGGTGAGGTAGTGTGATTTGCTGAAAGACTACATTTCCCTTCCTCTCACACTATTAAATATGGCAGTGGGACCAAGTGCTGGCCAGTGAAGTGTGAGCAAATGTTTTGTGGAGCTTCTGGGAAGCGTCCCAGTTCTTAGCTGACTCAGGTGTCTCCGCATGCTCTTTTTGCCTTTCCATCTTCCTCCTTCTGCTTCCTAGAACACTGGTTTGATGGCCGGAGCTTCAACAACTATTTTGTGACTTTGAGAGAGAAACCATGAGCTCAGGATGGCAGAGTAGAACGTAGAGGGATGAGTTTTCCGCTGGAAATGGCTCCTGCACATGAATATCTGAGTGCCACTCAAAGCTCCTCCCCCACTATCACCCCTCCCCACGATTTTGGCTTTATGTGTACTTATTGGCCTTCCCCTGATTTTACATTAAACATTTCAGTAGCCTTGAAGGGTCAAAGCGTCATGCCACAGGACTACAAAGCTACTTCTCTCATCTCCTTGTGGGGCTGGGTTAATTTCTTCATCCTTCTTGCAAATGCCTGGAGTCCAGCTTCCCAACAGAATAATCACTGATACCATCATTCTGTCCATTGTACCGACTCAGGACTGAACTTTTTGATGCTTAACCATTCTCTAACTTTTTCATTTGTTATTTTACAGTCTTTGCTTGTGGTCAGCATTCTTTGTTTGTTTTTTCTCCAAATACAATAACACTCCTTGTCTGCTGCTTTTCTGAATATGTGGATGGATTCCTGAGGATTGTTCTTGCAGCGGAAAGATGTTGGAAAAGGCCTTAGAAAAATAACCTGGGGAGTAACCTGAGGTTTGAGGCCTCTTGGTCATCTCTGTTGAATCAGTAAGCTTGACACTCTGCTGGTTATTTACCTCTTGATTCTCATCTCCAGGCCCATCTTCTTCTCCTCTGAACTGTGATATAGGGTAGAAGTCTACAGGTTACATTTGTCACGTTCCCTTTTAGCTGGCTTCTGATTAGGCTCTGTCAGGGGAAGGTGGTGGTGGCTGGAGACGGGGATGCAGGAGGACAGGGAAGGGATTTATTTCTGCTTCCAGCTCAAGTGTGCAACTCTGCAAAGGCAGCAGATATCAGTGAGGCTTCAGCCGGGAAATGTGTGCTTGAGTGGAAAGACCAACCCCAGTCCCATATTTACAAACGCCTCTTGCAATCCAAAGCATCTAAGTCAGAAAGTGGCTTAGAATGATAAGGGAGGTAACTAAAGTGCCCCAAACATGTGCAAACTTCACAACCTGCTACAGGGTTCTTTCATTCATTTATTCATTCAGGAAACATTTATTGCATGTCTATAGCAACTGTGTGAGTGTCCATGGGGATCATAAAAGAGGTGATTGAAAGAATATAATCTGGAGAGGAAGTGTTACTTTGGATTAACTCTGAAGGAAAGTCTGTTTTTGGAGTCTTTCAGCTGAGCCAGAAGGTCAAGAAGGAGCCAGCCATGTGAACATTTAGGGGGAGAGCATTCCTAGGCAGAGGGTATGGCTAGAGCACAGGTCAGGGAAGTAAGAACATGCCTGGAAGGTTTTAGGAATAGAGAATGGGCCAGTGTGACTGGAATGAAGTGAGCAGGGGAGAGAGATTAAATCATGGAGGGCCTTGTAGACTGCTGTGCAGGGTTTGTATTTTATTCTGAGTACCATGGGAAGCCAATGGATTATTCTAAGCAGAGAGGTGACATGATCTGACTCACAATTTTTTAAAAAGTTGCATGAGAGGGGCACCCGGGTGGCTCAGTTGGTTAAGCGACTGCCTTCGGCTCGGGTCATGATCCTGGAGTCCCGGGATCGAGTCCCGCCTCGGGCTCCCTGCTCGGCAAGGAGCCTGCTTCTCCCTCTGACCCTCTCCCCTCTCATGTACTCTCTCTCTCTCATTCTCGCTCTCTCAAATAAATAAATCTTAAAATATATATATGTATATATATATAAAGTTGCATGAGATATTTACTAGGTGAGAACATCAGTAAAAGCAGCATGTTAGCTAGAAGGGTGTAACCATGCTTCAGGCCAAGTGGTGATTGGGGCTTGAACTAGGAAGAAGATTCTTCAGGCAAGCCCATTAAGAGAGATACAAAGGGAGGGCATAAGGGCAGGGCTTTGGGGGCCAAGGAAACCAACCCAAGGACTGACAGAAGAGGCTGCCAGGAAGTTTATCTGCCAGGAAGTTCACTGTGTCACCAAGCCCACTCACGGTCTCCGAGGCAGAAATCCAAGTGCCTTCCCCCTTAGCTTTAAGGCCTGGCCAGACCCCAAGAGTGGGTGAGCATTCATTGTGGGGTGGGGGGGTGCTCCACCCCTCACACTGCCCTGAGAGCATCCAGTCACGGTGTTTAAATAAGCGCTCACTCCAGACAGAACTAGGGGTCTCGTCCTGGCAATATCTAGAACAAAGTGGAAAAAGTGAGAGTACTAGGAGCCTGAACAAGCCCCATTACAGTCCAAGTAAGACCAGGAGGGAGAGTAAGCCTTTCTAATATTGCTTTTCCTGACTTGAATTCTTCTCTTTCCTCATTATTGCTGTTTGCCTGTCTTAGCATGAGCTTCCCCGACCGTAGAGCTGAAGACAAGTGTGCCTGTGGTTGATCTGCGGAAGAGGTCTCAAGGCGTCTGAGAGGAGCTTATGGAAATAGGGAAGAAGGATGCAGACCATCACCCGGGGCGACCAGATCTCTATCCCCCTGGGGATGCTTTGAGATGCCATATAAAATGCACCTTAGAATTTTCTACCTGTGGGGAGAAAAAAGGGAAGTGTTTGTCCACGGGCAGCTTCATGAGCGTCTCGCCCTCACACCTCTGGGCTTTCCCTTGCCTCACCGCGGAGTGGCTCCTGGCAACCCTCCTGTGCCCAGCCCCGAGGTAGAGAGCCCAAAGCTCTTTCCTTGTAGGCTTTTGCATTAAATACTGTTTAAAAATGCTGGGTTTGGATTCTAGAAATGTCAGAGAAGCTAGCCAGAGAGAAAAAGCGTTGAAGTAAAGAAAATATAAAATGGCTGCCAAAAGCCAGCAAGATTCCTGAGGCAGGAGGAGGGATAGAGAGTTGCCTGTGGGAAGAAATAAGAGGTAACTGTTTCTCAGCAGAGGGTTTCCTAATTGTTAGGCAGTGCCCCCAACCTCTCTCTCTCCCCCACCCAAACACACACACATTGCACTAGCCACATGGAAAGACTCTAAGATCCCCAAATATGCTAGACGATCTTGACTGAGGTCCCTTCCACACCCCTATCCCCCGTCTCCTCCCAACCATGCACACCTACACACTTGGCTTGGTTGATTCACCCTCATCACTGAAGACCCCCATCCCTCTCTGTCTCATGGCTTTCCTTAATTTCCCAAATTTGGCAATGTGTACTGTCTTCATTAGAGCTTTTGATTCTAAGAACCAGACCCCCACTCAAAGAGGTTTAAGTGAAAAACAAACAAATGGATGTAGGGTAGTGTTCCTCAGAATGTAATCCACAGACCACTGACATCAGGATCAGCGGGGTGTACCCATCCCTGCACCATGCCTGCCTGCTCTACCAGGAGCCTGACGGCCCAGCCCATGAACAAGCCACCCTCATGATTCTTTTGCACATTCACATTTAAGAATCCCATTTAAGACTGTCCCAGTGCTCTGTGGAAAGAGTACATAGAGCCAGGACTCAGAAGAACCAGAACCATGTCAGATATCTACCTAGGTGTGCAGGAGCTTGGTCTCTTGTTCCCCCACTGGTCTCTTAGGTTACCCTCCTTTGCTTACACACGGCTCCCTTGGTCCTAAACGCTGAGCTCCCACAGCCAATGGGCTCAGCCTCCAAATCCCCATCCCAAACACCTGGATTGAGCCAGGTTGGGCCGGGGGTCTCCCTGCTCCAGCCAGCTGTGGCCCAGGGGATGGAAGGTAGATGGCACCTGATCTCATGTCACTGTCTCTGCCATGGCGGTGGGCCAGGTAGTTTTTTAAGAATGGTGGCCAAGAGAAATTGTCCTTTCTAGTGCAATGTCCTATGAGGCTTTGATTTTCTCCTGTCCTACCATTTACCATTTACCATATAATACTGTAATTGGCAGTAAACTTCTCAGCATCCACCATTAAGCTGGGAGAAATTTCGGGATGAGACCACCATCTTATACATCCTTATATTCCCAGAATTTATCAGAAGGCATATCATCAAGAAGGGATTCAATAAATAATGAATGACGATTGATCAGGTATGTCACTGCAAATATGTAGGACCATATGATTTCATGAATTTTTAAAAGTTTTAAGTCAATTTTATTAAAGCATCATTTACACACACTAAAACGCACACATCTTAAGTGGACAGTTTAATGAGTTTGACAAATGTATGCACCATTGTAACCATGTGCCAATAAAGATATGGAACGTTTTCATCACGCCAAAAGTCCCCTCTCACAAGGGGCCACTTTTTTTTTTTTTTTAAGATTTTATTTATTTATTTGACAGAGAGAGAGACAGCGAGAGCAGGAACACAAGCAGGGGGAGTGGGAGAGGGAGAAGCAGGCTTCCCCCCGAGGAGGGAGCCTGATGTGGGGCTCGATCCCAGGACCCTGGGATCATGACCTGAGCCAAAGGCAGACGTTTAACGACTGAGCCACCCAGGCGCCCAAGGGGCCACTTTTTAATTCTTCTAAATTTGCCTGGGAATGGAGTCATCCACACTCAGACCCTGGTGGTGCTTCTGCAAGACACATGGAGAACAGAAACAGCAGCACCTCCTGGGATCTTGTTAGAAATGCACATTCTTGGGCCCTACCCTGGCCCACAGAATCAGAAACTCTGGGTGGGGCCCAGAAACCTGTTTTTCATGGACCCTCCAGGTGATGTTGATGAATGCTTCAGTAGGAAAACCATTGTACTAAGTCATCTGGGGTTTCTTAAAAATAGATAGCTGGGGGGATCCAGATACATGATAGCAGCCCCTGAGGGGCTGCACTGGGATCAAAGGAGGCCCCAACGTGGCCTGAGCCCATAAAGTGGTGCCCATCAACGTGTGGAGCCTGTCTGCGGTTGGATTTGGAAGCAGATGGTCAGAGTCTGGAGGACTGGCTCTTTTTGCAGCATGGCTCTGGAAGATCCCAGTGTCGCTGCAAATGTATAGGAACACACGACCCCCAGTAATGACTCGGGTCCTTTGATAGCTTTGGACCTCCTTATGCAATGAGGCCTTTGAAATGACATTATCTTATGATGAGATTTGATAGTTGGGCAGTTTTTCTCCTCTTTGGAAGGATTCAGGTCAAATCTCTGATCCTATTGCTACTTTCATTTAAAAATTTTATTTCCTCTGTTCAACTCGTCCTTTGCCTTTATGATGTTCATTTTAAAAATTTATGTGCATGACTTTGTACTCTTTGTCCACAAGGTTGTGAACAAATCAATCTAATCATAGCTGGGCCAGTTGTGATAGAGGGAAAGTAGAATGAAGAGAGTGTGTTGTGTGTACTGTATGCTACTTGAAAAAACAAATAATGCACCTAGGAATTGTAGCTTCAGGAACGATGCTGTCTGATGTACAGACTAGGTTGCTGAAGAGATTTTTGAGGGAGAGGAGGAATGAATGGAAGTATGTAAGTTTTCAGGGAGAAATACAGGCAGGAGTGAGTGCCTGGGTGGCTTGGTTGGTTAAGCATCCAACTTGATTTCGGCTCAGGTCACGATCTCAGGGTCATGAGGCCGATCGAGCCCCGGGTGGGTCTTTGCAATAGAGCCTGCTTGAGATTCTCTCTCTGCCCTTCCCTGCTCGTGCTCTCTCTCTCAAGAACAACAAAAAAGAAATATGGGCAGAACAAACAGATGTTAGGAAAGGTTATTCCTAATAAGCAGAAAGATTACTACTTGTCTTTTCAACGTGATACTAGAGCCCTGTTGAGTCAAGCCCACGCAGGGGTCATCCAGTTCTCTAAGGGAAGGAACTTTGACTCATGATGAACTATTGATGAGAGCCCAGATTCTGTAAAGTTAAATGCTAACTTGCAGGAAACTGATAATGATCCAAATGTGTTCCTTCTAAGAGAGATTATATCAATTTACTATTGCTGCTAACAAATCACCGCAAATTTACTGCCATAACACAACACAAATTTATTATCTTATATTCTGGGGGTCAAGAGTCCTAAATGGGTTTCACTGGGCTAAAATCAAGATGTTGGCCAGGTAACATTTGTTTAGAGGTTCTGGGAAAGAATCCATGCCCTTGTTTTCCAGCTTCTAGAAGCTACCTACATTTGTTGGTTCTCAGCTCCTTTCTCCATCTTCAAAGCCAGCAGTTTACCATCTTCCAATCTCTCCCTGACTCTGATCCTCTTGCCTTCCTCTTTCTGTTATAAGGACTCCTGTTATTACACTGAGCCCACCTGGACAGTCCTGGATATTTCCTCCATTGCAGTATCCTTAACTCAAGCACATCTGCAAAGCTCTTTTTGCTATGAAAGGTAACATACTCCCAGGACCCAGGGATTAGATCATGGACATCTTTGAGGGCCATTATTCTGCTAACCACAGAGATGCAAGTGATTTTGTTCATGACAGAAGTTAACCCCAAAAGCTGCAGTTTAATTAAAGACTTGGAAAATTATACTTAACTACAATGACGGGGGTGTATCAATGGACACAAGAGCCAACCGAAAGAACTCCCAATGGCCAAAGCGGGAACAATTTGAGCAACAAAATAAATAAAATAGTATTTTATTATAACCCAAAGTGTAGAATATCCCTAAGGCAGTGGTACATCCAGCCTGGCTGCCTAAGATACCCTTGGCTGGTATCCTTCTTTCAACAATAGCAATTTAGAATTCATCCACAGACAAAAGTGTCTTTGAGGGAGTTGTAGGAAATAGTACCATATACCAGATGACCTGGGAAAAAGTCTTGCACACCCATGTGCCAGGTCATAGACAGTCAGACCTCAGTCCTAGCTGTGGACCCTACAGCAACCTGTGAACAGGCTTCGGCTTCTCTTGGGTGTGTCCAGGAGCCCCTGGAAGACATTGTGTTAGACAGTCACCCACAGATAAGAGAGCCTTTGTGGAAGTCCAGGTTTCCAATGGAAAACTTCTAGGGCACCACTGCAGCAAAAATATGACACTCTGGAAAGGGTGAGAGGGACAGTTTGTCTTGACCTGCATCACCGTGCCCCAAGGTAGCATTGCTCAGTGCCAAGCAAGACCTTCTCAGCCTGTGATTTCTCCCTCTGTGGAAGTGAGCATCTGTCAGTGACCACCTGCTTCCCCAGCTGTGCGGCATGTTGCCAGAGGCCCATTCCTCTCTCACCTTCCTGTGTACTGAGTCACGAGCTGCATGACTGGAGGGTAGGAAGAAGATAGGAAAGCAGCAGATAGGACTGTTGGAGGGCATTAAAGGGATGTGGATCCTACTAATTGTGTCACAGATTCCATCAAGAAACCCACCCACAAGCACTGGGGACACCTCACTTACAGATTCCCCCCACAACTGGCCCCCAGCACCCCCAGCACTCTGCATACCTAATCCTCACACACTCCCACTGTGGCCAGATTTCTGTGTGCACTCCTGACAGCGATGAGAGTGAGCTTTGACAGGTGGCTAATGAGCTGGTGCAGAAAGCTGGCCTCAATCTGTGTGCCAGGAAGAGATCACAAATTTGAGCTTTAGCTCCGCCCTTGGGAAAGCAAAAGGGAGTGTGTCAGCAGGCAGCCTGGGAGCACTGCCAGATTGAGAGAAGGCATACAAGCTTAAGAATCCTGCCACAGGAGGGAGCAAGAAGTGTGGAAGAGGTGTATCCATAGAAGCCTCAGATCCCCTCGCAGGACTGATGGAAGGTATTCATCTTCCAAAGTCAGTTAGTAAAGCCTGGAGGAGGTGACTGATATATACAAATGTGAAGACAAAGGAAAAATGAGATAAGACTGAAATAAATAAAATAAAATAAAAAATGAAAGAGGACAACTGATACCACAAATATATGACGATTGTAAGAGACTAGTACAAACAAGTATATGCCAACAAATTTTATAACCTAAAGGAAATGGATAAATTCCTAGAATCATGAAGGAATAGAAAATCTGAACAGACCAATAATGAATAAGGAGATTGAATTAGTAATCAAAAACCTCCCCACAAAGAGAAGCCCAGGACCCAATGGTGTCGCTGATAAATTCTTCCAAACATTTAAAGAGGAATTAATGCTAATTATTCTTAAACTCTTCCAAAACTCTTCTAAAAAATCAAGGAGGAGGGAACACTCCCAAACTCATTTTACAAGGCCAGCATTACCCTGATACCAAAGCCAAAGAAGGACAATACAAGAAAAGATAACTATAGGCCAATAGTTCTGGTGAATATAGATAAAAAAAATTCTCAACAAAATATCAGCAAACTGAATTCAAGAGCACAATGAGAGGATCATGCACCATGATCAAGTGGTATTTATCCCGGGCATGCAAGGATGGCTCAATATACACAAATCAATAAGTGTGATATACTAAATTAATAGAATAAAAGATAAAAATCATAAAATCATCTCAATATATGCAGCAAAAGCATTTGACAAAATACAGCATTCTTTCGGGGGCCTGGGTGGCTCAGTTGGTTAAGCAACTGCCTTCGGCTCAGGTCATGATCCTGGAGTCCCGGGATCGAGTCCCACATCAGGCTCCCTGCTCAGCAGGGAGTCTGCTTCTCCCTCTGACTCTCCTCTCTCTCATGCTCTCTGTCTCTCATTCTCTCTCTCTCAAATAAATAAATAAAATCTTTTACAGCATTCTTTCATGATAAAAAACTCTGAATAAATTGGATATAGAAGAAACATACCTCAACATAATAAAAGCCATACAGGCCAGGCCCACAGCTAACATCGTACAGTGGTAAAAGGTTGAAAGCTTTTCCTCTAAAATCAGGAACAAGACAAGAGTGCCCCCTCTTACCACTTGTTCAACATAATACTTGAAGTTCTAGTTAGAGAGATCAGGCAAGAAAAAGAAATAAAAAGCATCCAGATCAGAAATGAAAAAATAAAATTGTCTTTGTTTGCTGATGATATGATCTTATATATAGAAAAATTTAAAGACTCCACCAAATAACTGTTAAAACTAATTAAGTTTCATTAAAGTTGCAGAATATAAAATCAGCATAGAAAAATCAGTTCTATTTATACACATTAACAATAAAATAGCTAAAAAAATAAAATAATCCCATTCACAATAGTATCAAAACCAATAAAATACTGTAGAATAAATTTAACCACGGTGTTGAAAGATCTGTCTGTAGAAAACTGTAAGACTTTGATTGAAACATTTAAAGGCATTAACAAATGGAAAGATATCCTATGTTCATAGATTGGAAGAATTAATATTGCTAAAATGTCCAAAATACCCAAAGCCATCTAGAGATTCAATGCAGTCTATTTCAAAATTCCAATGGCATTTTTCACAGAATTAGAAAAAATACCCTAAAACTCATATGGAACCAGAAAAGATTCAAATTGCCAAAGCAATCCTGGGAAAGAACAAAGCTGGAGATATCTCAATTCTTGATTTCAAATGATATTACAAAGCTGTAGTAATCAAAATAGTATGGTACTGTCGTAACAACAGACAAACAGACCAAGGGAACAGAATCAAAAGCCCATAAATGAACCCCCACTTATATGGTCAAGTAATATTTGACAAGAAGCCAAGAATATCCAATGAAGAAAGGATAGTTTCTTTAATAAATGGTAAAACTAGATTATCACATGTGAAAAAATGAAATTGGATCCCTATTTTACACCACTCACAAAAATTAAAAAGAATTAGAAACTTAAGCATAAGACCTAAAACCGTAAAACTCTTAGAAGAAAGCATACAGAAAAAGCTGTTTGACATTGGTCTTCACAGTATTTTTTGGATATGGCATCAAAAGTACAAGTGATGAAAGCAAAAATAAACAACTGGGTCTACATCAAACAAAAAAGCCACTGCCCAGCCCAAGACACAACAAAATGCAAAGGAAACATACAGGATGAGAGAAAATATTTGCAAATCTTATATTTGATAATGGTTTAATATCCAAAATATGTAAGGAACTCTTACAACTTAGCAAAACAAATGAAAAAACAAAAACAAAAAACAAAACAAAAATACCCATGCTGATCCAATTAAAAAACAGCAGAGGACCTGAACAGACATTTTCCCAGAGAAGACATACAGATGACCGTGAAAAGACATACAGACACATGAAAAGATGCCCAACATCACTAATCATCAGGGAAATGCAAATGAAAGCCATGAGACATTACCTTCCACTTATTTTAATGGCTATTATCAAAGAGACAAGATAAGGAGTTTTGGTGAGGATGTGGAGAAAAGGGAATCCTTGTGCCTTGTTGGGTATGAATGCAAGTTGGTACAGCTACTATGGAAAATGGAAGTTCCTCAGAAAATTAAAAATAGAGCTACCGTATGAACCAACAATCCCGCCTCTGGGTATAAATCCAAAAGAAATGAAATCAGGATCTTGAAGAGATAGTTGCACTCCTGTGTTCATTGCAGTGTTATTCACAGAAGCTAAGATATGGAAACAACCTAAGTATCCAACATCAGATGAATGGATAAAGAAGATGTGGTGTATAGATACAATGGAATATTTTTCAGCTGTGAGAAAGAAGAAAGTCCTGTCACTTCTGACAATAAGCATAGACCTTGAGGGCACTGTGCTGGATGAGATAAGTCAGACACAGAAATACAAAGTATGATATCACTTATAAAAAGCCAGAATTACAGAAGCAGAGAGTACAGTGGTGGTTGCCAGGGTCTGAGGGGTGATGGATATGGGGTGATGTTTGTCAAAGGGTAGAAATTTCCAATTATAAGATGGTCAAAGGGTGCAAACTTCCAATTATGAGATAAACAAGTTCTCAGGTTATAATGTACAGTATGATGATTATAGTTAGCAATACTGTATTATATACATGAAAGTTGCTAAGAGAGTAAATCTTAGATTTTTATTTATTTATTTTTAATAATTTTATTTATTTATTTGTCAGAGAGAGAGAGTGAGAGCGAGAGAGAGAGAGAGAGAGCACAAGCAGGTGGAGCTGAAGGCAGAGGGAGAAGCAGGCTCCCTGCTGAGCAAGGAGCCTGATGCGGGACTGGATCCCAGGACCCTGGGATCATGACCCAAGACAAAGGCAGATGCTTAACCGACTGAGCCACCCAGGCATCCCTAATCTTAGATTTTTAACCACAGAAAAAGAAATAGTAATTACATGAAGTGATGGAGATGTTAATAACACAATTGTGGTTATTATTTCACAATATATAAATGTATCAAATCATTATATTATATACTTTCAACTTACACAATATTACATGTGTCTCAATAAGGGTGGAAAAAACATCCATGAGTCCATACTGATAGCAATAAATGACTAAATAAATAAATGGGTCAGAATAGACAAATATCCCTTACAAAGGAATTACAAATAATTCATGTAGATACTCTAACCTCAAGGAGGAGGAGCATAACTTCTCAGTGCTTAAAGTGTAGTGACTTCCTTCCTAAGAGTACAATATGGAAAGGGGATGAAGAGAGTAATATGGCAACACTACCACAGCTAGGTGATCAAGTTCAACATCAACAGTTTTTTGTGTTTTTTTTTTTTTTTTTATAGTATGTACCCTTGGTGTGAGGTGATGGTAATGGCACTTTATGTCTGTGGTCTTCCTTCCAGAACACATAACCCTAATCTAATCGTGAGAAAACCATGAGACAAACCCCAAGTGAGGGACATTCTACAAAATGCCTGACCAATTGTCCTCAAAACTGTCAAGGTCATCAAAAAGAAGGAAAGTCAGAGAAATTTCAAAGAGGAGCCTCAGGAGACGTGAAAACGAAATGGAAAGCTGGATGGGAAACTAGAAGAGAAACAGTATCGAGTTTCCTCAAAAATTTAAAAATAGAATTACCATATGATCCAGTAATTCCACTATTGAGTATGTACCCAAAGAATGCAAAAACACTAATTCAGAAAGCTATGTGCATCCCTATGTATATTGTAGCATTTTTTACAATAGCCAAATTATGGAAGCAGACTCAGTATCCATCAATAGATGAATGGATAAAGAAGATGTGGTGTGGTATATATACAATGGAATATTAATCAGTTGTAAGAAAGAATGAAATCTTGCCATTTGTAACAACATGGGTGGATCCAGAGAGTATAATGTTAAGTGAAATAAGTCAGTCAGAGAAAGAAAAATGTCACATGATTTTACTCATATGTGGGATTTAAGAAACAAAACAAATGAACAAAGAAAAAAGACATCACAAAAACAGAGAATGAACTGATGATTACTAGAAGGAAGGTGGGTAGAAGGATGGTGAAATAGGTGAAGAAGATTAAGAGTACACTTGTCATGAGCAAGGAGTAGTGTATAGAATTGTTGAATCACTATATTGTACACCTGAAAGTAACATAACAGAGTACATTAACTATACTGGAATTAAAATTATAATTAAAGTTTTTAATTTTGATGAAATCCATTGTCTCTATTTTTTCTTTGGTTGCTGGGCTTAAATGTCATATCTAAGCAACCACGGCTCAATTCAAGGTCATAAATATATACCACCAAGTTTCATAATTTTATTTTATTTATTTTTTTAAAAGATTTTATTTATTTATTTGAGAGAGAGAGAATGAGAGATAGAGAGCACGAGAGGGAAGAGGGTCAGAGGGAGAAGCAGACTCCCCGCTGAACAGGGAGCCCAATGCGGGACTCCATCCCGGGACTCCAGGATCATGACCTGAGCCGAAGGCAGTCGCCCAACCAACTGAGCCACCCAGGCGCCCCCCAAGTTTCATAATTTTAGCTTTTACCTTTAGATCTTTGATCCATTTTGAGTTAATTTTTGTATATAGCATGAGATAATGGTACAAATTAACTTTTTGGCATGCTAATATCCAATTTTCTTGGAGTCATTTGTGGAAAAGACTATTCTTTCACCATGGGAGATCGCTTGTCAAAGATCAATTGACTATAGATACATGGGTTTATTTGAATTCCATGATCTACATGTGTATCCTCATGCCAGTACCACATAGTTTTTGATTACTGTAACTTGGTAATAAGCTTTGAAATTGGGAAGTGTGAGCCCTTCAAATATGTTCTTTTTCAAGATTGTTTTGAATATCCTGTGACTCTTGCCTTTCAATACCAATGTTAAGATCAGCTTTAGTTTCTGTAAACAGGGAAGCTGGGATTCTGGTAGGAATTGTACTGAATCTGTAGATAAGTTTAGTGAGTATGCCATCTTAACAATATTGCCTCCCAATGCATGAACATGGGATGCCATTCCATTTATATAGGTCTTCTTTAATTGTTTTCAACAATGCTTTGTAGTTTTCAGAGTAAAAATCTTGAACCATGTTTGCTGAATTCATTCCTTAAATGTTTTATTCTTTTTGATGCTGTTATAAATGAAATTATTTTCTTAATTCAGTTTTTGGATTATTTGTTGTTAATGTATAGAAACATACCTGGTTTTTATATGTTGATCTTCTTGTAGCCTGCAATCTCCCTAAAGTTTATTTATTAGCTCTAATAGGTGTTTTTTTTTTTAATTCCTAAGGATTTGTACAAGATCATGTACAAGATCATGTCATCTACAAATAGAGGTAGTTTTACATTTTCCTTTTCAGTCTGGATGCTTTTTTGGTTTTACTTAGTTTCCTTGCTTGGTAGAACCTCCAACACAACATTGAGTAGAAGGGATCAGAGCAGACATTCTTGTCTTGTTTCTGATCTTACTGGGGATTGCTTACTTTTTTTTGTCCATAGTATCTGGCAGAATACTTCTTAGTCTATTTGGGGCCATGCATATTTTGAAGGATCTGATCAAAGTTATGGTGCCAGTTCCAAGAAAACCACAAACATGAATAAGTATATCATATTTCACCTACAATTTAAGAAGCTTCATAGCCTTAGCACAGTGCCGAGAGTATAGTGGAAATTTATAAAAATGCGTCATATAACTGAATCCATGTGACATTTTAATAATAATGAGGCAAATGTACCACCTTTATACTTTTACAATATTTTGGTATTCTTAATCCCTCTTGATCCTCACTGTAACTCTGTGGTTTTGGTTTCTGCGACATTGGTAATCCCATTTATAAGAGATTAAACATAGACCCTGAGTAATTAGTCAGCAAGCTAGTGATGGAACTAAGACCACCAGCACTCTGTTTTTATAGAACCTATATAATGTATACTCATCCTCTTTTGCCTCTTTCTTTCTAGCAGCTTCTCTTTGAGATGATATTTAGATCGGGAAGAAGTATAAAATAATTATAGCTAATAATTTTAGAGTGCTTTTATGTATTTGCAATTATTATGTTTATTATTATCCTCATTCTTACAAATAGTTGGAGAGTTGAGATCCCACAACCCCCGTATTTCCCTGAATTGTACTTATTATACTGAAAAATAAATTGAAGCTCCAAGAGTCACTTGCCTAAGGTTACACAGCTAATAAGACTTGGAGTCAAGATTCAAATTCTAGCTGCCCGATTCAAGAGCTGCTAAGCCTGAAGCCTGTTCTAGTATTTCTGCCATGTATTTAATTTTTAAATACTATGGGCTTTAGAATCCAGAAAATTTGGGTTCATACCCTAGCTCTGTTACTTCTGAGCTGTTGTGTGAGCTTGGGCAGTCTACACACGTATGATTGTCTTCATTTTCCTCATCCGTAGAACAAAGATAGCAGTTACCTCAGAGGACTGTAGTGAGGGGGATAAAATGTGATCATGAATGTGAAGTTCACAGCATGTGCTTAGTGTACAGTTAAGGGCAGTCCTTTCCTACGATGGACACATCCCACTGTTCCTAGGAATAGATATACTCCTTAGCGTAGTGAGAGACGTTTTGTGATTGGATCCTCTGCAGTGATATCTATCGGCCCGGCCCATCTCACTCAACTCTTGCCATGTTGAACTGTACGTTCTTGCTTCCAGACATTTGCCTGGGATGCCTTTACCTGGCAAATCCTGCTTTTCTCTCATGCCATAGTCGAGACAGCACTTCTTCCAAAAAACATTCCTTGACTATTCCCGTTCCCCATGTCTGGGATGAGTGAAACTTTTGTTTGATTTCCACTGTCCTTGCACTTTGCTGAATTACACTGAATTGTAATGAGCTGTCTCCACAATAGAGTGTACGCCCCACAAGACTGTGTCATGTTCCCTTTTGTATCCCTGGTGCCTGGCACCACGGCTAACTTAGCGTGGGCACACAATGACTAAATATGGAATGAATGAAGAAAGTGTCACTATGCCCCACTATCTGTCAAGTTCATAGCATGCTGTTTAGTGTACAGTTAAGGGCAGTCCTTGTATCTGTTCTCCGTTTTGTCCTTTTTTTTTTTTAAATTCAGCCATTAAAACTTTAATTTTACACACATCCCCTCCCCCACATACACATATACTCCACCCCCACATGACTACAAATAAAATAGGGGAAGTCTGAAAGATATTGGTCAATAAATAATTGGGTAAAATTAACGTCAGTATTCTGGTTGTGATATTATACTATGATTTGCTCCCCTCATTTTAGAGCTTGAAAATTGTGGTAAAAAACCCATAACATAAAATTTACCATCTTAAACACTATTAAGGGGTTCTGATTTCTCTACATCCTCACCAACACTTATATTTTTCTGTTTGTTTTTATAGTAGCCATTCTAATGGGTATGAAGTGACACTTCATTGTGGTTTTTATTTGCATTACTCTGACGATTAATGATGTTAAACATCTTTTCATGTTCGTTGGCCTTTGGTGTATCGTCTTTGGAGAAACGTCTGTTCAAGTCCTTTGCCTATTTTTAAATGGTTATTTGATTTTTTTTTTGGTCATTGAGTTGTGGGAATTCTTTGCATGTTCTAGATATTAACCACTCCTAAGATAAATGATTTATAAACATTTTTTCCCATTCCATAGGTTCCCTTTTTACTCTGTTGTGTCAAGTTTTTAAGTTTTAAGTAGTCCCATTTGCCTATTTTTTCTTTTGTTGCCTGTGGTTTTGGTGTCATATTCAAGAAATCATTGTCAAGTCCAGTGTCATGAAGTTTTTCCCATATGCTTTTATAAAGGGGTATTATAGTTTAGGGTCTTGTATTTTGGTATTAATCCATTTTGAGTTTTTTCCTTCTTTCTTTCTTTCTTTTTTTTTTTGTATATGATGTAAGATGATCCAATTTCATTATTTTTCATGTGGATATCCAGTTTTCCCAGCACTACTTTTTGACAAGATTGCCCTTTCCCTATTGAGTGGTTTTGTCACCCTTGTTAAAGATTATTTGACCATTTATGCAAAGATTATTTCTGAGCTCTCTATTCTTCTATGTCTGTCTTTATTCCAGTACCATAGTATTTTGATTACTGTAGCTTAATAATATGTCTTGAAATCAGGAAGGATCATTTTCCAACTGTGTTCTTATTTTTCAAAATCGTTTTGGCTGTTTGGGGTCCCTTCAGATTTTACAGGACTTTTAGGGTGGGGTTTTTTATTTATTCAAAAAATTTTGTTGGGATTTTGATATGGAGTGTATTGAATCTGTAAATTGCCTTGGGTAGTATTGACATCTTAACAATATTAAGTCTCCCGATCCAGGAACACAGAATGTCTTTCCATTAATTTGTGTTTTCTTAATTTCTTCTAGCAGTGTTTTATAGTTTTGTGGGGGTTTTTTTTGTTTTTGTTTTTTTTAGAGAAAGGGAGAGCATGAGAGAGCATGAGCAAGGGAGAGGGGCAGAGGGAGAGGGAGAGAATCTTAAGCAGGCTCCATGCCCAGCACAGAGACTGACACGGGGCTCAATCTCACGACCCTGAGATCATGACCTGCGCTGAAATTGAGAGTTGGATGCTTAACCAGCTGAGCCACCTAGGTGCCCCTATTTTATAGTTTTTAATGTATAAGTCATTCACCTCCTGCTTAAGTTTATTCTAAGTGTTTTTTATGCTATCGTAAGTATTATTGTTTTCTTAATTTCTTTTCTTGGATTATTCATTGTTAGTGTATAGAAATGCAACTGCCGGCACCTGGGCAGCTCAGCTGATTAAGTGTCTGCCTTTGGCTCAGGTCATGATCCCAGAGTCCTGGGATTGAGCCCGTGTCAGGCTCCCTGCTCAGCAAGGAATTTGCTTCTCTCTCTCCCTCTGCCCCTCCCTGCTTGTTCTCTCTCGCTCTAAAATAAATAAATAAATAAATACAATCTTAATAAGAAAAAAAAAAGAAATGCCAATGATTCCTGTGTGTTTATTTTTTGTATTCTACAAGCTTACTAAATTTATTTATTAGTTTTAATAGTTTGGAGTGTGTGTGTGTGTGTGTGTGTGTGTGTGTGTGTGTGTGTGTGTGTAATCTTTAGGGTTTCCTATATACAAGATAATTTCATTTGTGAACAAAGATAATTTTACTTCATCCTTCCCAATTCAGATGCCTTTTATTTCTTTTTCCTCACTAATTTCTTTGACTAGCACTTCCAGTACTATGTTAACTAGAAGTGGCAAGAATGAGTAGCCTTTTGTTTTGTTCTTGATCTTAGAGGAAATGTTTTGTCTTTTATCATTGAGTATGTTAACTGTGGGCTTTTTGTATATGGTTTTATTATGTTGACATTATTTCCTTCTGTTTTTGAGCGTTTTATCCTGGAGTGTTGAATTTTCCAATGATTTTTTTTGCATTGATTGAGATGATCAAGTAGTTTTTGTCCTTCACTAGGTTAATGTGATGTATTATATTGATTGATTTTTGTATGTTGAACAGTCCTTGCATTCCAGAAATAAATTCTACTTGTTCATGGTGGGGTAACCCCTTTAATGTGCTATTGAATTTGGTTGGCTAGTATTTTTTTGAGATTTTTGCATCAGTATTCATTAGGGATATTGGCCCATGGTTTTCTTTTCCTGTAACATATTTACCTGTCTTTCGTGTTAGGCTGATGGTGGCCTCACTCAATGAGTTTGGAGGTGTTCCCTCCTCTTCAGTTTTTCCAAAGAGTTTGGGAGAGGATTGGTGTTAATTGTTACTTAAATGTTTGGCAGAATTCTTTACAGTGAAGCCATCTGGTGCTGGGCTCTTTGTTGGGAGAATTTTGATTACTGATTCAATC